>NC_141707.1:4646596-5131096 GCF_971803275.1 Cyanistes caeruleus | reverse complement strand
CCCCGTGCATCTCCCCTCGGGCCCTACCCCATGGACGCCTTAGCACTGAGCGCTGTCTTGGTGTGATTCTTTTGCAGGCAACTCTGGTGCTCTGGGTGATTATGCAAGTGCCTCAGAGCCATGAGGCCATGATGCATTATTCCGACTCTCTCTTTGCGGCTCTGCTGTTGCACGTTTTCACCACCACACAGCTGATGCCAGCAGAAGTTGATAACTTCTGGAGAGAATGCCAGGAGCAACACCGCCTTCCCGGAAAACCCAACAGGTGCCAGTCCTCCTGTCCTTCCCATGCCCTTGTGGCTGACACCAGTGCACCCAATGTGACCTGGCCTTTGCTCTGCACACAGCTTTGCAGTGCAGGGCCACGAAGGCTCTGCTCTGCTTTCTGCACTATGACAACGAGTTGATGGCCATGGAGCGCAAGTGTGGCTGGGAAACGCTGCTCCATGCTGACACCCAGCACTATGCCGTGGGTCTGTTGGCCAGGTGAGACCCCTTCTCGCCACTGCCTCTGAAATGTGTGCCCTGTGCCCCCCAGGGTGCCCTACCACAGTCCCTGTGGTCCTGGCCAGAGGGCTTTGCCATTGAGGGATGGCTGAGCAGACTAGAGAAGTCTGAGAGGAGGGTTAGCCCAGAAGGAGCCCCATGGTCCCAAAGCACCCATGGTCCCCCCAGGGATGCTGGGGAAAGGCCAGATCTCCATGAGTCATCCCTGGGAGAGGTTTGGCCTCCCCCCACCCCCCACCTCTGTGTCTTGGTGCCATTTCCCCCCTTCCAGGGTGATGCGCCGTGACTTGACGCCCTTGTGTTACCATGTGGCACACAAATTTGTCCGGAGGCTCATCAGGGAGGAGGCACCTTGGGATCTGTCCTCCCTGGCATTCCTTGTGGAGGTGAGCCCCATGGCCAGCACTACCTCACTGAGCTGCCTGCCAGCCCTGTCCCCTTGCATAGCCACAGCTGCCTGGGACGGTGCCCGCGCCCTGTGCTGCTGCCTGGGCCCAGCCCTGTGCAGTTCCAGGCTCCTGCCAGCCGGCTCCTCTGTCACTGCCCTGTGCCTTTCAGGTCCTGGATTGCCTGAACTTGAGTGACTGTGGGTACTGTGTCCTTGAGATCACATCAAAGCACCTGCAGAGCGAGTGCAGGCAGAGGCGTCGCCTGGCGCTCAGAGGCCTCGTGGTGCTCAGCCAGGAACCCTCGATGGTGAGAACGGGGCAGCGGCTGAAGCTGTGCTGGGCAAAGCAGCCCCTTGGGCTGGCTGGGCTTCAGGAGCTGAGGCAGCTGCTCCCAGCCCTCCTGCCTCACCTGCCTCAGTGCTTTGGGACAGGCCTTTGGCCTCTGGGCCCGGCAGCAGCAGGGTGGGGTTGCAGTGCCAGGGCGGTCTTGGCGCTGCAGCCGTTCAGGGCTTCCCAGCACAGCCTTGTGTTCCACACAGGCCACACCTATACGCCGCCTGTGTCAAAGCTTCCTGCAGCTGCTGAGTGACGCAGACGGGGAAGTGGTCGGCATGTCTCTGTCTGTGCTCACAAATGTGCTGAAGAGAAGAAGTCTTCATTTATCAAGGACTGCTGCCCCCAAGCTTGCTGAGCCACTTGTGCTCCTCTTTGACCATGTAAGGCTCTGTGCCCCGGCCACAGGCACTGGCTACTGCCCACACAAACTTTGGGCCTGTGGATTTTCAGGCCTTTGCCCAGATGGGCTGGAGAAGGTGGCGCTGAGATCTTTTCCTCCTTCCTTCCTCCAGGACAAAAGCCACGTGCAGGTGCTCTCCATTCACCTCTTCCGCAATACGATGAACCTGGTACTGGAAGAGGAAAAACTGCAGTGGAGGGAATTGTGAAGCAGAGCCTGCTCCCGCTCATTTTGCACTGCCACGACGACAACCAGCGCGTGGCTGATGTGAGCTTTTGTGTGATGCTGGTGGACCACTGGGAGGCGGCTGGGCTGCCTCCTGCCCTGCTGCCTCCCAGGCTGCGGCCTCCTCCTGGCCTTGGCACAGGGATGCAACTCCTGTGCCCTGGGCAGCAATGGCATCTCTGCATCTCTCCAGGCCTCCCGGGAAACGCTGCACTGTGCTGCCACCTTCTTAAAGAACACAGAGCTCCTGTGTGTGCTGCCAACAGAGGATCTGTCGAAGATCACCGAATGTGTGGTAAAGGACGGCCTGGAAACCCCAGCCTCAGCCTGGAGAAGCTCCCTGTCCCCGGGGCTCAGTGTGTGGGGCTGGCAGCTGTGGCCCAGTGCTGCACCCATGGGAGCCAGCCTGTGCCTCACACGCTGCTCCCTTCCCTGGGACACACGGGTTCCTCTCCAGGCTCCTGTGGCCCTGAGCCGGGTGCCGATGGAGCCCCAGCCCAGTGGGGCTGCTGCCCGGTGCCTCAGGGCTGGGCGGGCACGGGAGGCCGGGGCTGGCCGCAGGCAGCGCCCGGCCGAGAGGCAGAGCCCGCACCGACCCTTCCCTCCTGCCGCTCTCTGCAGCTGGCACAAGACGAGAGCCGAGCGGCCGAGTACCTGAGCCGGGCTCTGCCATACCTGGACAGCCCACAGGAGTCCCTGCGAGAGGCGGCCGTCAGCTTCATCGGTGAGCCACGAGCCCGGGCTGGCTCCCGGCCCCGCCGCAGCTCGGCCCCGGCCCCGGCTGCTGCTGTCCCGGCAGCGGCACCCGGGCCCGGCGCCCTGGAGCCCCGGCTGCCCTCGGGGCTGCTGCCGGCCTCTGGCAGCCGTGCCCTTGGGCTGAGTCAGGATGCGGCAAGGGCTGGGGCTGAGCCCTGCCGGGGCGGGAGGCCGTGTGGCCCCAGGGCTGGCAGCGCCGCTAGCAGGGAGCTGTGATGCCGGGGCCCTGACAGGCTTTATGTTCCCAGGGATGGCCAGGATGTTCATGAACAAGGGCGCACAAGGAAGAGCTGCAGACCCTCAGTGAGGGTGAGTGAGAGCAGCGGGCTGGCACTGGGGGCTGGCAGGGGGCAGTTGCAATGCCTGGGATGGGAGCTGCAATCCCTGGCCCAGCTGCAGAGTGCTTCGTTCCCTGTCTGGGTGAGGGCAGTGTGGGCAGAGAGCAGAGAGATTTCAGGGACAGGGGTGGGAGTTGTGGCCAGCACCTTCTGGCTGATCCTTTTGTCTAGTTCTCTCTTGTGGCCATTGCAAGAGCCAGGTGGAATGTCCTTGGCAGGAATGTCTCCTAGGATCCCTGCAGATGCATGCCCTGACCGTGCCTCTTGTCCTCTCTCTTCCAGCCACTGAAGCCCCGACAAAGACACCACTCCATCCCACAGGAATCTGAATATCCAAGCTTAGTTTGCCAGTGAACAAGTGTCCCAAGAACAGTAGCAGGAGACACTGAAGAGGACACCACCTCCCAGTGCCACTGGAGATCCAGGCACAGCTGACAACTGGCACAGCTGAGCCTGTGGGATTTTCACGGGGCTTCAGCCCTCTCCCAGCCTGTAGATAGCTCCCTCCAGCCCTCAGACTGTGCCCATCCCCTTTTTTCCCTCTATTCTTCCTCCCTTTTGACAGCTCCTTACCTCCAACCCTCAGTCCATGCCCATCCCCTTCTTTCCCTTTCCAGCTCATCCCTTTGCTTCACCTTGCATTAATAAACAGTTTGCCTTTTTCACTTAACCTGCATCTGTCTGGAGTTGAAGGGACACAAATCCAGAGCACTGTGACACACAGGCCCCTCCTGCCGTTCTCTCCTGCACCGTGTTTTGTGCAGAGACGCAGAGGAAGGAGCGCAGATCAGGCTGGAAAGGTCCCTGTGCTGAAGGCCCGGCTCCACAGCATTGTGGAGTTCAAGGTGTTACTGAAGGCCAGTAGTGGGACAAGGAGCCTGGGTGTGTCAGGGACCAAAGTTGTGTCTAAGGCCCTGCCGTGTTCTGTCCTCTGTTGTGCACGTCAACATGATGGCGAAGAACAGACTTTGAAGGAAACCTTATGGGTTAACTGCTGGGAATTTGACCCTTAAGAGGAACAATGGATTGATCAATTGATGGGAAGTTAACCTGTGAAAGAGGAACAGTATCAATGAGGCTGTTATTGGCATGGTGACCTTACCTCATGTACTGGCCAAGGGTGAGATGACATGGTGACTGGGAAAATTCCACTCCAGGGGAGAAGATAGGAGGCTTGGTTCTGCAGAGGAGAGGCAAGAAGGACAAAATGCACGCCTTTTGATGCAGGGCATGTCCTGAAGGTGCATGGCCTGCCTGCCCCTCCCATTGGAACACCATGCTCCATCTCCTGCCGCTGCCCAGTGGCTTTTCCGCAATCCAGGGGTTGGTAAGTATTATTTGCAACAGCAACTAATAAAATAAGAGTTGCTTTGCAATTTTGTGCACGGGCATCTTCCAGCACCCATGATGTTCTTGGCAATGAGGATGGGATGCCCAGAGCACAAAAACCCATGGTGTTTGGAGCACGTGTGAGTGAAAAATGGACACATGTTTGAGTGTGGGTAAGAGAAGAGGGACAGGGTTTGGGCAGTGGAGCGTATGGTTGTGTAATATATGTTGGGATAATTTGTGTTTTATTGTACACATAGAAAATCAAGAATAAAAGCATGTTTTATGTAAAACAAAAACCACAAGCAACTTAAGATTGCAAAAGCAGCTGCTGGAAATCCAGGAATTTGCAAGAGAATGACCCAGAAATTAAGATAATACTTATCTTATCATAAGAGATAATGAGAAGAGCTGGGCCAGCCCAAGCAAAATAAGTGCTCTAAGGACCTGGTGATTAACGCCTGATACCGACCTGATGTGATTCTCCAGGACCATACATCTCTGTGTCGGTTTCCCAAAAAAAACTACACAGACTTAAAAAAAAGCTCACCACGATTCTACATCTCAAAGCCTTCTTCCTGAAAAACCACTCAAACATCATCTCCTTCTCAGAAAACTCATCAGCAGTCCAGCAGCAGAAATAGGAATATGTAACAACACAAGAAAAAGAAAGAAACTGAAACTGCATAGCCTCAAGCTGAAAAAACCTGTATAAAACACCGCTCTCCCAAAGACAAGTTGTGAACTTGTGGGAATCAGTGTGGCAGAGGCTGATTCAGAGTTCACCCATTGCCGATCCCGGGTTCGACGCTGACAGTGATTGTGGTTGTTTCCATAATTCGATTTTACAAATTTTTCAATAAAATCCCTATTGATAAAATGAGGCTGAATTTCATTTGTAACATTCTGAAATGGGAGAGGCTTGGAACCAGGAGAGGCTTGAGTGGCAGAGCCAGTAATGTGCGTAGCATGAGACATAAATTGCGTGTGTGTGCGTGCCCTGAAAGGCCAGAGGAAGTGCGTGTTTGAGACGTGCTATCAGCACAGGGCGAGTGGGGAATCCCAATCTGTGGATTCGCTCTGGGCGACTGCAAGCAGCTAGAGAAGGACAGGGTGATTGGGGTGTGTGTTTGATTGTATGAAACCCCTTTAATAAAATCTCCCCGTCTCCCCGTGGTTGGGTTGTGATAAGCATTTTTGAGGAGATGCCACCATCTACTGACGGGAGTTAAACTGCTGACTGTTACCGTTTCTTAATTAAGCTTACATGCCTAGGAATCAGGGGCCTTGGAGAGCCATGGAGAAAGAATTTCTCTTTTCAAAGAAAGGTTGTGATTGTAACCCTTGGATTGTGTTTTGCTGTGTAGTCTGTCAAGAGCCTTGGCTCTGAAAGGTATTTAGGTGGAGGATCCCCAAGTGGGGACTCTGTTTCCTTTGTAACACAAAAGAGAATAAAGAAAATAAAGCCACCCAGATAGCGATAAAAATCTTACTAGGAACTGGTAAAGTAAGCCATGGCAGCAGTGAGATATTTGAGTTATTAGAGAATGGAATTTTGGGGACCCTAAAGAAACTAATTGACATTCTTAGGGTTGAGTGTGCCCAAGATAATTGGGTACCTGAATATTACGAAGTGAAACTCCAAAGTTGGGATAAAGAAACATTGTGAGAAAAAGAACTTCCAGGATGGGAGCAAATGAGAGTAAAGGAATTCCTAGGAGTAGTCCTTTGGGATGGCTTTTAACACATTGGAAAGAACTAGTGGGATATGTGATGCAGAAAGCAAGAGGGAGCTTGTTAAGTTCTGTACACAATGGTGGCCACTATATAGACTGGATGGTTTTAAAGGTAGCTAAAGACCTAGCTGAGGATGATTGTAGGACAACACAGGAGGATGTTAAGGATGTATTTCCCCTTCAAGATCCTGGCTGGAATCCCAATGAACAATGGGGACTAAGACAGTTGCAAAGATATCAGAAATTAACAGTAAAAGGGCTGGAAAGAGCAATTCCCAGAACTATAAATTAATCAGCTCTATATGCTATTAAACAAAGTCCTTCTCAAACACCTTCTGAATTTTTAGATCAACTGCGCGATGCAATGTGGAAACATACCAGCCTGGACCCAGGATGGAGTGAAGGAATGCAGTAGCTAATAAATTTGTTTTTACTACAATCCACAGAAGATATCAGGAGGAAGCTCCAGAAGATCAGAGTCCCAGAGAGCCAGAATCTGGAAACCCTGGTGGATGAAGCCTGGAGGGTCTTTAGCAATTGAGAAGAAGGATATAAACAGGGGATGAGAAAATTGGTGGCATTAGTGAAGGAGGGGGAGAAAGAAAAATGTCAGCGAGGTCCACCAAAACGAGGACCACCCCAACTGGGAAGGGATCAATGTGCATTTTGCAAGAGATTTGGACACTGGAAAAATCAGTGTCCAGAAGTAAGAAAAGGAGATGAGCAGAGAAAAGATGATCAGAAAGGAAAGGGGGAGGTTGCTCATGTAAAAGAAGACTGAAGAGGACCGGAGTGCCCTACCCCAGGTGACCCTCTGGTTATAGCTCCCAGTCGAGGGAATAAAGAAGAAGAAGTGGGATTTCTAAGAGATACAGGAGCAACATTTTCAGTGTTGAATAAGGTTCTAATACCTGTGATAGTAAAAGGTTTTAAAAGCTTAGAAAATTCAGGGACTTATAAAGAAAGGTAGGCTTGGCAAGCCCTGGGAAAAGTAGGCCCTGGGAAATGTTAGGCTAAAGATCATGTCAAAGTGCACGTGTGTAGTCAGTAGATGATAAATTGTTAGATGTGATTCGAAATAATTACTGTTTATAGAACAAGAGGAACAATGTTAGGAGGCTGGGGAGAATCACAAGAAATCCATGCCTGGGTAAAAACAATGCATGCAATAGAACAATGGAAGTTTAATAATTAAGATGTAAGTTATATAATGATAGAGTATAAAACATGTTAATTTCAAAACCAAGTCGGGTCAGCTTTGGGTATGTGTACCCCTGACACCCAGAGCTCTTCAATAAAGCACCTTCATATAATCATTCCGTGATTATGTGTGTTCCTGAATGCTAACAGCTCTGTTCCTCTCTTCCAGCCCTTGAAGTTATGGCACACAACATCAGCCCCGCCATCAGAAGCCTGGCAATTCAAAAATTTTATATCCTCCAGGCAGTAGAGAGAACTCAATATTCCATCTTTGGAAACCTGCAAGATCAGCTCCACATGGCATAGAGGACACGGTCTCATCTCTCAGGCCTTGACTGGATGCGCTGCTGGAGCTCTGCTGAGAGCTGATCTGGGAGGCTCTGTCTGCTGGGGCCACCTGAGCCAGCCAGGATTTTATTTTTCTGCAAAATTGTTCTTTCCTTATTTTTGTTTTTGTTTACTATGTAAATATAGGATAGGTTCTAAATATAGACTCCCAAGAGCTTTCTTTTGCTGCCCAAGGTCTGCAGGATACCGGAGAAGAGAGGGAAAAGGGTGCTTGTGCTCAGCAACCTGCCAGAGTGTGCAGTGGTGCAGAGAAAATGGCCAGAAACCCCTTGGCCTTTGGTGGTTCTTCTGAAGGCACAAGCCCTGTCCCAGCCAGGAAGCGCCATCTGTGTCCTCGTGCCCGTGTGGTGCTGGCTGGGTTGCTGAGGGCTCCCAGGTGCCTCTTGATGCAGCTCCTCTGGAGCTCCTGTGGGGCTGCGGCGCTGCTGGCGGGCCACGCTGGGGGAGACCCTGAGGGAACAGGCTGCTGGGAGGCCATGAAGGGATGAGGGGCTGTGGAGGCCCTGACGGGACAAGGCCGTGGGAAGGCACAAGGGGGATGTGTGAGGGAGTGGGTGTCAGGAGACTCCAAGGGGACAGGAGGCCCCTGAGGGGCCGGGGTGGTGGGAAGAGCTGAGGAACTGGGTGTCAGAGGCCATAAGCAGCCCCCGGGCAGCCGCCTGGTTCCTGACACCCGGCTGTTCTGGCGCTTCCCCAAAATGTCTGCCAGGCCTGCAGCAGAAGCCCTTGGGGCTGGGACAGTACACCTCCAGGAGGGTGGGGTCAGCCCGAGGTGTGCTCAGCCTGGGCTGGCTGGGGACATGGAGGGCAGGGGGTGCTGCCAGGCCACGGCCACTGGGTGCCTGCCATAAGGGGCAGTGGGCAGAGGCAGGGCTGGCGGCCAGGCCGGGCCCTCGCGGCTGCCCAGGCCACGCTGCTGTGACCGAGGCCCCCCTGACACAGAGCTCGGGGCCCGCAGAGCTGCTGCCACCATGGGGAGGGCGGCGGTGTCTCCTCCAGCAGGGCTGCCCAGTGGCTGCTGCCCAAGCGGCTCTGGAGCCCACAGAAACAGCAGCAGAGTGTGCACAGGAACAGCAGCAGCCCCAGCGTCGGCACCTGCGAACTGAGGCGTCCGCAGCAGCCGGCTGCCAGACAGGGGGAGGCTGTGGGCACAGCTGCCTTTGGTTTGGCAAAAGGCCTCAGCAGAATTGGCCACAATGGCTTTCTCTTGACTTGCCAGCCTCACAGCAACGCTTGGCAGCTTCAGCTGCAGCCTGTGCCCGTGACTGACTTGGATGGCCGTGCTTGAGGGCGGGCTCGCCTTCCACACTCCGGTGTCCCAAGGCAGCGGCCTTGGTGCCATCGTGACACGGAGAGAGAGAGACTCAGGACATGAGAACACAGGAACAGCCTGTTTGGCTCATTCTTGAGTTTGCTGCTCCTGCCTAAAATAATCATCAGGAATATATGCTGATGTAAAGTTATAGCCGAACACCAAGGACTTTTTCTGTAGTGTCTAAACTAGTGTAGAACTAAAACCTTGTGTGACTGTTCAGAGACTCTAAAATGCAGGGTGAAAATGACAGCTTTGGTTTGTAAGAGTCCTAAAAATTTTGACATATGATTTTTCAAGTCAGGGATTTTAATTCCAATGTGGAAACTACAAAAATATTAAAATTTGTTTTCATTGGCAACCCCTTTGAAATGGCATCAGCACACCTACAGGTGTACTGGGGACAGTACTTGGCAATTCATGGCTTCAGTTGTGGGAGATAAATATTTTGTCTGGGTTCACCCTGAAGTTTAAAGTTTTCCCAGGGCTTTGATTGACTGGTCACTGCAGGTAACTTTAATAAATGCAAAAGGATGTGAGAGCACAATTTCTGGAGAATGTGCACTGGGGATAGAGAGAAAACCTTGAAAACAGTCAGCAGGCTCTGGAAAACTTAAAAAAAATTAAAATTACAAACATAATGTAAAAATAGATGTAGCTCTGTGACTGCTCAAGCAGGATTCTATGTCTGGAGGAAATGTTTGACTTGCATCAGCTGTAACACAGACAGACACGCAGCAACTGGGGCCTTGAACATTTGTGCTACTGCAAACCCCTTCCATGAAAAACATCATTCCAGGAAGGAGCAACATCATCTGACAGATAGCAAGAGTGGCCAGCAATAGCTCCAGGAGCTCCTGCCAAGACCCCTACAGGAAGGAGCCCAGCCCCCAATGCACGTGGGCTTTGGCTTTGGCCCTCTGGCACAGAAACCCCCCAGGGGCACAGGTCTCTGGGGCAGGAGAAGGGCACCAGCACTGCCAGGGCTCGGCTGGGGTGGCAGGTCTGCCTCGGTGGGGACTCTGCCACACCTGCTGATTTCAGTGCTGCCAGGCCCCTGTACAGATTCTGTGCAAGGCCCCGTGCCCTTCCTGCTGCGCCTGCGTCGGCAGCCCTGGGGGCTCCTTCTGCTGCCCTGAGCCTGCAGAGCAGGGCAGTGTTTGCTGATGGTTTGAGGTGTTCCTAAAGATCCTGTCTTAGACACTTTGGGCAAGGGACTCCTTCCAACGTAGGCCACGCTGGGGGGATGGGGCAGAACCAGGAAGGTGGCAGGGCGTGCAAGGGCCGTTAGTGACACGGTGCAGCCTGGTAACCGTGGAATGGAACGGTGGAATGGACAAGAGCTGGCGGTGACAAGACCACACCAGAGTGCCTGGTGCATGCGACGGGACAGGACACGCCAGAGCGGTGCTGTGAGGAGCCCCCACACAGCCCACTCATTAGTGCCTGACCCGGAGCTTTTCCAAGGCGTAATTCCTACAGCTCACATTGTGAGCAGACTGTGGGAATTGGTGAGCCGGAGCTTCCCGATAACATCTGTTTAGAAGGTGCTCCCAAGGCCCGATTTTGTCATGGCGGGCAGATTCTTCAGGCTATTCAGGGTGTTCCGACGGAATAGAAGCACAGACCGTGGAGCTGCCCCAGCAGAACACCCTGAAGAGCCGGAGCAGTTCCAGCAAGGGCAGGATGGTGAGTGGCAGAGCTGGGCCGCAGGGCTGAAGCTGCAGCCAGCTGGGCCCTGCACCACCCCACCCCATCCCATCCCATCCCATCCCATCCCATCCCATCCCATCCCATCCCATCCCATCCCATCCCATCCCATGTGGACATGCCCAAGGACAGGACAGAAGAAGGGCTGGGGCTGACTCCCGCCAGTGACCGTGCTCCATCCCCTGAGCCACCCCAGGGCTGTCCCTGCCTGGGGAGTGCAAGGCTGGGCTGTGTTCTCCGGCCTCTCCCGCAGTCCCTCAGCTCTGGCTGCTCTTTTCCAGATGCAGCCATGGACAAGAGACAAGAGCAGGAGCCTGCCCAGGGCCGCTTCCGCAAAACGCTGAAGGTACCTGCAGCCATCCCCACCTGGGCTGGGCCTGCTGTCACTGCTCGGCCCAGCTCTGCACTTGCAGCACTCCATGGAACATGCCTCTCTTCCCTGTCCTTTCTTCATTCTGCACAGAGGTTCCGCCAGTTCCTGCCAAGTCGGCATAGAAAGATCAGCCCGCTAGGAACTGAGGGCACAGCTGAGCCTGACTCTGGGCTGGAGGAGCTCCAGGCAGAGCCTGATGTCAGCCCAGATTCAGCTGCGCCCTCACAAGACTCGGACGCTGTGGTGAGTGATGACAGGGCAAACTCTGATGTGGTACTGATTGAGGACATGGCCATTCCAAACCCCAGAGAGACTCAGGGCATCACAAATACTGACACTGTGCCCCCTCCCACCATGAGTCATGCACCTAATATGGATTTTTTGGAAAGGGGACTGTTCCTTCTGACCAGCAGGTAGCCAGCCAGGGGCCGGAACTGGAGGTCTCCCAGGATCCTGTGCCCCTTCAAGCCACATCCACAGGGCCCCCTCAGCCTTTGAGGCCAGCAGAGTGTGATGGGACGGTAAGCACTTCTTGGGAGAAGCTGGGGAAGTTGCTGCCTTGGACAGCACTCCAAGTCTTCCCCATTCCTACTCTAGGTGCCAGCTATTGTACGGAGCATCCACCAGCATCTAATGTGCTCCGTTACGGTGGATGCCAGGCTGCCAACTAACATGGTGAAGCTGGCTGAAGAACACCCGGACGATGTGGTGCTGACCCTCCTGCGCTGTGCCCCATCGTGTGACAGGTATGGGGCCCACGTGCCTTGAGAGCTCAGGGCTCAGCGGCCTTTAGGGCCCATCACCCTGCACAGCCGGTCCAATGGGCTCTGCCCAACAGGCAGAGAGGCCCAGGAGCCTCGGGCCCCTCTGTTTCCTGAGGCTGCTGCCAGTGCTCCCTCCCTGCCCCTCAGGGCACTGGGGCTCTGTCACCTGGGACCCCACAGCTACACAGGGCATGGCTCTGTGACTGAGACACCCCTGACACAGAGCTCTGATCCCACAGAGCTGCTGCCATAATGTGGCAAGCCATAGCCTCATCAGGACCAGCAATGGAGAAGGTGCTGCCAACTCTGCTCCATGTGATGGAGAACTGGCCCCTTTGCAGCATCTGCACCTCTGATGAGGACAACAAGGACGTTTTTGCTCTGGCTGTGAGTTTCTGGAACTGGCCTTGCCTGTCCCCTAGGTTGCTTCTCCAGCAGCTCTTCATCCTCTCCTTGCCTCAGGCTGGGCTGAAACCTGGGCTAGGGGCAGGCTCAGGGGGCACCGGGCCCGCTGCTCCCCGTGCATCTCCCCTCGGGCCCTACCCCATGGACGCCTTAGCACTGAGCGCTGTCTTGGTGTGATTCTTTTGCAGGCAACTCTGGTGCTCTGGGTGATTATGCAAGTGCCTCAGAGCCATGAGGCCATGATGCATTATTCCGACTCTCTCTTTGCGGCTCTGCTGTTGCACGTTTTCACCACCACACAGCTGATGCCAGCAGAAGTTGATAACTTCTGGAGAGAATGCCAGGAGCAACACCGCCTTCCCGGAAAACCCAACAGGTGCCAGTCCTCCTGTCCTTCCCATGCCCTTGTGGCTGACACCAGTGCACCCAATGTGACCTGGCCTTTGCTCTGCACACAGCTTTGCAGTGCAGGCCACGAAGGCTCTGCTCTGCTTTCTGCACTATGACAACGAGTTGATGGCCATGGAGCGCAAGTGTGGCTGGGAAACGCTGCTCCATGCTGACACCCAGCACTATGCCGTGGGTCTGTTGGCCAGGTGAGACCCCTTCTCGCCACTGCCTCTGAAATGTGTGCCCTGTGCCCCCCAGGGTGCCCTACCACAGTCCCTGTGGTCCTGGCCAGAGGGCTTTGCCATTGAGGGATGGCTGAGCAGACTAGAGAAGTCTGAGAGGAGGGTTAGCCCAGAAGGAGCCCCATGGTCCCAAAGCACCCATGGTCCCCCCAGGGATGCTGGGGAAAGGCCAGATCTCCATGAGTCATCCCTGGGAGAGGTTTGGCCTCCCCCCACCCCCCACCTCTGTGTCTTGGTGCCATTTCCCCCCTTCCAGGGTGATGCGCCGTGACTTGACGCCCTTGTGTTACCATGTGGCACACAAATTTGTCCGGAGGCTCATCAGGGAGGAGGCACCTTGGGATCTGTCCTCCCTGGCATTCCTTGTGGAGGTGAGCCCCATGGCCAGCACTACCTCACTGAGCTGCCTGCCAGCCCTGTCCCCTTGCATAGCCACAGCTGCCTGGGACGGTGCCCGCGCCCTGTGCTGCTGCCTGGGCCCAGCCCTGTGCAGTTCCAGGCTCCTGCCAGCCGGCTCCTCTGTCACTGCCCTGTGCCTTTCAGGTCCTGGATTGCCTGAACTTGAGTGACTGTGGGTACTGTGTCCTTGAGATCACATCAAAGCACCTGCAGAGCGAGTGCAGGCAGAGGCGTCGCCTGGCGCTCAGAGGCCTCGTGGTGCTCAGCCAGGAACCCTCGATGGTGAGAACGGGGCAGCGGCTGAAGCTGTGCTGGGCAAAGCAGCCCCTTGGGCTGGCTGGGCTTCAGGAGCTGAGGCAGCTGCTCCCAGCCCTCCTGCCTCACCTGCCTCAGTGCTTTGGGACAGGCCTTTGGCCTCTGGGCCCGGCAGCAGCAGGGTGGGGTTGCAGTGCCAGGGCGGTCTTGGCGCTGCAGCCGTTCAGGGCTTCCCAGCACAGCCTTGTGTTCCACACAGGCCACACCTATACGCCGCCTGTGTCAAAGCTTCCTGCAGCTGCTGAGTGACGCAGACGGGGAAGTGGTCGGCATGTCTCTGTCTGTGCTCACAAATGTGCTGAAGAGAAGAAGTCTTCATTTATCAAGGACTGCTGCCCCCAAGCTTGCTGAGCCACTTGTGCTCCTCTTTGACCATGTAAGGCTCTGTGCCCCGGCCACGGGCACTGGCTACTGCCCACACAAACTTTGGGCCTGTGGATTTTCAGGCCTTTGCCCAGATGGGCTGGAGAAGGTGGCGCTGAGATCTTTTCCTCCTTCCTTCCTCCAGGACAAAAGCCACGTGCAGGTGCTCTCCATTCACCTCTTCCGCAATACGATGAACCTGGTACTGGAAGAGGGAAAAACTGCAGTGGAGGGAATTGTGAAGCAGAGCCTGCTCCCGCTCATTTTGCACTGCCACGACGACAACCAGCGCGTGGCTGATGTGAGCTTTTGTGTGATGCTGGTGGACCACTGGGAGGCGGCTGGGCTGCCTCCTGCCCTGCTGCCTCCCAGGCTGCGGCCTCCTCCTGGCCTTGGCACAGGGATGCAACTCCTGTGCCCTGGGCAGCAATGGCATCTCTGCATCTCTCCAGGCCTCCCGGGAAACGCTGCACTGTGCTGCCACCTTCTTAAAGAACACAGAGCTCCTGTGTGTGCTGCCAACAGAGGATCTGTCGAAGATCACCGAATGTGTGGTAAAGGACGGCCTGGAAACCCCAGCCTCAGCCTGGAGAAGCTCCCTGTCCCCGGGGCTCAGTGTGTGGGGCTGGCAGCTGTGGCCCAGTGCTGCACCCATGGGAGCCAGCCTGTGCCTCACACGCTGCTCCCTTCCCTGGGACACACGGGTTCCTCTCCAGGCTCCTGTGGCCCTGAGCCGGGTGCCGATGGAGCCCCAGCCCAGTGGGGCTGCTGCCCGGTGCCTCAGGGCTGGGCGGGCACGGGAGGCCGGGGCTGGCCGCAGGCAGCGCCCGGCCGAGAGGCAGAGCCCGCACCGACCCTTCCCTCCTGCCGCTCTCTGCAGCTGGCACAAGACGAGAGCCGAGCGGCCGAGTACCTGAGCCGGGCTCTGCCATACCTGGACAGCCCACAGGAGTCCCTGCGAGAGGCGGCCGTCAGCTTCATCGGTGAGCCACGAGCCCGGGCTGGCTCCCGGCCCCGCCGCAGCTCGGCCCCGGCCCCGGCTGCTGCTGTCCCGGCAGCGGCACCCGGGCCCGGCGCCCTGGAGCCCCGGCTGCCCTCGGGGCTGCTGCCGGCCTCTGGCAGCCGTGCCCTTGGGCTGAGTCAGGATGCGGCAAGGGCTGGGGCTGAGCCCTGCCGGGGCGGGAGGCCGTGTGGCCCCAGGGCTGGCAGCGCCGCTAGCAGGGAGCTGTGATGCCGGGGCCCTGACAGGCTTTATGTTCCCAGGGATGGCCAGGATGTTCATGAACAAGGGCGCACAAGGAAGAGCTGCAGACCCTCAGTGAGGGTGAGTGAGAGCAGCGGGCTGGCACTGGGGGCTGGCAGGGGGCAGTTGCAATGCCTGGGATGGGAGCTGCAATCCCTGGCCCAGCTGCAGAGTGCTTCGTTCCCTGTCTGGGTGAGGGCAGTGTGGGCAGAGAGCAGAGAGATTTCAGGGACAGGGGTGGGAGTTGTGGCCAGCACCTTCTGGCTGATCCTTTTGTCTAGTTCTCTCTTGTGGCCATTGCAAGAGCCAGGTGGAATGTCCTTGGCAGGAATGTCTCCTAGGATCCCTGCAGATGCATGCCCTGACCGTGCCTCTTGTCCTCTCTCTTCCAGCCACTGAAGCCCCGACAAAGACACCACTCCATCCCACAGGAATCTGAATATCCAAGCTTAGTTTGCCAGTGAACAAGTGTCCCAAGAACAGTAGCAGGAGACACTGAAGAGGACACCACCTCCCAGTGCCACTGGAGATCCAGGCACAGCTGACAACTGGCACAGCTGAGCCTGTGGGATTTTCACGGGGCTTCAGCCCTCTCCCAGCCTGTAGATAGCTCCCTCCAGCCCTCAGACTGTGCCCATCCCCTTTTTTCCCTCTATTCTTCCTCCCTTTTGACAGCTCCTTACCTCCAACCCTCAGTCCATGCCCATCCCCTTCTTTCCCTTTCCAGCTCATCCCTTTGCTTCACCTTGCATTAATAAACAGTTTGCCTTTTTCACTTAACCTGCATCTGTCTGGAGTTGAAGGGACACAAATCCAGAGCACTGTGACACACAGGCCCCTCCTGCCGTTCTCTCCTGCACCGTGTTTTGTGCAGAGACGCAGAGGAAGGAGCGCAGATCAGGCTGGAAAGGTCCCTGTGCTGAAGGCCCGGCTCCACAGCATTGTGGAGTTCAAGGTGTTACTGAAGGCCAGTAGTGGGACAAGGAGCCTGGGTGTGTCAGGGACCAAAGTTGTGTCTAAGGCCCTGCCGTGTTCTGTCCTCTGTTGTGCACGTCAACATGATGGCGAAGAACAGACTTTGAAGGAAACCTTATGGGTTAACTGCTGGGAATTTGACCCTTAAGAGGAACAATGGATTGATCAATTGATGGGAAGTTAACCTGTGAAAGAGGAACAGTATCAATGAGGCTGTTATTGGCATGGTGACCTTACCTCATGTACTGGCCAAGGGTGAGATGACATGGTGACTGGGAAAATTCCACTCCAGGGGAGAAGATAGGAGGCTTGGTTCTGCAGAGGAGAGGCAAGAAGGACAAAATGCACGCCTTTTGATGCAGGGCATGTCCTGAAGGTGCATGGCCTGCCTGCCCCTCCCATTGGAACACCATGCTCCATCTCCTGCCGCTGCCCAGTGGCTTTTCCGCAATCCAGGGGTTGGTAAGTATTATTTGCAACAGCAACTAATAAAATAAGAGTTGCTTTGCAATTTTGTGCACGGGCATCTTCCAGCACCCATGATGTTCTTGGCAATGAGGATGGGATGCCCAGAGCACAAAAACCCATGGTGTTTGGAGCACGTGTGAGTGAAAAATGGACACGTTTGAGTGTGGGTAAGAGAAGAGGGACAGGGTTTGGGCAGTGGAGCGTATGGTTGTGTAATATATGTTGGGATAATTTGTGTTTTATTGTACACATAGAAAATCAAGAATAAAAGCATGTTTTATGTAAAACAAAAACCACAAGCAACTTAAGATTGCAAAAGCAGCTGCTGGAAATCCAGGAATTTGCAAGAGAATGACCCAGAAATTAAGATAATACTTATCTTATCATAAGAGATAATGAGAAGAGCTGGGCCAGCCCAAGCAAAATAAGTGCTCTAAGGACCTGGTGATTAACGCCTGATACCGACCTGATGTGATTCTCCAGGACCATACATCTCTGTGTCGGTTTCCCAAAAAAAACTACACAGACTTAAAAAAAAGCTCACCACGATTCTACATCTCAAAGCCTTCTTCCTGAAAAACCACTCAAACATCATCTCCTTCTCAGAAAACTCATCAGCAGTCCAGCAGCAGAAATAGGAATATGTAACAACACAAGAAAAAGAAAGAAACTGAAACTGCATAGCCTCAAGCTGAAAAAACCTGTATAAAACACCGCTCTCCCAAAGACAAGTTGTGAACTTGTGGGAATCAGTGTGGCAGAGGCTGATTCAGAGTTCACCCATTGCCGATCCCGGGTTCGACGCTGACAGTGATTGTGGTTGTTTCCATAATTCGATTTTACAAATTTTTCAATAAAATCCCTATTGATAAAATGAGGCTGAATTTCATTTGTAACATTCTGAAATGGGAGAGGCTTGGAACCAGGAGAGGCTTGAGTGGCAGAGCCAGTAATGTGCGTAGCATGAGACATAAATTGCGTGTGTGTGCGTGCCCTGAAAGGCCAGAGGAAGTGCGTGTTTGAGACGTGCTATCAGCACAGGGCGAGTGGGGAATCCCAATCTGTGGATTCGCTCTGGGCGACTGCAAGCAGCTAGAGAAGGACAGGGTGATTGGGGTGTGTGTTTGATTGTATGAAACCCCTTTAATAAAATCTCCCCGTCTCCCCGTGGTTGGGTTGTGATAAGCATTTTTGAGGAGATGCCACCATCTACTGACGGGAGTTAAACTGCTGACTGTTACCGTTTCTTAATTAAGCTTACATGCCTAGGAATCAGGGGCCTTGGAGAGCCATGGAGAAAGAATTTCTCTTTTCAAAGAAAGGTTGTGATTGTAACCCTTGGATTGTGTTTTGCTGTGTAGTCTGTCAAGAGCCTTGGCTCTGAAAGGTATTTAGGTGGAGGATCCCCAAGTGGGGACTCTGTTTCCTTTGTAACACAAAAGAGAATAAAGAAAATAAAGCCACCCAGATAGCGATAAAAATCTTACTAGGAACTGGTAAAGTAAGCCATGGCAGCAGTGAGATATTTGAGTTATTAGAGAATGGAATTTTGGGGACCCTAAAGAAACTAATTGACATTCTTAGGGTTGAGTGTGCCCAAGATAATTGGGTACCTGAATATTACGAAGTGAAACTCCAAAGTTGGGATAAAGAAACATTGTGAGAAAAAGAACTTCCAGGATGGGAGCAAATGAGAGTAAAGGAATTCCTAGGAGTAGTCCTTTGGGATGGCTTTTAACACATTGGAAAGAACTAGTGGGATATGTGATGCAGAAAGCAAGAGGGAGCTTGTTAAGTTCTGTACACAATGGTGGCCACTATATAGACTGGATGGTTTTAAAGGTAGCTAAAGACCTAGCTGAGGATGATTGTAGGACAACACAGGAGGATGTTAAGGATGTATTTCCCCTTCAAGATCCTGGCTGGAATCCCAATGAACAAGGGGGACTAAGACAGTTGCAAAGATATCAGAAATTAACAGTAAAAGGGCTGGAAAGAGCAATTCCCAGAACTATCAATTAATCAGCTCTATATGCTATTAAACAAAGTCCTTCTCAAACACCTTCTGAATTTTTAGATCAACTGCGCGATGCAATGTGGAAACATACCAGCCTGGACCCAGGATGGAGTGAAGGAATGCAGTAGCTAATAAATTTGTTTTTACTACAATCCACAGAAGATATCAGGAGGAAGCTCCAGAAGATCAGAGTCCCAGAGAGCCAGAATCTGGAAACCCTGGTGGATGAAGCCTGGAGGGTCTTTAGCAATTGAGAAGAAGGATATAAACAGGGGATGAGAAAATTGGTGGCATTAGTGAAGGAGGGGGAGAAAGAAAAATGTCAGCGAGGTCCACCAAAACGAGGACCACCCCAACTGGGAAGGGATTAATGTGCATTTTGCAAGAGATTTGGACACTGGAAAAATCAGTGTCCAGAAGTAAGAAAAGGAGATGAGCAGAGAAAAGATGATCAGAAAGGAAAGGGGGAGGTTGCTCATGTAAAAGAAGACTGAAGAGGACCGGAGTGCCCTACCCCAGGTGACCCTCTGGTTATAGCTCCCAGTCGAGGGAATAAAGAAGAAGAAGTGGGATTTCTAAGAGATACAGGAGCAACATTTTCAGTGTTGAATAAGGTTCTAATACCTGTGATAGTAAAAGGTTTTAAAAGCTTAGAAAATTCAGGGACTTATAAAGAAAGGTAGGCTTGGCAAGCCCTGGGAAAAGTAGGCCCTGGGAAATGTTAGGCTAAAGATCATGTCAAAGTGCACGTGTGTAGTCAGTAGATGATAAATTGTTAGATGTGATTCGAAATAATTACTGTTTATAGAACAAGAGGAACAATGTTAGGAGGCTGGGGAGAATCACAAGAAATCCATGCCTGGGTAAAAACAATGCATGCAATAGAACAATGGAAGTTTAATAATTAAGATGTAAGTTATATAATGATAGAGTATAAAACATGTTAATTTCAAAACCAAGTCGGGTCAGCTTTGGGTATGTGTACCCCTGACACCCAGAGCTCTTCAATAAAGCACCTTCATATAATCATTCCGTGATTATGTGTGTTCCTGAATGCTAACAGCTCTGTTCCTCTCTTCCAGCCCTTGAAGTTATGGCACACAACATCAGCCCCGCCATCAGAAGCCTGGCAATTCAAAAATTTTATATCCTCCAGGCAGTAGAGAGAACTCAATATTCCATCTTTGGAAACCTGCAAGATCAGCTCCACATGGCATAGAGGACACGGTCTCATCTCTCAGGCCTTGACTGGATGCGCTGCTGGAGCTCTGCTGAGAGCTGATCTGGGAGGCTCTGTCTGCTGGGGCCACCTGAGCCAGCCAGGATTTTATTTTTCTGCAAAATTGTTCTTTCCTTATTTTTGTTTTTGTTTACTATGTAAATATAGGATAGGTTCTAAATATAGACTCCCAAGAGCTTTCTTTTGCTGCCCAAGGTCTGCAGGATACCGGAGAAGAGAGGGAAAAGGGTGCTTGTGCTCAGCAACCTGCCAGAGTGTGCAGTGGTGCAGAGAAAATGGCCAGAAACCCCTTGGCCTTTGGTGGTTCTTCTGAAGGCACAAGCCCTGTCCCAGCCAGGAAGCGCCATCTGTGTCCTCGTGCCCGTGTGGTGCTGGCTGGGTTGCTGAGGGCTCCCAGGTGCCTCTTGATGCAGCTCCTCTGGAGCTCCTGTGGGGCTGCGGCGCTGCTGGCGGGCCACGCTGGGGGAGACCCTGAGGGAACAGGCTGCTGGGAGGCCATGAAGGGATGAGGGGCTGTGGAGGCCCTGACGGGACAAGGCCGTGGGAAGGCACAAGGGGGATGTGTGAGGGAGTGGGTGTCAGGAGACTCCAAGGGGACAGGAGGCCCCTGAGGGGCCGGGGTGGTGGGAAGAGCTGAGGAACTGGGTGTCAGAGGCCATAAGCAGCCCCCGGGCAGCCGCCTGGTTCCTGACACCCGGCTGTTCTGGCGCTTCCCCAAAATGTCTGCCAGGCCTGCAGCAGAAGCCCTTGGGGCTGGGACAGTACACCTCCAGGAGGGTGGGGTCAGCCCGAGGTGTGCTCAGCCTGGGCTGGCTGGGGACATGGAGGGCAGGGGGTGCTGCCAGGCCACGGCCACTGGGTGCCTGCCATAAGGGGCAGTGGGCAGAGGCAGGGCTGGCGGCCAGGCCGGGCCCTCGCGGCTGCCCAGGCCACGCTGCTGTGACCGAGGCCCCCCTGACACAGAGCTCGGGGCCCGCAGAGCTGCTGCCACCATGGGGAGGGCGGCGGTGTCTCCTCCAGCAGGGCTGCCCAGTGGCTGCTGCCCAAGCGGCTCTGGAGCCCACAGAAACAGCAGCAGAGTGTGCACAGGAACAGCAGCAGCCCCAGCGTCGGCACCTGCGAACTGAGGCGTCCGCAGCAGCCGGCTGCCAGACAGGGGGAGGCTGTGGGCACAGCTGCCTTTGGTTTGGCAAAAGGCCTCAGCAGAATTGGCCACAATGGCTTTCTCTTGACTTGCCAGCCTCACAGCAACGCTTGGCAGCTTCAGCTGCAGCCTGTGCCCGTGACTGACTTGGATGGCCGTGCTTGAGGGCGGGCTCGCCTTCCACACTCCGGTGTCCCAAGGCAGCGGCCTTGGTGCCATCGTGACACGGAGAGAGAGAGACTCAGGACATGAGAACACAGGAACAGCCTGTTTGGCTCATTCTTGAGTTTGCTGCTCCTGCCTAAAATAATCATCAGGAATATATGCTGATGTAAAGTTATAGCCGAACACCAAGGACTTTTTCTGTAGTGTCTAAACTAGTGTAGAACTAAAACCTTGTGTGACTGTTCAGAGACTCTAAAATGCAGGGTGAAAATGACAGCTTTGGTTTGTAAGAGTCCTAAAAATTTTGACATATGATTTTTCAAGTCAGGGATTTTAATTCCAATGTGGAAACTACAAAAATATTAAAATTTGTTTTCATTGGCAACCCCTTTGAAATGGCATCAGCACACCTACAGGTGTACTGGGGACAGTACTTGGCAATTCATGGCTTCAGTTGTGGGAGATAAATATTTTGTCTGGGTTCACCCTGAAGTTTAAAGTTTTCCCAGGGCTTTGATTGACTGGTCACTGCAGGTAACTTTAATAAATGCAAAAGGATGTGAGAGCACAATTTCTGGAGAATGTGCACTGGGGATAGAGAGAAAACCTTGAAAACAGTCAGCAGGCTCTGGAAAACTTAAAAAAAATTAAAATTACAAACATAATGTAAAAATAGATGTAGCTCTGTGACTGCTCAAGCAGGATTCTATGTCTGGAGGAAATGTTTGACTTGCATCAGCTGTAACACAGACAGACACGCAGCAACTGGGGCCTTGAACATTTGTGCTACTGCAAACCCCTTCCATGAAAAACATCATTCCAGGAAGGAGCAACATCATCTGACAGATAGCAAGAGTGGCCAGCAATAGCTCCAGGAGCTCCTGCCAAGACCCCTACAGGAAGGAGCCCAGCCCCCAATGCACGTGGGCTTTGGCTTTGGCCCTCTGGCACAGAAACCCCCCAGGGGCACAGGTCTCTGGGGCAGGAGAAGGGCACCAGCACTGCCAGGGCTCGGCTGGGGTGGCAGGTCTGCCTCGGTGGGGACTCTGCCACACCTGCTGATTTCAGTGCTGCCAGGCCCCTGTACAGATTCTGTGCAAGGCCCCGTGCCCTTCCTGCTGCGCCTGCGTCGGCAGCCCTGGGGGCTCCTTCTGCTGCCCTGAGCCTGCAGAGCAGGGCAGTGTTTGCTGATGGTTTGAGGTGTTCCTAAAGATCCTGTCTTAGACACTTTGGGCAAGGGACTCCTTCCAACGTAGGCCACGCTGGGGGGATGGGGCAGAACCAGGAAGGTGGCAGGGTGTGCAAGGGCCGTTAGTGACACGGTGCAGCCTGGTAACCGTGGAATGGAACGGTGGAATGGACAAGAGCTGGCGGTTACAAGACCACACCAGTATGCCTGGTGCATGCGACGGGACAGGACACGCCAGAGCGGTGCTGTGAGGAGCCCCCACACAGCCCACTCATTAGTGCCTGACCCGGAGCTTTTCCAAGGCGTAATTCCTACAGCTCACATTGTGAGCAGACTGTGGGAATTGGTGAGCCGGAGCTTCCCGATAACATCTGTTTAGAAGGTGCTCCCAAGGCCCGATTTTGTCATGGCGGGCAGATTCTTCAGGCTATTCAGGGTGTTCCGACGGAATAGAAGCACAGACCGTGGAGCTGCCCCAGCAGAACACCCTGAAGAGCCGGAGCAGTTCCAGCAAGGGCAGGATGGTGAGTGGCAGAGCTGGGCCGCAGGGCTGAAGCTGCAGCCAGCTGGGCCCTGCACCACCCCACCCCATCCCATCCCATCCCATCCCATCCCATCCCATCCCATCCCATCCCATCCCATCCCATCCCATCCCATCCCATCCCATCCCATCCCATCCCATGTGGACATGCCCAAGGACAGGACAGAAGAAGGGCTGGGGCTGACTCCCGCCAGTGACCGTGCTCCATCCCCTGAGCCACCCCAGGGCTGTCCCTGCCTGGGGAGTGCAAGGCTGGGCTGTGTTCTCCGGCCTCTCCCGCAGTCCCTCAGCTCTGGCTGCTCTTTTCCAGATGCAGCCATGGACAAGAGACAAGAGCAGGAGCCTGCCCAGGGCCGCTTCCGCAAAACGCTGAAGGTACCTGCAGCCATCCCCACCTGGGCTGGGCCTGCTGTCACTGCTCGGCCCAGCTCTGCACTTGCAGCACTCCATGGAACATGCCTCTCTTCCCTGTCCTTTCTTCATTCTGCACAGAGGTTCCGCCAGTTCCTGCCAAGTCGGCATAGAAAGATCAGCCCGCTAGGAACTGAGGGCACAGCTGAGCCTGACTCTGGGCTGGAGGAGCTCCAGGCAGAGCCTGATGTCAGCCCAGATTCAGCTGCGCCCTCACAAGACTCGGACGCTGTGGTGAGTGATGACAGGGCAAACTCTGATGTGGTACTGATTGAGGACATGGCCATTCCAAACCCCAGAGAGACTCAGGGCATCACAAATACTGACACTGTGCCCCCTCCCACCATGAGTCATGCACCTAATATGGATTTTTTGGAAAGGGGACTGTTCCTTCTGACCAGCAGGTAGCCAGCCAGGGGCCGGAACTGGCGGTCTCCCAGGATCCTGTGCCCCTTCAAGCCACATCCACAGGGCCCCCTCAGCCTTTGAGGCCAGCAGAGTGTGATGGGACGGTAAGCACTTCTTGGGAGAAGCTGGGGAAGTTGCTGCCTTGGACAGCACTCCAAGTCTTCCCCATTCCTACTCTAGGTGCCAGCTATTGTACGGAGCATCCACCAGCATCTAATGTGCTCCGTTACGGTGGATGCCAGGCTGCCAACTAACATGGTGAAGCTGGCTGAAGAACACCCGGACGATGTGGTGCTGACCCTCCTGCGCTGTGCCCCATCGTGTGACAGGTATGGGGCCCACGTGCCTTGAGAGCTCAGGGCTCAGCGGCCTTTAGGGCCCATCACCCTGCACAGCCGGTCCAATGGGCTCTGCCCAACAGGCAGAGAGGCCCAGGAGCCTCGGGCCCCTCTGTTTCCTGAGGCTGCTGCCAGTGCTCCCTCCCTGCCCCTCAGGGCACTGGGGCTCTGTCACCTGGGACCCCACAGCTACACAGGGCATGGCTCTGTGACTGAGACACCCCTGACACAGAGCTCTGATCCCACA
Organism: Cyanistes caeruleus; assembly: GCF_971803275.1. Taxonomy (NCBI): domain Eukaryota; kingdom Metazoa; phylum Chordata; class Aves; order Passeriformes; family Paridae; genus Cyanistes; species Cyanistes caeruleus. The sequence continues at coordinate 5,106,873 of NC_141707.1, read as the reverse complement.
GAGCTGCTGCCATAATGTGGCAAGCCATAGCCTCATCAGGACCAGCAATGGAGAAGGTGCTGCCAACTCTGCTCCATGTGATGGAGAACTGGCCCCTTTGCAGCATCTGCACCTCTGATGAGGACAACAAGGACGTTTTTGCTCTGGCTGTGAGTTTCTGGAACTGGCCTTGCCTGTCCCCTAGGTTGCTTCTCCAGCAGCTCTTCATCCTCTCCTTGCCTCAGGCTGGGCTGAAACCTGGGCTAGGGGCAGGCTCAGGGGGCACCGGGCCCGCTGCTCCCCGTGCATCTCCCCTCGGGCCCTGCCCCATGGACGCCTTAGCACTGAGCGCTGTCTTGGTGTGATTCTTTTGCAGGCAACTCTGGTGCTCTGGGTGATTATGCAAGTGCCTCAGAGCCATGAGGCCATGATGCATTATTCCGACTCTCTCTTTGCGGCTCTGCTGTTGCACGTTTTCACCACCACACAGCTGATGCCAGCAGAAGTTGATAACTTCTGGAGAGAATGCCAGGAGCAACACCGCCTTCCCGGAAAACCCAACAGGTGCCAGTCCTCCTGTCCTTCCCATGCCCTTGTGGCTGACACCAGTGCACCCAATGTGACCTGGCCTTTGCTCTGCACACAGCTTTGCAGTGCAGGCCACGAAGGCTCTGCTCTGCTTTCTGCACTATGACAACGAGTTGATGGCCATGGAGCGCAAGTGTGGCTGGGAAACGCTGCTCCATGCTGACACCCAGCACTATGCCGTGGGTCTGTTGGCCAGGTGAGACCCCTTCTCGCCACTGCCTCTGAAATGTGTGCCCTGTGCCCCCCAGGGTGCCCTACCACAGTCCCTGTGGTCCTGGCCAGAGGGCTTTGCCATTGAGGGATGGCTGAGCAGACTAGAGAAGTCTGAGAGGAGGGTTAGCCCAGAAGGAGCCCCATGGTCCCAAAGCACCCATGGTCCCCCCAGGGATGCTGGGGAAAGGCCAGATCTCCATGAGTCATCCCTGGGAGAGGTTTGGCCTCCCCCCACCCCCCACCTCTGTGTCTTGGTGCCATTTCCCCCCTTCCAGGGTGATGCGCCGTGACTTGACGCCCTTGTGTTACCATGTGGCACACCAATTTGTCCGGAGGCTCATCAGGGAGGAGGCACCTTGGGATCTGTCCTCCCTGGCATTCCTTGTGGAGGTGAGCCCCATGGCCAGCACTACCTCGCTGAGCTGCCTGCCAGCCCTGTCCCCTTGCATAGCCACAGCTGCCTGGGACGGTGCCCGCGCCCTGTGCTGCTGCCTGGGCCCAGCCCTGTGCAGTTCCAGGCTCCTGCCAGCCGGCTCCTCTGTCACTGCCCTGTGCCTTTCAGGTCCTGGATTGCCTGAACTTGAGTGACTGTGGGTACTGTGTCCTTGAGATCACATCAAAGCACCTGCAGAGCGAGTGCAGGCAGAGGCGTCGCCTGGCGCTCAGAGGCCTCGTGGTGCTCAGCCAGGAACCCTAGATGGTGAGAACGGGGCAGCGGCTGAAGCTGTGCTGGGCAAAGCAGCCCCTTGGGCTGGCTGGGCTTCAGGAGCTGAGGCAGCTGCTCCCAGCCCTCCTGCCTCACCTGCCTCAGTGCTTTGGGACAGGCCTTTGGCCTCTGGGCCCGGCAGCAGCAGGGTGGGGTTGCAGTGCCAGGGCGGTCTTGGCGCTGCAGCCGTTCAGGGCTTCCCAGCACAGCCTTGTGTTCCACACAGGCCACACCTATACGCCGCCTGTGTCAAAGCTTCCTGCAGCTGCTGAGTGACGCAGACGGGGAAGTGGTCGGCATGTCTCTGTCTGTGCTCACAAATGTGCTGAAGAGAAGAAGTCTTCATTTATCAAGGACTGCTGCCCCCAAGCTTGCTGAGCCACTTGTGCTCCTCTTTGACCATGTAAGGCTCTGTGCCCCGGCCACGGGCACTGGCTACTGCCCACACAAACTTTGGGCCTGTGGATTTTCAGGCCTTTGCCCAGATGGGCTGGAGAAGGTGGCGCTGAGATCTTTTCCTCCTTCCTTCCTCCAGGACAAAAGCCACGTGCAGGTGCTCTCCATTCACCTCTTCCGCAATACGATGAACCTGGTACTGGAAGAGGGAAAAAATGCAATGGAGGGAATTGTGAAGCAGAGCCTGCTCCCGCTCATTTTGCACTGCCACGACGACAACCAGCGCGTGGCTGATGTGAGCTTTTGTGTGATGCTGGTGGACCACTGGGAGGCGGCTGGGCTGCCTCCTGCCCTGCTGCCTCCCAGGCTGCGGCCTCCTCCTGGCCTTGGCACAGGGATGCAACTCCTGTGCCCTGGGCAGCAATGGCATCTCTGCATCTCTCCAGGCCTCCCGGGAAACGCTGCACTGTGCTGCCACCTTCTTAAAGAACACAGAGCTCCTGTGTGTGCTGCCAACAGAGGATCTGTCGAAGATCACCGAATGTGTGGTAAAGGACGGCCTGGAAACCCCAGCCTCAGCCTGGAGAAGCTCCCTGTCCCCGGGGCTCAGTGTGTGGGGCTGGCAGCTGTGGCCCAGTGCTGCACCCATGGGAGCCAGCCTGTGCCTCACACGCTGCTCCCTTCCCTGGGACACACGGGTTCCTCTCCAGGCTCCTGTGGCCCTGAGCCGGGTGCCGATGGAGCCCCAGCCCAGTGGGGCTGCTGCCCGGTGCCTCAGGGCTGGGCGGGCACGGGAGGCCGGGGCTGGCCGCAGGCAGCGCCCGGCCGAGAGGCAGAGCCCGCACCGACCCTTCCCTCCTGCCGCTCTCTGCAGCTGGCACAAGACGAGAGCCGAGCGGCCGAGCACCTGAGCCGGGCTCTGCCATACCTGGACAGCCCACAGGAGTCCCTGCGAGAGGCGGCCGTCAGCTTCATCGGTGAGCCACGAGCCCGGGCTGGCTCCCGGCCCCGCCGCAGCTCGGCCCCGGCCCCGGCTGCTGCTGTCCCGGCAGCGGCACCCGGGCCCGGCGCCCTGGAGCCCCGGCTGCCCTCGGGGCTGCTGCCGGCCTCTGGCAGCCGTGCCCTTGGGCTGAGTCAGGATGCGGCAAGGGCTGGGGCTGAGCCCTGCCGGGGCGGGAGGCCGTGTGGCCCCAGGGCTGGCAGCGCCGCTAGCAGGGAGCTGTGATGCCGGGGCCCTGACAGGCTTTATGTTCCCAGGGATGGCCAGGATGTTCATGAACAAGGGCGCACAAGGAAGAGCTGCAGACCCTCAGTGAGGGTGAGTGAGAGCAGCGGGCTGGCACTGGGGGCTCGCAGGGAGCAGTTGCAATGCCTGGGATGGGAGCTGCAATCCCTGGCCCAGCTGCAGAGTGCTTCGTTCCCTGTCTGGTTGAGGGCAGTGTGGGCAGAGAGCAGAGAGATTTCAGGGACAGGGGTGGGAGTTGTGGCCAGCACCTTCTGGCTGATCCTTTTGTCTAGTTCTCTCTTGTGGCCATTGCAAGAGCCAGGTGGAATGTCCTTGGCAGGAATGTCTCCTAGGATCCCTGCAGATGCATGCCCTGACCGTGCCTCTTGTCCTCTCTCTTCCAGCCACTGAAGCCCCGACAAAGACACCACTCCATCCCACAGGAATCTGAATATCCAAGCTTAGTTTGCCAGTGAACAAGTGTCCCAAGAACAGCAGCAGGAGACACTGAAGAGGACACCACCTCCCAGTGCCACTGGAGATCCAGGCACAGCTGACAACTGGCACAGCTGAGCCTGTGGGATTTTCACGGGGCTTCAGCCCTCTCCCAGCCTGTAGATAGCTCCCTCCAGCCCTCAGACTGTGCCCATCCCCTTTTTTCCCTCTATTCTTCCTCCCTTTTGACAGCTCCTTACCTCCAGCCCTCAGTCCATGCCCATCCCCTTCTTTCCCTTTCCAGCTCATCCCTTTGCTTCACCTTGCATTAATAAACAGTTTGCCTTTTTCACTTAACCTGCATCTGTCTGGAGTTGAAGGGACACAAATCCAGAGCACTGTGACACACAGGCCCCTCCTGCCGTTCTCTCCTGCACCGTGTTTTGTGCAGAGACGCAGAGGAAGGAGCGCAGATCAGGCTGGAAAGGTCCCTGTGCTGAAGGCCCGGCTCCACAGCATTGTGGAGTTCAAGGTGTTACTGAAGGCCAGTAGTGGGACAAGGAGCCTGGGTGTGTCAGGGACCAAAGTTGTGTCTAAGGCCCTGCCGTGTTCTGTCCTCTGTTGTGCACGTCAACATGATGGCGAAGAACAGACTTTGAAGGAAACCTTATGGGTTAACTGCTGGGAATTTGACCCTTAAGAGGAACAATGGATTGATCAATTGATGGGAAGTTAACCTGTGAAAGAGGAACAGTAATAATGAGGCTGTTATTGGCATGGTGACCTTACCTCATGTACTGGCCAAGGGTGAGATGACATGGTGACTGGGAAAATTCCACTCCAGGGGAGAAGATAGGAGGCTTGGTTCTGCAGAGGAGAGGCAAGAAGGACAAAATGCACGCCTTTTGATGCAGGGCATGTCCTGAAGGTGCATGGCCTGCCTGCCCCTCCCATTGGAACACCATGCTCCATCTCCTGCCGCTGCCCAGTGGCTTTTCCGCAATCCAGGGGTTGGTAAGTATTATTTGCAACAGCAACTAATAAAATAAGAGTTGCTTTGCAATTTTGTGCACGGGCATCTTCCAGCACCCATGATGTTCTTGGCAATGAGGATGGGATGCCCAGAGCACAAAAACCCATGGTGTTTGGAGCACGTGTGAGTGAAAAATGGACACATGTTTGAGTGTGGGTAAGAGAAGAGGGACAGGGTTTGGGCAGTGGAGCGTATGGTTGTGTAATATATGTTGGGATAATTTGTGTTTTATTGTACACATAGAAAATCAAGAATAAAAGCATGTTTTATGTAAAACAAAAACCACAAGCAACTTAAGATTGCAAAAGCAGCTGCTGGAAATCCAGGAATTTGCAAGAGAATGACCCAGAAATTAAGATAATACTTATCTTATCATAAGAGATAATGAGAAGAGCTGGGCCAGCCCAAGCAAAATAAGTGCTCTAAGGACCTGGTGATTAACGCCTGATACCGACCTGATGTGATTCTCCAGGACCATACATCTCTGTGTCGGTTTCCCAAAAAAAACTACACAGACTAAAAAAAAAGCTCACCACGATTCTACATCTCAAAGCCTTCTTCCTGAAAAACCACTCAAACATCATCTCCTTCTCAGAAAACTCATCAGCAGTCCAGCAGCAGAAATAGGAATATGTAACAACACAAGAAAAAGAAAGAAACTGAAACTGCATAGCCTCAAGCTGAAAAAACCTGTATAAAACACCGCTCTCCCAAAGACAAGTTGTGAACTTGTGGGAATCAGTGTGGCAGAGGCTGATTCAGAGTTCACCCATTGCCGATCCCGGGTTCGACGCTGACAGTGATTGTGGTTGTTTCCATAATTCGATTTTACAAATTTTTCAATAAAATCCCTATTGATAAAATGAGGCTGAATTTCATTTGTAACATTCTGAAATGGGAGAGGCTTGGAACCAGGAGAGGCTTGAGTGGCAGAGCCAGTAATGTGCGTAGCATGAGACATAAATTGCGTGTGTGTGCGTGCCCTGAAAGGCCAGAGGAAGTGCGTGTTTGAGACGTGCTATCAGCACAGGGCGAGTGGGGAATCCCAATCTGTGGATTCGCTCTGGGCGACTGCAAGCAGCTAGAGAAGGACAGGGTGATTGGGGTGTGTGTTTGATTGTATGAAACCCCTTTAATAAAATCTCCCCGTCTCCCCGTGGTTGGGTTGTGATAAGCATTTTTGAGGAGATGCCACCATCTAGTGACAGGAGTTAAACTGCTGACTGTTACCGTTTCTTAATTAAGCTTACATGCCTAGGAATCAGGGGCCTTGGAGAGCCATGGAGAAAGAATTTCTCTTTTCAAAGAAAGGTTGTGATTGTAACCCTTGGATTGTGTTTTGCTGTGTAGTCTGTCAAGAGCCTTGGCTCTGAAAGGTATTTAGGTGGAGGATCCCCAAGTGGGGACTCTGTTTCCTTTGTAACACAAAAGAGAATAAAGAAAATAAAGCCACCCAGATAGCGATAAAAATCTTACTAGGAACTGGTAAAGTAAGCCATGGCAGCAGTGAGATATTTGAGTTATTAGAGAATGGAATTTTGGGGACCCTAAAGAAACTAATTGACATTCTTAGGGTTGAGTGTGCCCAAGATAATTGGGTACCTGAATATTACGAAGTGAAACTCCAAAGTTGGGATAAAGAAACATTGTGAGAAAAAGAACTTCCAGGATGGGAGCAAATGAGAGTAAAGGAATTCCTAGGAGTAGTCCTTTGGGATGGCTTTTAACACATTGGAAAGAACTAGTGGGATATGTGATGCAGAAAGCAAGAGGGAGCTTGTTAAGTTCTGTACACAATGGTGGCCACTATATAGACTGGATGGTTTTAAAGGTAGCTAAAGACCAAGCTGAGGATGATTGTAGGACAACACAGGAGGATGTTAAGGATGTATTTCCCCTTCAAGATCCTGGCTGGAATCCCAATGAACAAGGGGGACTAAGACAGTTGCAAAGATATCAGAAATTAACAGTAAAAGGGCTGGAAAGAGCAATTCCCAGAACTATCAATTAATCAGCTCTATATGCTATTAAACAAAGTCCTTCTCAAACACCTTCTGAATTTTTAGATCAACTGCGCGATGCAATGTGGAAACATACCAGCCTGGACCCAGGATGGAGTGAAGGAATGCAGTAGCTAATAAATTTGTTTTTACTACAATCCACAGAAGATATCAGGAGGAAGCTCCAGAAGATCAGAGTCCCAGAGAGCCAGAATCTGGAAACCCTGGTGGATGAAGCCTGGAGGGTCTTTAGCAATTGAGAAGAAGGATATAAACAGGGGATGAGAAAATTGGTGGCATTAGTGAAGGAGGGGGAGAAAGAAAAACATAAGCAAGGTCCACCAAAATGCGGAGGTCATGGGGTGGCTTTACCTTTAAGATAGCTTTGGGAGCTAAGGAAGTTGAAACTGCTGGTGGCTGATGGGAGTCTTTTCTCCTGACCAATTATCAGTCATTTCTAAGGATTGACTGCAGTTTTGACCATTAAAAAGTTAAGTCAACCTGTGAACATCCCCTTAAGATGTAAAGCCAGAGCTCTCTTGTTGTCTTTGTTTCCTGGCTGTGAAAGGTACCAGAGCTCCAGCTGGCCTCCCGTTCCCTGCCCAGACCATGCAGCCCGGGCAGGGGCCGGGCTGGGCCTGCCGCGGCTCCCGGCCGGGAGATGGGGCCTGCGGGGTTTGCCCCGGGCTCTGGCCGGGCCAGGCTGGTCCCTGGCTCGGCTGCAGTTTTTGCTGTGACTGAATTCACCAGAGACTGCCAAGTAAAAAAGAAAAAAAGCTCTGGACCTGCAGCAAGCTGAGACAGTGACCACACTCTCCAGAGCAGCCATGAAGAATCTTCCATTGCAGACAACTCCAGCTCCTGCTCGGTCAGAGATCACAGAACCATCTACAAAGCCTGGGCAAGATTTTAACCCTTTCATTACCCAGATGAGACTTGCAGATTAATCCTTTTATCCAGAGAGAGAAAAGGAGAGTAATCAACATGTAAATAGACTTTATATACTATCAGAGACAGTAAAGAAAAGAATTAAGCTTCAGAAAAGGTAGAGAATAAGGAGATGCTTTATTAGCTGAAATATTTTTCTGTTAAAGCTATGGAGATGGACAATAGGGTCTTGAAAAAACTCCTTTAATTCATGACAGAGTATATAGGGAGGAATAGAGTGTTCAAAGTTTGGATTTTGAGCAAAAGGTGGAGTAATTGTGATACAGCGAGGTGCTGGAACAGAGTGAGATAGAGTAATAGTTGAAGATTTGAGGCCTTGAGAGACAATGAGAAAACTGTTTCCAGGAAAGCTCACAGAGAGAGATGAAGAAGACTTTAGCCTTTGAATAACACATCCTTAAAATGACATCCCTAGACTCATGGCCCATACACACATCAGAGTGATGTGAAATGGGAGGAGTGAACTGTTGACAAGATTTCTGAGCAGCCGGCATCAGAAAAATAGAAAGCTATAACAGAAATAGCTTCTTGTGGGAAACTCCATAGATTAGCAGAAGAAGACTTCTGTTTCTCTACAAAGACTAATGAAAAGACTCTAGCAGGAATTGGGACTGTTTTAAACACCAAAGTTCCAAAGTTTTTGTTTCAATGTTGTCATGTGAACAAAAGAATGGTGGGTAGCAGGGGATAAAAAGGGTTTTCTGGAATTTTATTCTGGTGTTCTTATTCTTGTAGTTTGTTAATAAACTTTCTTTATTCCTTTTAAAGTTTTAAGCCTGTTTTGCTCTTGCTCTAATCCATATCTCACAGCAAGAAATAAGTAATTTTTTAGTTACTGTTTTAAAACCATGACAGAGGACCACCCCAACTGGGAAGGGATCAATGTGCATTTTGCAAGAAATCTGGACACTGCAAAAATCAGTGCCCAGAAGTAAGAAAAAGTGATGAACAGAGGAGAAATGATGGGAAAGGAAAGGGGGAGGTTGCTCATGTAAAAGAAGACTGAAGAGGACCAGAGTGCCCTACCCTAGGGGACCCTCTGGTTATAGCTCCCAATTGAGGGAATAAAGAAAAAGAAGTGGGATTTCTAAGAGATACAGGAGCAACATTTTCAGTGTTGAATAAGGCTCTAATACCTGTGATAGTAAAAGGTTTTAAAATCTTAGAAAATTCAGGGACTTATAAAGAAAGTTAGGCTTTGCAAGCCTCGGGAAAAGTAGGCCCTGGGAAATGTTAGGCCTTGTGCTTGCTAAAGATCATGTCAAACTGCACCAGTGTAATCAATATATGATAAATGATACAATTGTTAGATGTGATTAGAAATTATTATTGTTTAAAGAACATGAGAAACAATGTTAGGGGGCTGGGGGTCATCATGAGTAATCCTTGCTTGGGTAAAAACAATGCATACAATAGAACAATGGAAGTTTAATAATTAATATGTAAGTTATATAACGATAGAGTATAAAACATGTTAATTTCAAAACCAAGATGGGTCAGATTTGGGTATGTGTACCCCTGACACCCAGAGCTCTTCAATAAATCACCTTCATATAATCATTCTGTGATTATGTGTGTTCCTGAACCCTAACACTTGTAACAAAAGATTATGTGATGGTAAGGGGGACAACTGGTCAATCTGAAAAAGCATATTTTTGTAAACCTTTGAAGTATAAATTGGGAAAACAATGGGCAATTCATCAGTTTCTATATATGCCAAATGCTCCATCTACCATCTTAGGCAGAGATTTGTTGAAGCAGTTGGAAGCAAGAATAGTTTTTCAAAATGGAGAAATTAGCTTGGAGGTAAAAGACTGACAGTATGTGGGATGCTAATAAAGTTTAATGCTAATAACTAAAGAAATTAAAGGGGATAATGAAGAGGAAAATTTTAGAAAAATAATGGATGAAGTATTTCCTGGGGTATGGGCTTCTAATGCACCAGGAAGAGCAAAGAACGCACCACCGGTCCAAATTAAGTTGAAAGAGAAAATATATCCAGTGAGGGTCAAACAATATCCCTCGAGGATGGAGGATAAAGAAGGAACTAGCCCAATTATTGAAACCTTTTCACAAATAGGGCTATTGAAGGAGTGTCAATCTGATTTTAACACTCCTATTCTGCCAGTGAAGAAGAAGCCAGATGGGTCGTACAGGTTAGTACAAGATTGGAGGGCTGTTAACAAGATAACTGAGGATCTGTATCCGGTGCTTGCCAATCCCTATACCTTGTTAACCCATTTCACATCTGAATTATCCTGGTTTATGATTCGATTTAAAGGATGCGCTCTTTTGCCTCCCTCTCCATGAAGCCAGCCAGAAAATTTTTGCATTTGAATGAGAAAACCCCAAGACTGGGTGAAAAACTCAGCTCACATGGACAGTGCTGCCACAAGGGTACAAGAATTCCCCTACTATTTTTGGAGATCAGCTCGCGAATGGGACCCCCTGTCGGGAGAAGGACAGCTACTCCAGGACGTGGACAATCTCTTAATAGCCACCAGGAGCCAAGAGGCATGTGTGGACTGGACAGTAAGCCTTCTGAATTTCTTGGTCCAGCAAGGGTATGGAGTATCCCAGAAGAAAGCCCAAATGGTAAAACAAACAGTTATTTATCTCGGATATGAAGTGAGTGCTGGACAAAGACCTTTGGGGCAAGATGGCAAAGAAGCAATATGCCAAACCCCGAAGCCCCAGATGGTGAAGGAATTGAGAACCTTTTTAGGTATGACAGGGTGGTGCAGGCTGTGGATTTATAACTATGGGTTGCTTGTTAAACCTCTGTATGCTTTGATTACGGAGGGGGTCAAGGATCTTCAATGGACAAAAGAAACAAGGTGAGCCTTTGATGAGCTGAAAAAGGCCCTCGTGTCAGCTCCGGCCCTGGGACTTCCAGAAGTGAGTTAACCATTCTTTCTGTTTTCTCACAAAAAACAAGAGATGGCCCTGGGAATACTGGCACAGAGCCTTGGCCCATACGGGAGAGCAGTCGCCTACCTCTCCAAGCAGCTGGCCACGGCAGCCAAAGGGTGGCCGGGATGCCTCCGAGCCGTCGCAGCAGTGGCAGTCAATCTTCAAGAGACACGCAAGTTTACCCTGGGCCAGAAGATGACTGTGCCAGTGTCCCACACAGTATCTGCAGTACTGGAGGCAAAAGGGGGACATTGGCTTTCCCCACAGGGGTTCCTGAAATATCAAGCCATATTGGTAGAACAGGATGATGTTGAGATTGTGGTAACTAACACTGCGAACCCAGCTTCATTCCTCAGCGGGAGCATGGGAGAACCGGTGATCCACGACTGCCTGGAGACCATCGAAGCCACCTACTCCAGTCACCCTGAGCTGAGGGATACTCCTCTTGAGAATGCTGAGACCTGGTTCACTGATGGAAGCAGTTACATTATCAATGGAAAGAGGCACGCTGGGTATGCAGTTACCACAAGCCGAGAGGGAATAGAGTCTGGATCATTCCCAACAAACACCTCTGCACAGAAAGCTGAAATAATAGCTTTAGTCTGGGTCTTGGAGCTGGCAAAAGGACAAGAAATTAGCATCTCCATTGACTCAAGGTACGCATTTGGGGTAGTCCATGCACACGGAGCTGTTTGGAGAGAAAAAGGACTGTTGAACTCACAGGGGAAAAATATCAAACATGCACAAGAAATACGGAGACTGTTAGATGCAGTAGAGCTACCTGAAAAGGTGGCCATCTTGCTTATCAAAGCACACCAAAATGTGAGCTCTGAATTGGAAGAAGGAAATGGTGGATAGAGAGGCAAAAGATGCAGCCAAAGGTACTAAAAGAAGCAGTTGAGGCAACATTAATACTGGATGGGAAAATTTCCATTAAAGGTAAGCCAGTGTATAATAAAAAAGTCAAAAAACTTATTAAAGCAGAGGGCACAAGTTACAATCAAGAGGGCTGGGCTATAACAACAGAAGGGAAACTTGTGGTACCTTCTTACCTGTTGTGAGCACTAGCACAGAAAGAACATGAGAAAACACATTGGCAAGTAGATGCCCCATATAATTACTTGAAAGAAAGAATTATAGCCAGAAAATTCCAAGGTATGGTGATACAAGTAACTCACCAATGTAGTCTTTGCCTCCAAACTAATCCTAACAATATCCCAAAACCTAAAACTGGACAAATTGGGAAAGTTTGTGGACCTGGGCAGCAATGGCAAATTGACTTGACAGAATTGCCCAGCAAAGCGGGGTATCGATACCTATTGGTGCTAACTGATACCTTTTCAGGGTGGCCAGAAACTTTCCCTGCTAGGACAGCTGAAGCTCAAGAGGTAACCAAAGCATTATTGCAAGAAGTAATACCACATTTTGGAGCTCCAGCCACCATTTCCTCAGATAGAGGGCCCCACTTAATTTCAAAAATTGGACAACAAATCAGCCACCATTTGGGAATAGATTTGGAACTGCATACTCCACATCATCCTCAATCAAGCGGCCAAGTAGAAAAAATGAACCATTTGATTAGGCAACACATCGTGAGGTTGGGACAAGAAGCAAATTTAACCTGGCCTCAAGCTCTTCCACTGGCATTATTGAGAATCCAGACAAAACCAAAAGCCAAACTAAAACTATGTCCATTTGAAATATTGTGTGGGAGGCCACATGCAGTCCAAGAGGGAACAACACCTACTCAAGTTGGGGAAGAAACCTTGTACAGCTACATGGTGGCCTTGAATAAACAATTTCAGGAAACTGGAAAGTGTGTAGCTGGAGCCCAGAACAGGGAATTAGATGGGCCAGTGCATGATGTACAGCCTGGGGATTATGGGTATGTTAAGTCTTTTGCAGAAAAGACCCTAGAACCTCAGTGGGAAGGACCATTCCAGCTGCTCCTCACCACCTTCACTGCAATCAAGATCAAGGAACAGAAAGCCTGGATTCATCACTCCCAAGTGAAGAAAGCCCCCAAAGGAATCTGGAAAGTCACACCAGGTGAAGAAGAGTTGAAGCTGAAACTCATTCAGAACACTGAGCAAACAAACTCTTAGTCATTATGCACATAATGTGGAAAGTTGGGACTTTTGTCATTTTGGCCGCAGCTACTATTGAACAGCACCACGTAGACACAATATAACTGAGATAAACGGCTGCTACGGAAAAGCATACAATCCTCATGCACGTAAAGCTTTGAGCATGATGCTAAAAGTCACAAAGGCGAGTTTGTGGGAAGGGAGAAATGTTCGGGGGTGTGAGTACGAATTTGTGCAAGATGGGTTTCATGAGGCTCATCACCCGCCCATGAAAATCATCCGGATGGGTCCTGAGTGTTGTGACAAATGCTTGTCCATGTGTCCTGAGTTCAGAATGAAGATAGAAGGGGGTTCAGTGAAGAGGTATGATATTGATTTTAATATCACCCAGGTATGTGTTGCCCCTGGAAGCAAGGCCAAAACCACCCCCAAAGTGCTGAGAAAGACTGTGAGCACCTGTCATGGAGTTACTTTACCTTTAAGGGAGTTGGAGTTGCTGGGAAGTGCTTGGAGTCTTTTCTCCTGACCAATTATCAGTCATTGCTGAGAATTGACAGCAGTTTAGGCCATTGAAAAGTGGGATCAACTTGTGAACCCTACCTTAAAGTGTAAAAGCAGAGCTCTCTTGGGTCTTTTGTTTCCTGGCTTGAAGAGTGGCGGAGCTCCAGGCCTACATTCCCTGCCCAGGCCATGCGGCCGAGCGGGGATGCGGCCAGGCCTGCCCCGTCTCCTGGCCGGGAGATGGGGGCGGGGGGGGCTGGGGAAGGTTTTCCTCGGGCCCAGGCCGGGCCGAGCCGATCTCTGGCTCGGCTGCAGGTTTTGCTGTAACTACATTCACTAGTAACTACATTCACTAGAAACTGCCCAGTGAAGAAAGAGAGAGGCCCTGGACTTACAGCAGGCTGGAGCAGCGACCACACTCTCCAAAGCAGCTATGAAGAACTTTACATCACAGACGGCTCCAGCTCCTGTTCAGCAGAGATCACTGAATTTTCTACAAAAGCCTGGGCAAGATTTTAACTCTTTCATTACCCAGATGAGACTTGCGGATTAATCTTTTTATCCAGAGAGAGAGAGAAAGAAAGATCAACATGAAAAGAGACTTTATAAACTACCAGTGACAGGAAAGAAAAGAAGCTTCAGGAAAGGTAGAGAATTAAGAAGATGCTTTAATTAAGCTGAAATATCTCCCTGTTAAAACTATGGAGATGGACAATGTAGTCTTGAAAAGAACTCCTTTAATTCATGATACAGGATCTAGAGAGGAATAGTGTTCAAAGTGTAAATTTGAGTAAAAAGTAGACTAAGTATGGTATAGTGAAGTGCTGGGAGATTTGAAGCCTTGAGAGGCAATGAGAAAACTGTTGAGAGATTTGAAGTCTTGAGCGGCAATGAGAAAAACTGTTTTCTGGTGAAGCTCACAGAAACAGATGAAGAAGACTTTTTTTTTTGCCTTTGAATAACTTATCTTTAAAAATGCTATCTCTAGACTCATGGCCCATACACACTGCAGAGTGATGTGAAAATGGGAGGAGTGAACTCTAATAATAGCAGCTCTGGGCAGCTAATATTAGGGCAATAGAAAACTATAACAAAAACAGTTTTCTTGTGAGGAACACCATAAATTAACAGGAAGAAACTTCTGTTTCTCTATAAAGACTGGTGAAAAGACTGTAGCAAGAATTGGGACTGTTTTAACCATCAAAGTTCCAGAGTTTTTGTCTCTGTTGTCATGTGAACAAGGAAATAGTGAGTAGATAGGGGATGGAAAGGTTTTTCTGGAAGTTTATTCTGGTGTTCTTATTATTGTAGTTTGTCAATAAACTTTCTTTTTTTTTCCCGTTTAAGCTGTATGCCTGTTTTGCTCTGGTTCTAATCCATATCTCACAGCAAAAAAATAATTTTCTTAGTTATTAGTTTAAAACTGAGAGGAATGATGAGCTTGTCTTTACAAACAAGCTGTGGGTCAGTTGATAAGATGTAGCTATCAGTGAGAGACAACAGAAGCAATGGGATGGATTCCGGTAGAAGATCAAACAGGCACTGAAAGAACACTATGAATTCCATAAAAGTTAAGAAGGGATTATGCATTGGGGGTGGGGGAGGGAAGGTACCCCAGGTATCAGGCGTTCCGGGAAGCCTGTACCTCTCAAGTACCTCAGCCTATGGGGAAAGAGAGAAGGGACAAGCGGCCGGGAATTAGGATAAAAAGGAGGCTGCGCCCTCCAAAAATTTGAGAGACCCCAGGGCAATGCCCCATGGCCTCTCCCTTTATTCGAATAAAGAAAAAGGACTCCTCTGTCTCCTTTTTGGACATAAACCTCTGGTGTTCGTGGATTAATTTTCCTGACAATTTTTGGGGGCTCGGTCCGGGATATTTCCACCATCCGGGGCGGCGGGCAGCGAGCGGAGCTGAAGGCGCGCCTCACCCAGTTTCGGTGATCAGCTCCCCTTGGTGGCGGCCGGCACCGGGCGATCGATTGGGTTCCCGAGACTGTCCAGGAGACAGACGAGTGGCGGACCAGGGGGGTCCGTGAAGAGTCCACAGGGAAGGACCACTGAAAACCTCACCGGTGAGTAAAATGGGATCTTCGGGGAGCAAACCTGGGAGGGCACCCAGGGAGGGTAGCACAGGCAAGCCTGGGAGGGCACCCAGGGAGGGTAGCACAGGCAAGCCTGGGAGAGCACCCAGGGAGGGTAGCACAGGTCAAACAGAGCACCCATGGAGGGTTGCAAGGGTACAGCCGGGAAGGGGTCTCGGCAAAAGGGATGACGATCCCACAATACCCCCGGAGAGTCCCTTGGGGAGAATGCTGAGAGCTTGGGACACATTATGCATTCACACAGAGGTAACTATGGAGATGATGGTAAAATATTGTTATTATGTATGGCCAGAGTATAAGATGCCAAATGGACTTGTATGGCCACCTTAGAAAACAGAATTCATTTGTGTTGAGTTCTGTGAAGGTATCTAGAGGAGAATTGGGAAAAAATGAATTAAAAGGGAATGTGGATTGATATGGTTTAAACAAACAACAAAAGAAATCTATGTGTTAAGAAAAAAAAAAGGAGAAGAGGAAAAACGGGGGGTGGGGAAGAAGAAAACAGTGAAGATTAAAATGTTTTTCCGCACCTTCCCCCGTCTTGTCCTCTGGTGGTACCAGCTGACCTAAGGCCAGCTGCAGGTCCCTGTATCCTCACCTTCCAGGGCAAAGGGATCAGGGAAGTGCTGTCCCTACAGCTCCACCTGAGAACAACAGTGGTGTAGGGGGAAGGGAGCAGCATATCATATCAATGCCTGGAACTAGAAGGGATCTCGAGAATCCACACCCGGTGTGGGGGGGCAATAAAGGAAGTCAAGAAAGAGTCTTTGGCAGCAGGAGATGGATGGGTTGTGTTTGTGTGCTGGAACAAAATTGGTTAATGGAGAGTGTGGAGAGACATGGTTGAAGCAGGGACCAGGAGTGGAGGTGCAGGACCAGGAACACAGGCTGGGGGCCTGTGAGGCTGCTGGGACTCAGCATTGGGCAGTGCCTGACCCCACCGGCCCCAGGCAGGGGCAGCAGCAGCTGCCGGCCCTTTGAGGCTGCGGGACGCCCTGGCCGCCTGTGGTGCTGCCGGCCGTGCCTGCCAGGAGCCCTGGAGTGGGGAGGAGCTGTTTGGACAATGTGGCAGGACAGGGACTGGCTCTGGTATTCGGTGTGTGGTAAATAGAGTGAGCACAAGGAGGAAAGGTGAAGGTGATGGCCTTTTTCAGGCCAGAGAAAGAAAAACCGCAAGGTCCAAGGGGTCCCCCGGGACAGAGGGGACGGGATCGGCCACAAGGAAGTGGCAGAGGCGTTCTCTCCCCAGCAAGGGAGACCCAAGCCAAACAGTGGCTGGGAAAGGATCAGTGTGCTGTCTTCAGGGCGTACAACACTGAAAACGGCAATGTCTGCAAAAAAAAAAAAAAAAAGCCAAGAACAGCTGGACTGCTGAGAAAGTCCAGAAGATAAGAGAAATGGATTGTTAAGAGTGTCAAAAGCTCTCATTATATCCACCAACCTAGAGCCGTTATCAACTTTTAAAGTGGGTCTGGATCGAGGAGAGGTGTGTGTCTTAGTAAAAACAAAGACCTCTCGATTCACCTTAATTTTTATCCCCGAGGGGGAAAATTGTCTAAAGAATTTTTTTAATCGTTCAAAAGAGTTGTGAGAATTGTAGTTTCTTCTGTGGGCTCAGAAGTTTAACCATCTTTCTTTGAAAGAATTGTAAAAATTGTAGTAAATTAATTTGGAGATTTAATTAAT
This sequence comes from Cyanistes caeruleus, assembly GCF_971803275.1. NCBI lineage: Eukaryota > Metazoa > Chordata > Aves > Passeriformes > Paridae > Cyanistes > Cyanistes caeruleus. Next base: position 5,090,061 of record NC_141707.1, on the reverse strand, counting down.
TTGTCTACATGAAGTTTTGTGCAGAATGGCTCCAGTTTGGAGGGGAACAAACCCTCTGCTTTTTGTATGTTTTGTTGTAAAAAGCCAAAATTGGCAAATTTCAGTTATGAAGCCAATGCTGCAAGTCATACCTTGTGGGGAACATTCCCCACCAGTCTGTGGTTTGTTGTAGCCCTAAAGCAAATTCTGTAACTGCAACCTTGTAAAAATAGTGTCCTATGGAAGGCCTGGGTATTTGCCATGCACTTCCTCTGTGGAAGTTATGGGAAAACTTTAAAGGAAAGTATTTTGTTTCTTTCCTTAATAAAAGTTTTAAATGTTAAAAGTTATAAAATGTTATAAATATTAGAGTTTCCTTAATGGAAGTTAATTTGTTAGTCATCTCCCTATGCCTAAGATGGACTTAATGCAAAAATTAAGATAAGGAGTGGTTAGTTACTAAAAGGAAAAAAAATAAATAAAGAAATGTAATGGAATTGGCTTGAAGCAGTGGCATTACTTGCTGCTGAACTAAATCATGTTTATACAAAGTCACGCAAAAGAAATTTTAGCTCAGGAGCATGGGAGAACACAGAAACCTGTTGCCTATTTTTCTAAAATGTTAAACCCAGTGCCCAAAATCTGTCCCCATTGTCTGCAGAACTGCACAGCCACAGCTCTGATGGTGGCTGAGGCCCGAAAGCTGACAAGGGGGGGTTATCTGATTGTTGAAGTTTCACACCAGATTAAAGCGTTGTTAACTGAGAGAGCCTCTAAGTAGATGACCAGCTCTCGGTTGCTACAATATGAATCTTGTCTATTAGAACAGGAAGATTTAGAATTTAAAAGCAAGGAAAGTTTTAACCCAGCCTCCTGTTTGAATGGCCCTGAGGAAGGGAGCCAAGGAAAATTCCATGATTGTATTCAAGTGATAGATCTACAAACTAGGGCAAAGAATGATCTGAGAGACATCCCGTGGCCTGAGGGGGAAAACGTGTTTATTGATGGGTCTTCAAAGGTGATAGAAAGAAGAAGATTTACAGGATACTCTGTCGTGAATGGAAAGCAATTAAAGGGAGGGGGGAGGTTACCAGCCACCTGGTCAGCTCAGACGGCCGAGCTGTATGCCCTCGTGAGAGCCTGCGAGTTATACCAAGACAAGACAGTAAATATTTTTACTGATTCTAAATATGCATATGGTGTGATACACGCATTTGGGAAACTGTGGGAAGAGAGAGGTTTATTAACCTGCAGAGGAAAAACGTTGGCTCATGAGAACTTAATCTCCCGCCTATTGGAGGTGGTGAATTTACCAAAAAAGGTAGCAAAAATACACATCAAGGGACACCAGGCAGGGTGCTCGGAAGAGGCAGTAAGAAATAGACTGGCTGATGAAGAAGCTTGGAAAGCTGCATTGTTGCCAGAAATCTCTAAGTTACTTCCCTTGCTCCCAGTAACTGCCCCCTTGCCAGAAAAGCTGTCTTTTCCACCAGAAGAACTTGACATACTTAAAAAGAGTGGGGCAGAAGAAAGAGGGGGTAATTGGTTTACAAGAGATGGTAAGCAGTGGATACCAAAAGCTTTAGCCTCCCAACTGCTAAAACAGCTCCACGAAGGGAGTCATTGGGGCTCCTGAGAGATAGCAGAAGCCTTCCTCAAAATGTATGCTGCTGTGGGTCTTTTTGTTCTGGCAAAACGAGCTGTTGATGGTTGTTTGATTTGTGCTAAGACAAATAACAAAGTTACAAAGAAACTGGCCAGGGGCGGGAGGCCTTGGGCTGTACGTCCCTTCCAGAGGTGCCAAGTGGATTTTACTGAGATGCCCCGGGTGGGGAGATTGAAATACCTTTTGCTAATAGTATGTCAATTAACAGGGTGGCCAGAAGCCTTCCCAGCTGCTTCAGCAACTACAGGGTCAGTTATTAAAGTATTTTTAGAACAAATAATCCCAAGATATGGGATGGTGGAAGCGATAAACTCAGATAGAGGAACTCATTTTACTGGAAAAGTTCTTAAAGGAGTAATGACTGCTTTAGGGATACAATGGAACCTCCACACTCCCTGGCATCCCCAAAGCTCAGGCCGGGTTGAACGGATGAATGGAGAAATAAAAAAACATCTTCTGAAGCTAGTGACAGAAACGAAAATGCCATGGCTGCGGCTCTTACCACTAGCTTTAGCAAGAATAAGGGCCAGACCCAGGGAAGATATTCAACTGTCTCCTTTTGAACTGATGTTTGGAATTCCTTATCCTTGTAATTCTCAGCCTGGGGTGGGGGTAGAGATAAGTGATGTATATCTAAAACAGTATGTGGCTCGGATACCGTCTCTTGTGAAATTTATTCGACAGGAAACTCTGCTGGCACAGACCCTGCCTTTGGACAAGTGAGAACCAAGAGACTAAGTCCTAGTTAAAGAGTGAAAAGAAGCACCACTGGTGGCTAAGTGGCGTGGACCTTTCCAGCTGTTGCTGCCCACAGAAACAGCCGTCAAGAGAGCTGAACACGAGTCAAGGTCTCTGAGGCCCCAGAGGTTTGGACATCTCAGCTGGAGGAGGAGGATGGGAAGCCGCGACTGACACTCCGCAGGAGTGGACTGGAGTAGTAGCTGGTGCGTCGACATCGGGGGAAGCCCTGAGTGCCTACCCACAGACTGCCTGCTGAAATAGTCTGTATGGGCATCCCTACTCTCAAATCTCCAGACACTGGGAGCCAATCCATGCTGTCATTGCTTTCTTTATGCTAAGCTGTTTCTGTGCTTTCACTTGCCACAGGTGGTGTAGAAGACACCGTGAAATTGAAAATTAGAAATTAGATTATAACACTATTAGAATGTTTCTCTTAATAATTTTACCTTTATATTTTCAGTTAAGTTGGGGTCTAAAGTGGGAAAATATTTTTTTTACTTTAAGAGAACAAGTAGCAAAGGCCTTTAACATTAAACAGGGATATGTTATGTGGGGTATATTAGACCATTGTTCTTTCTGCTACCACAAGTTCAAGGAAATCAGTTAAGAATCAAAGTATATGATGATCTAATTAGAGAGAAGCGGTCCATTGATACATCCCTGGTTGGAAGGAGCACCCAAAAGTGGGGAAAAGATGAATGGCCACCTGAACGAATCATACAACACTATGGCCCATCTACCTGGAACCCAAATGAATTAATATCAGGTGCCAGAGAACCCATTTACAATCTAAATCGGATAATTAAGTTGCAAGCTGTCTTTGAAATAATAATCAACCAGACAGCTACAGCTCTTGACCTTCTTGCTGACCAGTCTACTCAGATGAGAAATGCAATATTTCAACATCGGATGGTATTAGACTATTTATTAGCAGAAGAAGGGGGGGGGGGGGGGGGGTGGAAAATTGAATGACTCAAACTGCTGTTTGCAAATAGATGACAATGGATAAGTGGTAAAACAAATAACAAAAGGAATAAGAAAGTTAGCCCATGTACCGGTCCAAACATGGAAAGGATGGGAATGGGACATGTTTTCATGGTTACCTGGTGGCCTATGGGTCAAACAAATGCTTTTTTTCCTCTCATGTGTTGTAGCAACTCTAATCTTTTTACCATGCATGATCCCTTGCTTAATACAACTCATTCAACATGTGATCAAAAGAATGCAGGCAGTAGCTGTGCCTACTGATCCAGAGATAGCTACAAAAGGGCAGAAAGTAATGCCACTGCAAATAATTGCAAAGCCAAAAAGAACCCAAGAACAAGAAATTAGGTCAATGGTAACTAAGGTTTGTAAAGACAATTATTAACAAAAATTAAAAGAGGAGGGATTGAGAGGAATGATGAGTTTGTCTTTACAAACAAGCTGTGGGTCAGTTGATAAGATGTAGCTATCAGTGAGAGACGACAGAAACAATGGGATGGATTCCGGTAGAAGATCAAACAGGCACTGAAAGAACACTATGAATTCCATAAAAGTTAAGAAGGGATTATGCATTGGGGGTGGGGGAGGGAAGGTACCCCAGGTGTCAGGCATTCCGGGAAGCCTGTACCTCTCAAGTACCTCAGCCTATGGGGAAAGAGAGAAGGGACAAGCGACCGGGAATTAGGATAAAAAGGAGGCTGCGCCCTCCAAAAATTTGAGAGACCCCAGGGGAATGCCCCATGGCCTCTCCCTTTATTCGAATAAAGAAAAAGGACTCCTCTGTCTCCTTTTTGGACATAAACCTCTGGTGTTCGTGGATTAATTTTCCTGACAAAACCACGACAGCACCCAAGTGCCAAAAATTTCAGAAAAAGAAGAAAAACAACAAATAACACCCATGATCACAAAGATTGGACCATATGCCATTAAAAAGACAGGAGTTCAAAGGCTGCTGACAAACGCAAAATGGTCCCTGAAAAGCATAAGAATGGGAATGCAAGTAAATGCCTCTGCTGTTTGGCCAGAGTGTGCCCCGTTTCTCAAAATTCTTTCATAGATTGGATCAATTGGCTTCAAAAACATGTCTCCTAAAAGAAAAAGAGACCTCACTGGACTATTAGGAGCTAACTGGACAGGATTAGGAGTTTTGAACACTGTAGAATCAGAATTATTAACGAATAAGCTGACTACAGTAGGGAGTGAGTTAGTCAAATTACAGCAGCCTCTGCAATCGTCCTTGTTGGCGTTGGGCAAGAAGCATTGGGAGCTGACTAAAGTGTTGCCCGAATGGGAAAACACAGAAGAAGGAGACCATGAATGGATGATTAAGGCACTAGGCAGAGCTAGTAAAGACATTTCTTTGGCTCTTGGCTGCACACAGGCACTGCTGTGGATGCACTCAGTGGCTGCTGCAGTCATTAGAGAAGGAGGAGAGGGGATATTCCCTGTTGAAATTCGTCAAATTGTTTGGGACAATGCTTCCAATATGGAAAGGGAACTGCAAGCCTGGTGGGTTTTAGTTAATTTCACCTATGATTTTATGGTAAGTGTGGTGACAGCCTTTGTCCTGACCATGTCTGATGTGTCAGTGAGTTTAATCTATTCAGTAGTGGCCCTAGGAGGAAATCCTGAGAAAGCAGTGTTATATCCTTCAGAACACAGAATGTGGGCACGAGAGGTTGAGGGAAAGTGATGGACCATCGATTTGAAAGCCTGTTCTATGAGGAAACAATTAGGGTCCATATGTGAAGGAATTTTGGCAGATGATAAAGACACTTGCTTAGACACAGATCAGAGCACTTGTCACTTTGAAATGCATTCAGTGAACCAAACCACCTTGCTTGCATATGTAGGACAAGGTTGTGTCTGTCTCAGGACAGCATGTCCCACCATAATGGTAGACAATCAAATAGGGAATGAAACTCAGTTTAACTTGTGTGCTTGTAACTTGGTTGAAATTGAAGGCTGTGATTTTTCCTATCAAGCCCCTGCAGTATCACAGCAATACCTAAAGGCAAATTTGGCAACAGTGCAAGAAATATCACCTGTGCCTATAGGAATGAATTTGCCTTGAATGAATGAATGAATTTTGAATTGGCCTTACTCACCCAATTGTTAAAACATCAAGAATTGAAAGAGATCCTAAAAGAAATTCAAGATGCAGGGAAAAAGACCTTGATTACTATACACCATGATACTGAGACAATCAAAAGAGTTTTAAGTGATTTGAAGAACACTTGTCTCATCAGTGGTGGGATGTGCTTTTTGGATGGTCACCAACAGCAACTGGTATACTTAACACCCTGATTCCCCCTATTGTCGTTTTGCTTATTTTAGTAGGCATTAGTTTGATTTTATCTATTGCAATGCTTGTTTGGAAATGGAAGATATTACAAAATATGACAGCTTTGACATGACTATCAACAGCATATGGCTTAGTCTTGAAAGACGCTGGCCATACAGCCTTGATGGATGAAGAGTCTGTATGTTGAGTAAAAGAATTCACTCATTTTTAAGAGGAAGTGGGGAATGAAGCATAAACTTTGAAGAATTTAAGATATTCAAAAAGCTAAGACCTTAATTAAAACTAATTTTTGTTAAATCTAATAAAAAACTAATCCCTGTTAAATTTAATAGAGCGGCACTACTAGAATGAGGAGGTAATCATTAGCCAATAACTAATTGTCTGTCGACCTTGTGTTCACTTTGGACTGAAAAGGTAGAAAGGTCACAATAAGGAAGAAATATATTCCTTCCTCCTTTTGTGACCACTTCCCATAAGAAGACCATCAACTCATTTCAAGGAACAAACTGTGCATGCTTAATTGCTTCTTTCTTAATTGGCATAGGAACCGGGGAGTGAGGAGTGACTGACTTATGAATATGTATTTATATTCAATATCTCGGTAAATAAAAGCCTCTGTTCACCTGTACTCGGGGCCCTGTGTATTAAGGGGTGACCCTGCCCATCGGCCCAGCACTGCCAATAAACACACACTTTTTAACCGTAATCAGTTAAAGAGTCTTTCTCCGTTATATCTGGATTCTGATACTAGATCATACCCATATTTTAGTAAATCAACTCCAAGTTGCCAAGTTGAACTGATTCCTTGCAAGAATGAACAACAGGACTTGATGGTAATGCATAAAGGATTCGACAGCATGTGCCAGAGAACTTCCCTGACCATTCTAAATCAGTGTCCAATTCAGGTTCCATCTGGTAATCAACAAGTTACTAAAGGGACCTCTGATGCTGTGCTTGTTCTCTTTCCTGCAGGGGCCTAGCAGGACATTCCAAATGCTGCCTTTCTGCCCTAAAAGGAAAAAGAGGAGCTGTGGCTGCTAAATGCAAAAAGCAAGCAGGGAACACAGCCGGTGTGGAACTAGGTCACACAAGCTTCTCACTCTGGCCTGAGGAAGCATAAGGAAGAATCCAAACAATCCGTGGAGAAAGACAACAATCTTTGCAGGTGTTGTTTAGGATCCTTGCTGTTTACTTGCAAGAAGCAGTCAAGGGGTGGCGTTGCACTTGTCCAATGATAATGATGTGTAAGTTTAACGCCCAGTAAGAGTTTTACCACTCGGACATTCTCAAAGATGTCTATAAATGAAGATCAAAAATAATAAATCTCTCTCTTGATCAACCCAGCCAGAGAGTCTGTGTCATATATCTCGCCGTTTCTAATATAGTGTGACACTTCACAGCCGGGTTCAGGGCACACTCAGCTTGGCTCTTCCAAAATCCAAGGCCTTCAGGGTGCTAAGCAAGACCTTTAACTCCACAATGCTGTGGAACGGGGCCTTCAGCACAGGGACCTTTCCAGCCTGATCTGCACTCGTTCTTCTGCGTCTCTGCACAAAACACAGTGCAGGAGAGAACGGCAGGAGGGGCCTGTGTGTCACAGCGCTCTGGATTTGTGACCTTCAGCTCCACAGAGATGCAGGTTTAGTGAAAAGGCAAAACTGTTTATTGATGGGATGCGAAGCAAAGGGATGAGCTGAGGGGCAAAAAAGGGGATGGGCAAGGTCTGAGGGCGGGGGGATGGAGCTGTGAAAAGGGATGGAAACTAGTGGGAAAAAGAAGGGATGGGCAGTGTCTGAGGGCTGGAGGCGTGGAGCTATCAAAAGGGAAGGAGAATGGAGGGAAAAAGAAGGGATGGAAAGTGTTTGAGGGCCACAGGGAGGGAGGTATTCAAAAGGGAGGGAAACTGAAGGGAAAAAGAAGGGATGGGCAGTTTCTGAGGGCTGCAGGGACAGAACTATCTACAGGCAGGGGGAAAGGGCTGAAGCCATGCGAGCTTCCCACAGGCTCAGCTGTGCCAGTTGTCAGCTGTGCCTGGAGCTCCAGCTGGTCTCTTCTGGTTTCAGCGTAGTCTCGTCTTCCATGGCATCTTATAGGAAGACTGGTTCTCCTAAAGCAGCAGACGAGCGAACTTCTGCTGTTCTTTCAATAAATGTCTGCTGAAAAACTGTGCTCCTCTGAGAAGGGTTGTCATCTCTTCTCAGGGCTTGAAGTGCTGCAAGAGAGGGGAACAGAGCCACGATCAGAGCCCGGATCTGTGGCAATCCTAGGAGAAAGTCCTGCCAGAGCCATGCCAGCCTGCTCTTGCTGTGGCCACGAGAGTGAAGAGGCCAACAGGATCAGCTGCAAGGTCCTGGTCACCCCACCCAAATCCGCCCCCCATGTCCCTGAAATCTCTCTGTGATGTTCCCACACCACCAAGGTGTGCACACGAGGACAGAAGCTCTCTGCAGCTCACGCACGGATTGCAGCTCCCCCAGTGCCAGCCCCTCACTGCCAGCTCTCACTCACCCTCGATGAGGGCCTGCAGCTCTTCTTGCTATGCCCTCAGGTGCTTCCTGGCCGTCCCTGGGAACACAGAGCCTGTCAGGGCCCCGGCAGCACAGCTCCCTGCCAGCGGCGCTGCCAGCCCTGGGGCCACACGGCCTCCCGCCCCGGCAGGGCTCAGCCCCAGCCCTTGCCGCATCCTGACTCAGCCCAAGGGCACGGCTGCCAGAGGCCGGCAGCAGCCCCGAGGGCAGCCGGGGCTCCAGGGCGCCGGGCCCGGGTGCCGCTGCCGGGACAGCAGCAGCCGGGGCCGGGGCCGAGCTGCGGCGGGGCCGGGAGCCAGCCCGGGCTCGTGGCTCACCCATGAAGCTGACGGCGTTCAACAGTGGGACAATCTCTTCAGTCCTTCACAAGCAACACGGCTGCAGGCCTCTAATAAATCCATGGGCCTGACAGTTTGTTACTTTTCTCAAGGCTTGCGCCTGTTCTCAGATAGTGTGTAATCTACTTTCTTCCAGGCTTCCCAGCAATCTTCTGCACTTTCAGCCTTGCTTCTTTCTCACACTCACCCCTCTACCTTTGTATTTCCTTCTATTGTTTCCATTCCTGTTTTCACAGTGACAGCTCTCCACCTTTAGCTTTACACAACTTCATGTGTTTGGCTCAGGTGTCGGTGAATGAGACATCATGAGATACAGGAGGTTTCCCCATGTTGGGATTGATTTTCCTGGGGTTTGCAGGCTGTTCAAAGCATCGCTGCGCACTACATCTTCCCGGACTTTGTGTCATCTCCCAACTAAACAATCTCTTAGTTCAGTTGGGGTCCCTCTCAGAAAAGGTCTTAACACATTAAGAATCCTTTCTGCAGAGGCTGGGATCATTTCATCTGCACGTTTGTGTTTTGTTGGTAAGTAGTCAATTTTTGTAGCAGCAGCAGATATTCTTAGCTGACTATGGAGGGGTTGAGGTAGGTTCCCCTGTTTTTAGAATATGCAATTCTGCTGGTCGTTTAATGGGTTTTGTCAGGATGGTCTGGTCTGAGGTGCAGAAGGGCACTCACATGCCAGAATCCAAAACTTTCCATAGCACCTGTATGGGTTCTGACCAAGGTAAAGTTCACAGCCCTTCCAGTGCTGTGCTATGCATTGGTACCTGGGTGGGTGTTGAGAACAGACCAGTGTTTTGGCAACTGCCTGGCAGTGCTGTCCCTCTGACATTCCTTCCCACATCAAAGGGGATGGGAGTGGGCAAGATCCTGAGAGAGGACACAACCAAGCCAGCTGACCCAAAGTAGCCAAAGGGATATTCCATACCTTATGACAGCAGCTCAGAGAGGTAATCTAAGAGAGAGAGGAGGAAGGGGGCGGGTATTTCTGAGTTTTCAGTGTTTGCCTTCTGGAGGACCCGTTACGCATGCTGAAGCCCTTCATTTCAGAAAATGTCCAAACATCAGATGGGAAGTAGAGAGTGACTTTTTTCTCTTCAGCCCATGCAAGCACAGATCTCTGCTTAGTTCTTTATTTTACTGTAATAAAACTGCCTTATCTCACCCTGCTGGCTGTTCTCTGTCTTATTCTCTTCCCCGTCCCAGTGGGAAAGACAGTGACAGAGCGACAGTGGACACCTGGCACCCAGCCAGGGTCGACCCACTGCAGTCGTTTAGGCACCCAAATGTGGGGCGATATAAAGTTGGTGAAATGGACTATAGCAGGAACCTGGAGGGGCCAGGATGGAACTGCAGAGGAGTGCAGGCCCGGGGTGGCAAACAGTTTAGCAATGAGCTCAAAGCTGTGGCAGGAGCAGCATGAGGCTGGGCAGACCCAGAGATGTTGAGCTAGAAGTGTACTAAAAATCCAGAGCAGCAGCAGAAACAGCAGGGTCTGGGCAGCCCTGGAAGGAGAAAAAAAAGGTGGAGGGGGGCTTTGTTTTTGGGTGTTCCCTGGCTGTCACCTGTGTAATGCCCTGGCAACAGCAGCAGCTGCTGGGCTCCCACAAGCAGCCGTGAAACGCTCCCTTACAGAGGTGGTCGGGGTCCCTGTTTTCCCCTCAGGCACCCAAGCACATGGTGAGGATCCCTCCCAGAGTGATTGGGTATTGAAAGGACCCAGTTACATGGCCACACCTGGGAGCAGAGGCTCACCCACATTAAAGAGACACAGAGATGGAAAAGTTCTGCAGTAGCAGTGGATCCTCTGGGCAGCAGCAGTCCAACACCAAAACCTCAACCATCTGCCCTTTGAGCCGTGTCCCCCAGCTAAGAGACAGCCATAACCCCACTGCCTGTCCCTCCTCCCCCAGGCACGACTCCCAAAAGCTCCTTTCCCTTGGCTGACTCCTTAGTGTGGGATGTAGGAGGTCTCGGCCACGTCTTTTGTTTCTTCATGACCTGTATTTGTGGCCCGGACAACCGCTGCCTTCACAGAGTCTTCCTTTCAGATGGGAAACAATTCCCTAAAGCATCGAAACCAAAAGAAGGGCCTGTACTTTGCTGTGTTGAAACAAAATCAAATGCTAAAAATTAGCTAAAATACAGAATAAAAAAAAAAAATAAATTCTTAGTTTATAGTGGCTCAGCTCCTTATCAAATTCAGTGATCCCTAAATTTCTAGCTAAATACAATCTCACTCATTTTCAACATGTAAACAAGACAGCCAGTCCTGTCCTGCTGGCTCCCAGCAGCGCCTTGCAGCAGTCCTGCATCCACATCAGGATGCTGGCCCGCACAGGGCTGTCCTGGAAACTAAGGCGGCTGACTTGACGTTTGTGCAGGTACCCAGAGGCCAAGCCCAGCGGTGTTCCCTCAGGATACAGCAGTCCTGAGTGATCTCCCCTGATGTCACCCTGTCGTGGTTTTAAACTACTAACTAAGAAAATTACTTACTTCTATCTGTGAGATATGGATTAGAATAAGAGCAAAACAGGCATACAACTTAAAAGGGAAAAAAAAAGAAAGTTTATTGACAAACCACAATAATAAGAACACCAGAATAAACTTCTAGAAAAACCCTTCCATCCCCTATCTACCCACTATTCTCTTGTTCACATGAAAACAGAGACAAAAATTCTGGAACTCTGATGGTTAAAACAGTCCCAATTCTTGCTAGTCTTTTTACTAATCTTTATAGAGAAACAGAAGTTTCTTCCTGTTAATTTATGGAGTTTCTCACAAGAAAACTATTTTTGTTATAGTTTTCTATTGCCTTAACGTTAGCTGTCTAGAGCTGCTATTATTAGAGTTCACTCTTCCCATTCTCACATCACTCTGAAGTGTGTATGGGCCATGAGTCTAGAGATAGCATTTTTAAGGATAAGTTATTCAAAGGCAAAAAAAGCCTTCTTCATCTGTTTCTGTGAGTTTCACCAGAAAACAGTTTTCTCATGGCCTCGCAGGGCTTCAAATCTCTCAACAGTTTTCTCATGGCCTCTCAAGGCTTTTAATCTCCCAGTACTTCACTATACTATAATTACTCTTTACTCAAATTTACACTTTGAACACTATTCCTCTCTAGATCTTATATCATGAATTAAAGGAGTTCTTTTCAAGACTTCATTGTCCATCTCCATAGTTTTAACAGGGAGATATTTCAGCTTAATTAAAGCATCTTCTTAATTCTCTACCTTTCCTGAAGCTTCTTTTCTTTCCTGTCACTGGTAGTTTATAAAGTCTCTTTTCACGTTGATCTTTCTTTCTCTCTCTCTCTGGATAAAAAGATTAATCCGCAAGTCTCATCTGGGTAATGAAAGAGTTAACATCTTGCCCAGGCTTTTGTAGATGGTTCGGAGATCTCTGCCGAACAGGAGCTGGAGCCGTTTGTGAAGGAAAGTTCTTCATGGCTGCTCTGGAGCGTGTGGTCGCTGTTCCAACCCGCTGCAAGTCCAGGGCCTCGCTCTTTCTTCACTGGGGAGTTTCTAGTGAATTAGTTACAGCAAAACCTGCAGCCGAGCCAGAGATCGGCTCGGCCCGGCCTGGCCCGAGGAAAACCTTCCCCAGGCCCCCCCCATCTCCCGGCCGGGAGACGGGGCAGGCCCGGCCCCATCCCCGCCCGGCCGCATGGCGTGGGCAGGGACGGGAGGCCTGGAGCTCCGCCACCCTCCACAGCCAGAAAAAAAGAGAACCCAGAGAGCTCTGCTTTTACATTTTAAGGTAGGGTTCACAAGTTGATCCCACTTTTCAATGGCCTAAACTGCCGTCAATTCTCAGCAATGACCGATAATTGGTCAGGAGAAAAGACTCCAAGCACTTCCCAGCAACTCCAACTCCCTTAAAGGTAAAGTAACTCCATGACACACCCGCTCCTTGTGGCACCAGTTGCTTTCCTGTGCAATGTTCTAGCTGCCCCAAGAGTAAAGAGGGAGCTGGAGAAAGAGCTTGCCAGGCTGCTCTCCATCCTTTCCCAGCAATCCTGCTTAAGGGGAGAAGTCCAAGCTGAGCTCAAATGTGTAAATGGAAGAGCCGTGCACAGGAAGGGTCAGTGGGAAGGATGATCCAGGAACCATTGGCCCGGCAGCCTGAGCTTGCTACCGTGGAAGGCCTTGGAGCAGATCCTGCTGAGTGCCATGCCACGGCATGTGCAGGGAACCAGGGGCTCTGCTGGAGGGTGGGAAAGCTCTGTGGAGGGATGGGAACAGCTGGGGGTCCTGGTGGGGTGTTGAGGAGTTCTGTGAGCATGTTTTGGGGAGTGTTGGTATTGGTGGGTGTGTTGGGGAAGGAGTTGCCTGGAAGTGAGAGGTCTAGGCTAGAATTTGAGTCAGTTTAACAGCATCATCCGTGGTTTAGCACAGCCTTGCTTATGGAGGACATAAGGAATATGTGTGACTTTTCCTGTTAGTGGTCCTGGTTCTCATGCAAAAAAGAGGGGAAAGCTGAAATTTATTGGCCACCTAGATATCTGTACGAGGGGGAGGATTAGCCTTTTTGCAGTCGACTCAATTGTTTGGACTACTTTTGTAATACTGAGTGGACTTTGTTTCCTTGAGAGCTTTAATCCTTCAGAGAATTAGGATATTATCATCCCTCCATAGAAAAGCAAAGGTTTGCAAACCAAAGAATGGCCTTTTTTTAGCCTCTGTGCAGTGTTATATTTTGTAATGTGACTCTCAAAGGATGATGTTAAGGCAAAGGACTTGCTGCTTTGAGATGGGAAGCAAACTTGCACATCTTTCACATTCTCCGGCCACTCCAATTAATTGGTGAAGTCTGCCAGATCCTTCTGTGCCTTCCCAACAAAGATGTTTTTTGAGGTGCATGAAATGACTTCAATGGGAAAATAATTCCAATTAATGTAATTAATCTGACCAAGAGTAAGGGTTGCCAGCAGTTGTTCCAAATGTTCCTGCCAAGACCCCTGCAGGAAGGAGCCCAGCCCCCAATGCACGTGGGCTTTGGCTTTGGCCCTCTGGCACAGAAACCCCCCAGGGGCACAGGTCTCTGGGGCAGGAGAAGGGCACCAGCACTGCCAGGGCTCGGCTGGGGTGGCAGGTCTGCCTCGGTGGGGACTCTGCCACACTTGCTGATTTCAGTGCTGCCAGGCCCCTGTACAGATTCTGTGCAAAGCCCCGTGCCCTTCCTGCTGCAGCTGCGTCGGCAGCCCTGGGGGCTCCTTCTGCTGCCCTGAGCCTGCAGAGCAGGGCAGTGTTTGCTGATGGTTTGAGGTGTTCCTAAAGATCCTGTCAGGCTGTCTCAGACACTTTGGGCAAGGGATTCCTTCCAACCTGGGCCACTTTGGGGGGATGGGGCGGAACCGGGGCAGGTGGCAGTGTGTGCAAGGGCCCTTTGTGACACGGTGCAGAATGGTAACCGTGGAATGGAAAGGGACAGGATGTCCAAGGGCCCTTTGTGACACATGGTGACATAGGGGCTGTCCCAGTGCGGTGACAGGGCCATGCCCCAGTGCTCAGTGCACGCGACGGGACAGGACGCGCCAGAGCGGTGCTGTGAGGAGCCCCCACACAGCCCACTCGTTTGTGTCTAACCCGGAGATTTTCCAAGGCGTTTCTTCTACAGGTGACCTCGTGGCAAGACTGCGGGCCTTGGTGGCCCGTGTCCTTCCCAAGACTTTACTTTTGCAGGTGCCTGCGGGGCAAGACTGTGGGCCTTGCTGGCCCGTGGCTTTCCCGAGGCTTTTCTTTTGCAGGTACCTTCAAGGCCAGACTCCGGTACTTGGTGACCTGGAGCTTTTCTGAGGCATCTCCCATCCTTCTGACCTCTGTCCTAAAGGTGAGACTGTGGGACCTGGTGACCACAGTCATTTACAAGGAGCCTCAAGTCATTGTGGCCGGAGCCCTCGAGACCAGACTGCAGGACTTGCTGTCCTGTAGCCTTCCTGAGGCTTCTCTCTCACAGGTGCATTCAAGGCTCAACTGCACAGTTTGTTTTCTCAGTTTGATTTCCCAAGGCATCTCGCCTTAAGGTGCCTTTGAGGCAGGATTCCATCATGGCAGGCAGATTCCTCAACCTGTTCAAAGTGTTCCGACGGAACAGAAACACAGACCGTGGAGCTGCCCCAGCAGAACAGCCGGAAGAGCTGGAGCAGTTCCAACCACTGCAGGATGGTGAGTGGCAGAGCTGGGCCACAGGGCTGATGGCTGCAGCCAGCAAGATCCCATCCCATCCCATCCCATCCCATCCCATCCCATCCCATCCCATCCCATCCCATCCCATCCCATCCCATCCCATCCCATCCCATCCCATCCCATGTGGACATGCCCAAGGACAGGACAGAAGAAGGGCTGGGGCTGACCCCGCCAGTGGCCGTGCTCCATCCCCTGAGCCACCCCAGGGCTGTCCCTGCCTGGAGAGTGCAAGGCTAGGCTGTGTTCTCCAGCCTCTCCCACAGTCCCTCAGCTCTGGCTGCTCTTTTCCAGATGCAGCCATGGACAAGAGACAAGAGCAGGAACCTGCCCAGGGCCGCTTCCGCAAAACGCTGAAGGTACCTGCAGCCATCCCCACCTGGGCTGGGCCTGCTGTCACTGCTCAGCCCAGCTCTGCACATGGAGCACTCCTTGTAACATGCCTCTCTTCCCTGTCCTTTCTTCATTCTGCACAGAGGTTCCGCAAATTCTTGCGTATTCGGCGTAGAAAGAACACCACCACAGCAGGAACTGAGGGCACAGCTGAGCCTGACTCTGGGCTGGAGGAGCTCCAGGCAGAGCCTGATGTCAGCCCAGATTCAGCTGAGCCCTCAGAAGTTTCTGAGGCTGAAGTGAAGAATGACAGGGCAGAGGCTGACATGGCAGAGACTGAGGACGTGGCCATTCCAGATGATGACACCAGAGAGACTCAGGGCATCGCAAATGCTGACAGGACACCCACTCCCACTGTAAGCCAAGAGCTCATATGGGATTATTTCATGGAAGCTCGTGTTTCTTCTGACATTGATGACAAGAGAGCTGCTTCTTCTGACCAGCAGGTAGCCAGCCTGCTACCTCCAGTAGCAGAACTGGAGGTCTCCCAGGATCCTGTGCCCCTTCAAGCCACATCCACAGGGCCCCCTCAGCCTTTGAGGCCAGCAGAGTGTGATGGGACGGTAAGCACTTCTTGGGGGAAGCTGGGGAAGTTGCTCCTTGAACAGCGCTCCAAGTCTTCCCCATGCCTCCTCCAGGTGCCAGCCATTGTGAGGAACATTTACCAGAGTCTCGTGTCCCATGTCCTTGTGGATGCCAGTCAGCAAACTGACCTTGTGAGGCTGGCTGAAGAAGACCCTATTGATGTGGTGCTGACCCTCCTGCGCTGTGCCCCATCGTGTGACAGGTATGGGGCCCACGTGCCTTGAGAGCTCAGGGCTCAGCGGCCTTTAGGGCCCATTGCCCTGCACAGCCTGTCCAATGGGCTCTGCCCAACAGGCAGAGAGGTCCAGGAGCCTCGGGCCCCTCTGTTTCCTGAAGCTGCTGCCAGTGCTCCCTCCCTGCCCCTCAGGGCACTGGGGCTCTGTCACCTGGGACCCCACAGCTACACAGGGCATGGCTCTGTGACTGAGACACCCCTAACAAACAGCTCTGATCCCACAGAGCTGCTGCAGTGATGTGGCAAGCCATAGCCTCATCAGGACAAGCAGTGAAGAGAGTGGTGCCAATACTGCTCTGTGTGATGGAGAACTGGCCACTTTGCAACATCTGCACCTCTGATGGGGACAACAAAGATGTTTTTTCCTTGAGTGTGAGTTTCTGGAGCTGACCTTTGATCACCTGCAGCTTGCTTCCCCAGGAACTCTCCATCCTCTCCCTGCCTCAGGCTGGGCTGAAACCTGGGCTAGGGGCAGGCTCAGGGGGCACCGGGCCCACTGCTCCCTCTGCATCTCCCCTCGGGCCCTGCCCCACGGACACCTCGGCACTGAGCGCTGTCTTGGTGTGATTCTTTTGCAGGCAACTCTGGTGCTCTGGGTGACGGTCCAGATGCCTCAGTGCCATGAGGCGATGCTCATTTATACCCCTCGCATTTTTGTGGCTCTGCTGTTCCAAGTTGTCATCACCACACAGCTGATGCCACCAGAGGAATTTGACAGCTTCTGGAGAGCATGCCAGGAGGAACACCACCTTCCCAGCAACCCCAACAGGTGCCAGTCCTCCTGTCCTTCCCATGCCCTTGTGGCTGACACCAGTGCACCCAGTGTGACCTGGCCTTTGCTCTGCACACAGCTTTGCAGTGCAGGCCATGAAGGCTCTGCTCTGCCGACTGGGGTGCTCCAAAGAGGTGATGGCTATGGAGCGCAAGGGTGGCTGGGACACGCTCCTCTGTGCTGACACCCAGCACAATGCCGTGGGTCTGCTGGCCAGGTAAGAGCCCCTTCCCCCCACTGCCTCTGAAATGTGTGCCCTGTGCCCCTCATAGTCCCCATGGTCATGGCCAGAAGGCCTCATCACTGAGGGATGGCTGAGCAGACTGGAAACGGCTGATAGAGGAGGGTGCCCAAAAGAAGCCACCTCCCAAAGCACCCATGATCCCCCCAGGGATGCTGGGGAAAGGCCAGATCTCTGTGAGTCATTCATGGCAGAGATTTGCCCCTCCACACCTCAAGTCTTGGTGCTGTTTTCCCCCTGACAGGGAGATGCGCCATGGATTGGTCCGCTTCTGTTCCCGCATTGCAATCCAGCTGCTCAAGGCACTCGCCAGGGATAAGCCACCCTGTGAACTGTCCTCCCTGGCATTCCTTGTGGAGGTGAGCCCCATGGCCAGCACTACCTCGCTGAGCTGCCTGCCAGCCCTGTCCCCTTGCATAGCCACAGCTGCCTGGGACGGTGCCCGCGCCCTGTGCTGCTGCCTGGGCCCAGCCCTGCGCAGTTCCAGGCTCCTGCCAGCTGGCTCCCCTGTCACTGCCCTGTGCCTTTCAGGTCCTCGAGTATTTAGATTTGATTACATACGGTGAGGATGTCCTTGAGATCGTGTCAAGGCACCTGCAGAGCGAGTGCAGGCAGAGGCGTCGCCTGGCGCTCAGAGGCCTCGTGGTTATCAGCCAGGATCCCTCGATGGTGAGAACGGGGCAGCGGCTGAAGCTGTGCTGGGCAAAGCAGCCCCTTGGGCTGGCTGGGCTTCAGGAGCTGAGGCAGCTGCTCCCAGCTCTCCTGCCTCACCTGCCTGAGTGCTTTGGGACAGGCCTTTGGCCTCTGGGCCCGGCAGCAGCAGGGTGGGGTTGCAGTGCCAGGGCGGTCTTGGCGCTGCAGCCGTTCAGGGCTTCCCAGCACAGCCTTGTGTTCCAAACAGGCCATAAGGATGTGCAGCCTGTCTCAACGCCTTCAGGACCTGCTCTGTGATGCAGATGGAAATGTGGTTGGCATGACCCTCCGTGTGTTCATCAATATGCTGAAGAATAAAGACATTGTGATATGCAGCACCACTGCTCCAAAGCTGGCTCAGGCACTCATGCTGCTCTTTGATCACGTAAGGCTCTGTGCCCCCAGCCATGGGCATTGGCTGCTGCCCAGAAACTTTGTGTCTTACAGATTTCTGGGCCTTTGTCCAGTCAAGCCTGGAGGAATTAGTATTAAGGTCTTTTTCATTTCTTTTCCTCCAGGGCCACAGCCACATGCAGTTGCTCTCCCTTGACCTCTTCTTCATGACAATGGATTTGGTAGTGGATGCGGGAAAGAAGCCTCTGAAGAAGATTTTGAACCAGAGCCTGCTTCCACTCTTCATCCACTGCTATGATGAGAACTGGCGTGTGGCAAAGGTGAGGTTTGCTGTGATGCCGGTGCATCCCTGGGAGGGGCATCGGCTTCCTCCTGTCCTGGAACCTCCCAGGCTGCAGCTTCCTCTGGGCCCTGTCAGCCAGAAAAGAGTGCTGTGCCCTTGGCTGCAGTGCCATCTCTGCATCTCTGCTGCTCTCCAGGCCTCTCAGCAAACGCTGCTTCGTGTGGCCGACTTTCTCAAGAGGAGGAATCTCAAGCAGCTGTTGAGAAAAGAGCAGCTGTGGGAGTTTGCTGACTGTCTGGTAAGAACGGCCTGGAGAAGCCCAAATTTGAGAAGCTCCCTGCCCCCAGTGCTCAGTGTGTGGAGCTGGCAGCTGTGGCCCAGTGCTGCACCCATGGGAGACAGCCTGTGCCCCACACACCGCTCCCTTCCCTGGGCTGCACGGCTTCTTCTCCAGGCTCCTGTGGCCCCGAGCCGGGTGCCGATGGAGCCCCAGCCCTGTGGGGCTGCGGGCCTGGGGGGCAGCGCGGCTCCCCGGGCAGCAGCCGGCCCTCTGCCCCCCTCCAGAGCCCGGCGCCAGTGGCTGCTGCCCGGTGCCTCAGGGCTGGGCGGGCACGGGAGGCCCGGGCTGGCCGCAGGCAGCGCCCGGCCGAGGGGCAGAGCCCGCACCGACCCTTCCCTCCTGCCGCTCTCTGCAGCTGGCACAGGACGAGAGCCGAGCAGCCGAGTACCTGCGCCGGACCCTGCCATACCTGGACAGCCCACAGGAGTCCTTGCGAGTGGCAGCCATCAGGTTCATCGGTGAGCCACGGGCCCGGGCTCCCTCCCCGCCCCGCCGCAGCTCGGCCCCGGCCCCGGCTGCTGCTGTCCCGGCAGCGGCACCCGGGCCCGGCGCCCTGGAGCCCCGGCTGCCCTCGGGGCTGCTGCCGGCCTCTGGCAGCCGTGCCCTTGGGCTGAGTCAGGATGCGGCAAGGGCTGGGGCTGAGCCCTGCCGGGGCGGGAGGCCGTGTGGCCCCAGGGCTGGCAGCGCCGCTGGCAGGGAGCTGTGCTGCCAGGGCCCTGACAGGCTCTGTGTTCCCAGGGACGGCCAGGAAGCACCTGAGGGCGTAGCAGGAAGAGCTGCAGGCCCTCATCGAGGGTGAGTGAGAGCTGGCAGTGAGGGGCTGGCACTGGGGGAGCTGCAATCCGTGCGTGAGCTGCAGAGAGCTTCTGTCCTCGTGTGCACACCTTGGTGGTGTGGGAACATCACAGAGAGATTTCAGGGACATGGGGGGCGGATTTGGGTGGGGTGACCAGGACCTTGCAGCTGATCCTGTTGGCCTCTTCACTCTCGTGGCCACAGCAAGAGCAGGCTGGCATGGCTCTGGCAGGACTTTCTCCTAGGATTGCCACAGATCCGGGCTCTGATCGTGGCTCTGTTCCCCTCTCTTGCAGCACTTCAAGCCCTGAGAAGAGATGACAACCCTTCTCAGAGGAGCACAGTTTTTCAGCAGACATTTATTGAAAGAACAGCAGAAGTTCGCTCGTCTGCTGCTTTAGGAGAACCAGTCTTCCTATAAGATGCCATGGAAGACAAGACTATGCTGAAACCAGAAGAGACCAGCTGGAGCTCCAGGCACAGCTGACAACTGGCACAGCTGAGCCTGTGGGAAGCTTGCATGGCTTCAGCCCTTTCCCCCTGCCTGTAGATAGTTCTGTCCCTGCAGCCCTCAGAAACTGCCCATCCCTTCTTTTTCCCTTCAGTTTCCCTCCCTTTTGAATACCTCCCTCCCTGTGGCCCTCAAACACTTTCCATCCTTTCTTTTTCCCTCCATTCTCCTTCCCTTTTGATAGCTCTATGCCTCCAGCCCTCAGACACTGCCCATCCCTTCTTTTTCCCACTAGTTTCCATCCCTTTTCACAGCTCCATCCCCCCGCCCTCAGACCTTGCCCATCCCCTTTTTTGCCCCTCAGCTCATCCCTTTGCTTCGCATCCCATCAATAAACAGTTTTGCTTTTTCACTAAACCTGCATCTCTGTGGAGTTGAAGGGTCACAAATCCAGAGTGCTGTGACACACAGGCCCCTCCTGCCGTTCTCTCCTGCACTGTGTTGTTGTCTTTTAAAGCAAGGCAGACCCCTTGCCTGGTTCAGGAGCCAGCACAGTGACCAACACCCAGGCCACTCGGTCCACTGCACACAGACATCAATGTGACGGATGGCAAATGGTGTTTATTGCTGGAGAATTTGACATTTTATAACCTAGGGTCCCTGTGTTACTCCCATCTGCTTTCATCACAGCTAGGTGCTATTGGCTAATTGCAGGGCTAATTACTACACTAAAGATGTGGGTGGGGGGGGGGTTACTATCTTTCCCTTACATCCCAATATCTTCCGAGCGCTAGACCCTACTTCAACATATTCCCCCCTCTCTATGCATAACTAATTTGCTAGAATATAAGGTGTATTAGTCTTAAAAAGTTCTAACGTTATTTTCTATATATCTATCTCTAAACACTTTGCCTAACTTATCTATATTATAAAAAGTTTTTAAAAGCAGATATTATAAACTTCAGTAAAATATGGGGTACACTATACTTAACTAAAAGGCTAAAACTTATAAAATAGATACTGCAGTTTTTCATTAGTAAGCATAAGGCACACGCAGTGACTAAGTGTATTTTTAGAGCATCTGTTGCCTTTCTACAAACAGAATGTTGACTCTTTCTAGTCGTCTCTAAACAAAAGATACAAGCTTATTTAAAACACACGGTTTTTCAATTATCTGCAAGTCTTCATCAGTTGTCATTTGTAGCTGAGACAGTCTCTGTTGTTGGGTGACGATGACAGAGACACCTGTGGCAGCACCAGTTGCTCCCAGGTTAAGCAGCATCGCTATGGTCACACCTGTCACCAGTTCTGTTTTCTGAAGCCGGGTGGGTCTCTCTGCTTGCAGGCTCTACTCTTTATCCAGGTGGTACAGGACCCTGGGAACAATCACAACTTGCACAGAAAAATCGTTAGAAAAAGCAAAGTTATAAACTGATAGGCATGTGGTCATCATTGTCTCGTTTGTGCTTATCAGCTGTTGCAGGCTGGAGCCTTGCCGTTTAGGATTTGTTGGTGAGAGAACTCTCTGTCTCCCCTCTGTCACCTGGACTGGGAACGCTAGCACAGCCGAAGGGACCCAGCTGGCATATGGAGCTTTTATCTGTCCCCAGTCTGTGAGAGGGGTATCCACTCTCTGTTCTTTTTTAGTGTGGAGGGGGATATTCTTGTTTATCTTTATTGTTTTCTCTTCCGAGGACTCAGCCTCTGACCATTCCTCGCTAGCGTCTCGATCGGAGTCAGAGCTCGACTGGCTAGCCACTTCCCATTTCCCGTACCTTTCTGTTGGGCTCCGGCCCCACCTACCACCCCTGTGGGCAGGCTGTTCCCTCCCTCTTGGCTCTCCTCGCCCTTCAGTCCACCCTCCACTCTGCCTTTCACCCCACCTTTCACTCCTCCCTTCACTCCACCTTTCACTCCGCCTTTCACCCCACCTTCTGTTCCTCCTTCTGCTCCCCCTCTCTCCCTCACATTCTTTTACATTCCTATCTTTCTCCCTCCGTACACTTCCCCCACATCTTTCTTCTTCACATTCCTTATCTTTTCCAACCTCCTGACCATGTCCATCTCTCAATGCCAGCGTTTGTTCTTTGTTTTCACTAAGGATATTTCTTTCCCGCTTTATGTCTTTTTGCTCAGCGCCATTTTTAGGCACCAGGGAGGATGTTTCCCTCCGGGCTTTTCCCACGGCAGCCCTAGCTTCTTCTGTTAACTTTCTCCAAAAGGCTTCTGCTCTTCGCTGTTTCTCTGAGAGCAGATAAGGATTTGGGGATTGAGGAGACGTGTCGCCCTCTTGGGCCCCTTTTGGCTCAGCTGAGCTGCTCTTGTGTGGAGGCTGTGAAGCCTGAGTGGCTGCTCTGACCCCAAAATTTGGGGTGGCCAACAGACAGTTTTTTGCCGCCCTCCAGATCTCTTTGGCAAGGGTTTTAGTACATCTGTCCCACACCTTAGGGTGGATAAACTTTACTAGCTGATTTATGACCCCAATATACAAAAGCCTTGCAGTAGCAAGAGTAAAAGAATTAGGTTTACAATTTAATTGCAATCTGACCTTTATCAAGGCTTTCATCTTCCTTCTGGACACAGGGACGTCTCCCTCGCCAGGACTAGTCCAGCTGGTCCTGACCGCTGCTCCTGTATTCCAGGCAACCCTCGCTTTCTGGGTTTGAATCCCACTTTTTGAATTCTCACGGGTTTCAGCACCAAATGTTGTCTTTTAAAGCAAGGCAGACCCCTTGCCTGGTTCAGGAGCCAGCACGGTGACCAACACCCAGGCCACTCGGTCCGTTGCACACAGACATCAATGTGATGGATGGCAAATGGTGTTTATTGCTGGAGAATTTGACATTTTATAACCTAGGGTCCCTGTGTTACTCCCATCTGCTTTCATCACAGCCAGGTGCTATTGGCCAATTGCAGGGGGCCTTACCATACACTGTGGAGGAGGGGGGTTACTATCTTTCCCTTACAACCCGATATCTTCCAAGCGCTAGACCCTGCTTCAACACCGTGTTTTGTGCAGAGACGCAGAGGAACGAGCGCAGATCAGGCTGGAAAGGTCCCTGTGCTGAAGGCCCAGTTCCACAGCATTGTGGAGTTAAAGGTCTTGCTGAGCACCTTGAAGGCCTTGGATTTTGGAAGAGCCAAGCTGAGTATGCCCAGAACCCGGCTGTGAGGGATTCTGTGGCAAGCATGCACAGAGGGCAAAGGAGCTTGGAACGCCTGAGGCGTTCTAGAAAGAACAGCTTCCTGAAAGCACAGCAATGCTCCATCCCTGCACAGGATCAGGAAGAGGGCAGAACTGTTAGAGCCAGCAGAGAGATGGGGACTTCAGATGGCTCTTCTTTAGAATGCTGTTTATTCTATCGACTAGATTACAGCAGGGGGTCGTGGGTCAGCCTACAGCTGCTGGCTACAGGCAAGCCCTGAGTCCTGAAGCCCACTTAGTTCTGCTTACAGTGCATTATATCTCTTTCTTTTGCTGTGTGTATCATTGCATAACAACCAATCAGCATCATACACAATACCTTTACATGTACATATATCCTATCAAAACTGCTGAAATTACCATATATGTTAGTGACTACCTAATCATTTGAGTTAGTAATTAGATGGTAAACTCTGAAAGTTGTTTTGCAGTGGAAAATTCTTTTTGCTTTGGTAAAAAATGTCTTTCTGTCTGCCTATGCTTTTTCACTTGGTAGAAAACATGCTTTGTTTGAAGGCCACTTAAAGCTGTTGGACTTCAGCCATAAAACCTCCTTCTAACTGACTAAACCTCTGTTCTAAACCTTCCAGCTTGACTAAAGCTTTGTTCTCTCGGTGGTTGCAGCAATAAGTGGCCCTACAAATGTCTTTTTATATATCCATGCTTGCTTTCATTTCTATAGAACCTTCTGTAAGCATTCATATCTGTGAAAGTTTTCTGTTAAATTCTCATCCTTCCTAACATCTCCCCTGGCCTGATGAACAACACAGATGCTAGAAATCGTCTGATTCATCATTTGTGCACACATTGAAGTATACATGTGTCACAATCTGCTCACACAGGCGGGCGTCGTGAGAGGTTCCTTTGATCTCAGAGTGCAAAAAGGACACTAAGGGATTTCAGTTTAAATCACAACAGCAATAATGCATCTTTATTTTAGTGCCAGCATCATGGGTTATGCAATAGATGAGAAGGAGAGAAAGAGAGAGAGAGAGAGGAATAAAGAGGCAAAGTAAAGAGAGAATACGGGGGGGGAGGTATCGCTACCAATGGACAAGATGGGGTCGCCAGTGTCTTCTTCCGTTGGGAACTCTCTCTCCAAAAGCAACTTAGGAAAGTCACCTTTAGAGTCTCAAGTTCCAAGGTGAGGGCAGTTGGCCAAAAGGTGGGGAGATGTATAGGCTATTGTGGTGTGACCCGTTGCTGTGGGAAGCAGGTGTGAGGTACTGAACAGGCCCCGCTCCTCACAAGTCCCTGCTCAGCAGCAGGAACGAAGGCAGTGTACCGTGGCAGCACAGCAAACACCTGCAAACAATCACTCTTGTGCTGTAGGTCGAGCACCCCTTCAAACAATGGCTTAGCAAGCATCCACCTCAACCAGGCCAGAACCCCTGCACAAAGTCCCCTGGGCTCCTCAGGGTCTCGGTCTCTGTTCTTGCCATGCTCGTGAGGCAAATGAGGGAAACTTCAGACCGTCTCTTACACCACCCCGTGACTCACGATCAGCGTCAAGAGGGCTCCTTTGTAGTGTTGTTACAAAGTCTTCATGTCTCCTCAAAGGCTGGTAGAGTACCCTGGAAAACAGAGACAGAAAATCAGGCAGAAAAAGAAAAGTAGGAAAAAGATAAGGGCAAGAAAAAGGGAAAGACAAAAGTAAAGAATCAATTTTCAATTAAAATAAACATTCAACTTCTTATTACAAAGAATAAGTAATTTCAATTAATCAAATAAAACCCAAATAAACAATTTCAGGCAATTTCTTTATCACGAGGGACAATTTCCTATTTTTACTTTTCCAAAATTTCAATTAAATCCTGCTGAAGCAACAGTTGCTTTACCTGAGTGAGGTTCATCCCAATAGAGGTAGGCAATAAATGGTGGATCAGTGTGTAAATGGACTGTAAAAGGTGGTAAGAAATAACTGGGACTATATAAGAAAAATCACCTCCTGCAATCTTAGTAAAATTACAAACACAAAAATTTGAATGATTTTTTTGTATTCACTACTAAGATTTCTAGAAGTACACTATCACAAGCAGTTCTCAAACATGCACATCCACGTCCTATATGGACAAGTAGTTTCAGAAGTCTCGGTACGATGGATTTCAGAGTTGCAGATATTTTGTTCCATGTCCAAACAAATATCTTGAGCTCTGGTTGCATTACTTTCACAGATAAACCCTTGTTGTTCCCGGAAAATACAGTTTCCAAATTAACAGTGAATTAATTATTAATGAAGTTTCCAAACCAACAGTTTGCCACTTCTCACCAATTTGATGAGCCCATTCCTTGTGCTCCAAAGGATAGAGAGCAGCTCCATCATGATTCAGCCCTAATGCAATGACAGGGAATATTGAAAGCGCTGAAGCATTCCGTATAGTCAGTACAAAGGCTGCGGCTGTGTTTGTGCTGGGGTCACAGGTAAAATTTACTAGGTTCCACCAGGATTGGAATTCTTTTTCCAAATCAGTGGCATTGTCCCAAATTATTTGCTGACTTTCAGCAGGAAAAGTGCCTTCTTTGCCTTCTCTTACAATTGAGGCAGTAACTGACTGCATCCACAATTGAGCCTGAATGCAGCTAAGAAGCGACAAAGAGATGTTATTTTGTGTGGCACCGAGTGCATCAATTATCAATTTGTGATCATTTACATTTACCTTTTCCCAATTTGGTAATATGTTTGATAGTAACCACTGTTGGGTTCCCAAAGCCGATAAGGATGACTGCAGTGGTTGCTGTAATTTGGTTACATCCCCACTTGTGGTAGCCAATTTGTTCATCTGCACTTCTGAATCAATACTATTCAAATTTCCCAGTCCTGTTCCCACAGCACAGGTGATGATCTTGTCATTCGTTTCTTAGAAGGATTACGCTTTCACAATCAGGTGTCCACCTCTCAAAAGAAGTTTGCAAAAAAGGTGAACAAGCTGGCTGAACTTCTGAGACATTGTTTTGCATTAGCAATTTGACTTGGTTAAGAGACCACGCTGGATTAAACAATATTTGTTGTTGGCCAGTTTTTCTGATTATACATGGCCCGATTTCAAAATTTCTCGGGTTCAGTATAACCGGAGGTTGGGTGGTGGGAGGTGTAGGTGTTACAACATTGACATCAAGTTCTCCCCAGTATTTGGTTTTGTTTTTCCCACACACGATTTGATGGGAAAATTGTACGTCAGTCAGCTTTAGCCAACAATTCTGATTTTGAATTTCACAAAACAGAACATGGCCATGAGGTCCTGTGCCATAACTGTATACAGGTTCAATGAGGATTCAGCAATTAATTTTCAGGTTATTGTCACATCATCACCTTGCATTCCCATAAAGGGAGGGAAAACATTATGTTTGTCATCCAGCACTGGGGGGTGCTTACACCATGGTATGTGATTACTGCATTCAGTGCCACTACATTGATTTTGAGTCTATGAATTAGACCTTTCAGACCTGACTGATATGTCAGGTCATTTTGCCAATTACATGTTACGGAGGTTGATTTGGTTCAAGTGAAATGATACCAACAGTCAGTAGATTGGTTTTTACAAAGCTTTGTAATTTCCACCTTGTTGGTACAGGGGTCCAGGGTATAGTAACTAATATTTTTCTGATGACAACACAGTATGAGGGGGGATTGTTTGTTCCATGACCACACTGCTGTGGCGCAGAGTTTTGCCATGATGTTGGGGTGCAAATTGCTTGTCACATCTGATTCTAGAAAATTTCCAACGATTGCAACGGTGGAAGCTTTCTCATAAGGAGACTTTTCCACTTTTCTGCATCCTACCTTAATTTCTTCACCAATTGTTCCAGTTATCACTCTGGGCCAATCTTTTCGGTCCCAACCCCAGTCATTTTGACGGTATGTACCTCAAGAGTCGTGTAGTACTACGGTCACTAGGTTTGGGTGACGGCTTCTGGGGTAGGATCCTAGAACACATCAGGTGTACCTGATGGTAGCTTCAGACCACGGCCACTCAGCCGAGTTTTGGCCATGGTGTTGTGGTAAGATGCAGACAAGTATCTTACCATAGTAAGTACTTACTATTTAATACTAGTATTATCATGGTTTATCTGGTCTTCATGGCCCTCGGTGTTCTTCTGTGGAAGGTGAACACAACAGAGTCTGCCCCCAGAAGGCAGAAACTTAAAATGATGGAATTACCCAGCCTGTGTTGATCCAATGCTTTTTTCCCAGAGTGTCGGAGGGCACCCATGCATATTTATTTGGAGAGGTTTTTAGTACTAGTGGTACTTGCCCTACACTAGGAAGGTCCACCAGGGCAGGTTGTCCAGGGTAGTGTGCTGGATCCTTAGGGTCACTTGGTCCTCACAGAGTGGGAATTATGCTTGGGGCTTTTGGACAAAAGGCAGTGATTTTGGGACACCTGTTTAATCCCCATCTGTCATTTACATTTTTTACAGCTTCCCTTAGCCAAAGAGCCCGGCTTCCCTCCTATGGTTTAAGGAGCTGTTTCAGGAAACCATTGGTCCTTTCTACAATCCCGTTATCTTGAGGGCAGTAAGGGGTGTGAAAAGTCCATTTTATTCTTTCACCATTTGCCCAGTCTTGTACAATTTTGGCAGTGAAGTGGGACCTGTTATCAGATTGACTTTCTTGTGGTTTTGGGAAAATTCCAAACCACCCTTGCAATGCTTTGACAGTATTATCTCCTGTAGTTCTTTTCAAAGCTTGGGCTTGGATAATCTCCACTCCTACCAGCACAAAGTGTTTACCACCTGACTTCTTCAAGGGACCAATATAATCCACCTGCCACGCATCCCATAAGCCTTTACCCTTTCTTAAGTGCATAGGTCATCTTCTCAAGGATGGCTCTGCAGTCATCTGTGACATTGCTTGCAGGCTGATATGCAAGTTTTACACATTTCCTTGGTGACAGGCCAGCTGTCGGCAAGAGCTTCTTTGTAAAAATCTTTGGCAACTGAGTGCCGTCTTTTTACCTGCAGCCATTCCTAAAGGTGCTCCCAGTCCTCTGAAATTTGTTCTTCTCTCAGGCTGAAACATAAACTTTGAAGAATTTAAGATATTAGAAAAGCTAAAGCCTTAATTAAAATTAATCCTTACGTGCAACAAATGTATTTGTGGTTTTGTTTGTATGTTTCCACAGAAAAATTTGTCCTAAGAGTGTGTGCTCTTAAGTTTTGAGCAGGAGGAGCAGCGTAAGCTGCCGGTGGCTTGTGTTTTAAGCAGTGCCAGGAGCGCACTGCGAGTTAATAGTTTGTGTCTTGAGGTGAAAATGTGGTAACAACAGGACTGCTGGTTTGCTGTGTTTTGGGAGCCATGGAGGCTCCCATTTTGTTTGATTTGTGATTAAAAAGCGGCCTGGTAGGTCGCAGTTTGTGGTTTTGGTCACAGGTTCAGGGACAGGAAAGGTCCTGGCGAGAGCTGTAAAGGTTGATTTTGGGTCCCAGGAATTTATGCTGAAAGTGTGGAGTGACAAAGGTAGCAGGAAGCGGTATTAGCTGCTGGGGATTTGTGTGGCTAGGCGAGGGCCGAGGGGGGCTGGGCAGAGTGATTTGTGTCACAAGCTGAGAGAGGCTCAGCAGAGGTGATTTGCAGCAGCCGGTGCGCTGTTGGGCTGGTTGTTCTTGTAATATGTGTTAGTATAATTTGCGTTTTCTTGTACACATAGAAAATCAAGTATACAAACAGGTTTTCTGTGAAAAACAGAAGCAACTTGAGATTGCAAAAGCAGCTGCTGGAAAGCCAGGAATTTGCAAGAAAATGACTCAGCAATTAAGGTAACATCGGGCGAAGGGGGGTCCACTCAAGCAAGATAAGTGCTCTACTGACTTGGTGATTGACGCTTGATGCTGACTTGATCTGATTTTCTCGGACCATGCATCTCAATGTCAGTTTCCATAAAAAAACTACACAGACTAAAAATAAAACTTCACCACGATTCTACATCTCAAAGCCTGCTTCCTGATAAACCACTCAAACTTCATCTCCTTCTCAGAAAACTCATCAGCAGTCCAGCAGCAGAAATATGAATATCTAACAACACAAAAACAAAAAAAAAGAAAAAGGAAGCAACTGGAACTGCATAGCCTCAAGCTGAAAAAACCTGTATAAAACACAGCTCTCCCAAAGACAAGTTGTGAACTTGTGGGAATCAGTGTGGCAGAGGCTGATTCAGAGTTCACCCATTGCCGATCCCGGGTTCGACGCTGACAGTGATTGTGGTTGTTTCCATAATTCGATTTTACAGATTTTTCAATAAAATCCTTATTGATAAAATGGGGCTGAATTTCATTTGTAACATTCTGAAATGGGAGAGGCTTGGAACCAGGAGAGGCTTGAGTGGCAGAGCCAGTAATGTGCGTAGCATGAGACATAAATTGCGTGTGTGTGCGTGCCCTGAAAGGCCAGAGGAAGTGCGTGTTTGAGACGTGCTGTCAGCACAGGGCGAGTGGGGAATCCCAATCTGTGGATTCGCTCTGGGCGACTGCAAGCAGCTAGAAAAGGACAGGGTGATTGGGGTGTGTGTTTGATTGTATGAAACCCCTTTAATAAAATCTCCCCGTCTCCCCGTGGTTGGGTTGTGATAAGCATTTTTGAGGAGATGCCACCATCTAGTGACAGGAGTTAAACTGCTAACTGTTACCGTTTCTTAATTAAGCTTACATGCCTAGGAATCAGGGGCCTTGGAGAGCCAGGGAGAAAGAATTTCTCTTTTTAAAGAAAGGTTGTGATTGTAACCCTTGGATTGTGTTTTGCTGTGTAGTCTGTCAAGAGCCTTGGCTCTGAAAGGTATTTAGGTGGAGGATCCCCAAGTGGGGAGTCTGTTTCCTTTGTAACACAAAAGGGAATAAAGAAAATAAAGCCACCCAGATAGCGATAAAAATCTTACTAGGAACTGGTAAAGTAAGCCATGGCAGCAGTGAGATATTTGAGTTATTAGAGAATGGCATTTTGGGGACCCTAAAGAAACTAATTGACATTCTTAGGGTTGAGTGTGCCCAAGATAATTGGGTACCTGAATATTACGAAGTGAAACTCCAAAGTTGGGATAAAGAAACATTGTGAGAAAAAGAACTTCCAGGATGGGAGCAAATGAGAGTAAAGGAATTCCTAGGAGTAGTCCTTTGGGATGGCTTTTAACACATTGGAAAGAACTAGTGGGATATGTGATGCAGAAAGCAAGAGGGAGCTTGTTAAGTTCTGTACACAATGGTGGCCACTATATAGACTGGATGGTTTTAAAGGTAGCTAAAGAGCTAGCTGAGGATGATTGTAGGACAACACAGGAGGATGTTAAGGATGTATTTCCCCTTCAAGATCCTGGCTGGAATCCCAATGAACAAGGGGGACTAAGACAGTTACAAAGATATCAGAAATTAACAGTAAAAGGGCTGGAAAGAGCAATTCCCAGAACTATAAATTAATCAGCTCTATATGCTATTAAACAAAGTCCTTCTCAAACACCTTCTGAATTTTTAGATCAACTGCACGATGCAATGTGGAAACATACCAGCCTGGACCCAGGATGGAGTGAAGGAATGCAGTAGCTAATAAATTTGTTTTTAGGACAATCCACAGAGGACATCAGGAGGAAGCTCCAGAAGATCAGAGTCCCAGAGAGCCAGAATCTGGAAACCCTGGTGGATGAAGCCTGGAGGGTCTTTAGCAATTGAGAAGAAGGATATAAACAGGGGATGAGAAAACTGGTGGCATTAGTGAAGGAGGGGGAGAAAGAAAAACGTCAGCAAGGTCCACCAAAACGAGGACCACCCCAACTGGGAAGGGATCAATGTGCATTTTGCAAGAGATTTGGACACTGGAAAAATCAGTGTCCAGAAGTAAGAAAAGGAGATGAGCAGAGAAAAGATGATCGGAAAGGAAAGGGCGAGGTTGCTCATGTAAAAGAAGACTGAAGAGGACCGGAGTGCCCTACCCCAGGTGACCCTCTGGTTATAGCTCCCAATCGAGGGAATAAAGAAAAAGAAGTGGGATTTCTAAGAGATACAGGAGCAACATTTTCAGTGTTGAATAAGGTTCTAATACCTGTGATAGTAAAAGGTTTTAAAATCTTAGAAAATTCAGGGACTTGGAAAGAAAGGTAGGCTTGGCAAGCCCTGGGAAAAGTAGGCCCTGGGAAATGTTAGGCTAAAGATCATGTCAAACTGCACGTGTGTAGTCAGTAGATGATAAATTGTTAGATGTGATTCAAAATAATTATTTTTTATAGAACAAGAGGAACAATGTTAGGAGGCTGGGGAGAATCACAAGAAATCCATGCCTGGGTAAAAACAATGCATGCAATAGAACAATGGAAGTTTAATAATTAAGATGTAAGTTATATAATGATAGAGTATAAAACATGTTGATTTCAAAACCAAGTCGGGTCAGCTTTGGGTATGTGTACCCCTGACACCCAGAGCTCTTCAATAAAGCACCTTCATATAATCATTCCGTGATTATGTGTGTTCCTGAATGCTAACAGCTCTGTTCCTCTCTTCCAGCCCTTGAAGTTATGGCACACAACATCAGCCCCGCCATCAGAAGCCTGGCAATTCAAAAATTTTATATCCTCCAGGCAGTAGAGAGAACTCAATATTCCATCTTTGGAAACCTGCAAGATCAGCTCCACATGGCATAGAGGACACGGTCTCATCTCTCAGGCCTTGACTGGATGCGCTGCTGGAGCTCTGCTGAGAGCTGATCTGGGAGGCTCTGTCTGCTGGGGCCACCTGAGCCAGCCAGGATTTTATTTTTCTGCAAAATTGTTCTTTCCTTACTTTTGTTTTTGTTTACTATGTAAATATAGGATAGGTTCTAAATATACAGACTCCCAAGAGCTTTCTTTTGCTGCCCAAGGTCTGCAGGATACCGGAGAAGAGAGGGAAAAGGGTGCTCGTGCTCAGCAACCTGCCAGAGTGTGCAGTGGTGCAGAGAAAATGGCCAGAAACCCCTTGGCCTTTGGTGGTTCTGCTGAAGGCACAAGCCCTGTCCCAGCCAGGAAGCGCCATCTGTGTCCTCGTGCCCGTGTGGTGCTGGCTGGGTTGCTGAGGGCTCCCAGGTGCCTCTTGATGCAGCTCCTCTGGAGCTCCTGTGGGGCTGCGGCGCTGCTGGCGGGCCACGCTGGGGGAGACCCTGAGGGAACAGGGTGCTGGGAGGCCATGAAGGGATGAGGGGCTGTGGAGGCCCTGACGGGACACGGCCGTGGGAAGGCACAAGGGGGATGTGTGAGGGAGTGGGTGTCAGGAGACTCCAAGGGGACAGGAGGCCCCTGAGGGGCCGGGGTGGTGGGAAGAGCTGAGGAACTGGGTGTCAGAGGCCATAAGCAGCCCCCGGGCAGCCGCCTGGTTCCTGACACCCGGCTGTTCTGGCGCTTCCCCAAAATGTCTGCCAGGCCTGCAGCAGAAGCCCTTGGGGCTGGGACAGTACACCTCCAGGAGGGTGGGGTCAGCCCGAGGTGTGCTCAGCCTGGGCTGGCTGGGGACATGGAGGGCAGGGGGTGCTGCCAGGCCACGGCCACTGGGTGCCTGCCATAAGGGGCAGTGGGCAGAGGCAGGGCTGGCGGCCAGGCCGGGCCCTCGCGGCTGCCCAGGCCACGCTGCTGTGACCGAGGCCCCCCTGACACAGAGCTCGGGGCCCGCTGAGCTGCTGCCACCATGGGGAGGGCGGCGGTGTCTCCTCCAGCAGGGCTGCCCAGTGGCTGCTGCCCAAGCGGCTCTGGAGCCCACAGAAACAGCAGCAGAGTGTGCACAGGAACAGCAGCAGCCCCAGCGTCGGCACCTGCGAACTGAGGCGTCCGCAGCAGCTGGCTGCCAGACAGGGGGAGGCTGTGGGCACAGCTGCCTTTGGTTTGGCAAAAGGCCTCAGCAGAATTGGCCACAATGGCTTTCTCTTGACTTGCCAGCCTCACAGCAACGCTTGGCAGCTTCAGCTGCAGCCTGTGCCCGTGGCTGACTTGGATGGCCGTGCTTGAGGGCGGGCTCGCCTTCCACACTCCGGTGTCCCAAGGCGCCATCGTGACACGGAGAGAGAGAGACTCAGGACATGAGAACACAGGAACAGCCTGTTTGGCTCATTCTTGAGTTTGCTGCTCCTGCCTAAAATAATCATCAGGAATATATGCTGATGTAAAGTTATAGCCGAACACCAAGGACTTTTTCTGTAGTGTCTAAACTAGTGTAGAACTAAAACCTTGTGTGACTGTTCAGAGACTCTAAAATGCAGGGTGAAAATGACAGCTTTGGTTTGTAAGAGTCCTAAAAATTTTGACATGTGATTTTTCAAGTCAGGGATTTTAATTCCAATGTGGAAACTACAAAAATATTAAAATTTGTTTTCATTGGCAACCCCTTTGAAATGGCATCAGCACGCCTACAGGTGTACTGGGGACAGTACTTGGCAATTCATGGCTTCAGTTGTGGGAGATAAATATTTTGTCTGGGTTCACCCTGAAGTTTAAAGTTTTCCCAGGGCTTTGATTGACTGGTCACTGCAGGTAACTTTAATAAATGCAAAAGGATGTGAGAGCACAATTTCTGGAGAATGTGCACTGGGGATAGAGAGAAAACCTTGAAAACAGTCAGCAGGCTCTGGAAAACTTAAAAAAAAATAAATTACAAACATAATGTAAAAATAGATGTAGCTCTGTGACTGTTCAAGCAGGATTCTATGTCTGGAGGAAATGTTTGACTTGCATCAGCTGTAACACAGACAGACACGCAGCAACTGGGGCCTTGAACATTTGTGCTACTGCAAACCCCTTCCATGAAAAACATCATTCCAGGAAGGAGCAACATCATCTGACAGATAGCAAGAGTGGCCAGCAATAGCTCCAGGAGCTCCTGCCAAGACCCCTACAGGAAGGAGCCCAGCCCCCAATGCATGTGGGCTTTGGCTTTGGCCCTCTGGCACAGAAACCCCCCAGGGGCACAGGTCTCTGGGGCAGGAGAAGGGCACCAGCACTGCCAGGGCTCGGCTGGGGTGGCAGGTCTGCCTCGGTGGGGACTCTGCCACACCTGCTGATTTCAGTGCTGCCAGGCCCCTGTACAGATTCTGTGCAAGGCCCCGTGCCCTTCCTGCTGCGCCTGCGTCGGCAGCCCTGGGGGCTCCTTCTGCTGCCCTGAGCCTGCAGAGCAGGGCAGTGTTTGCTGATGGTTTGAGGTGTTCCTAAAGATCCTGTCTTAGACACTTTGGGCAAGGGATTCCTTCCAACGTAGGCCACGCTGGGGGGATGGGGCAGAACCAGGAAGGTGGCAGGGCGTGCAAGGGCCGTTAGTGACACGGTGCAGCCTGGTAACCGTGGAATGGAACGGTGGAATGGACAAGAGCTGGCGGTGACAAGACCACACCAGTGTGCCTGGTGCATGCGACGGGACAGGACACGCCAGAGCGGTGCTGTGAGGAGCCCCCACACAGCCCACTCGTTAGTGCCTGACCCGGAGCTTTTCCAAGGCGTAATTCCTACAGCTCACATTGTGAGCAGACTGTGGGAATTGGTGAGCCGGAGCTTCCCGAGAACATCTCTTTAGAAGGTGCTCCCAAGGCCCGATTTTGTCATGGCGGGCAGATTCTTCAGGCTATTCAGGGTGTTCCGACGGAACAGAAGCACAGACCGTGGAGCTGCCCCAGCAGAACACCCTGTAGAGCCGGAGCAGTTCCAGCAAGGGCAGGATGGTGAGTGGCAGAGCTGGGCCGCAGGGCTGAAGCTGCAGCCAGCTGGGACCTGCACCATCCCGTCCCATCCCATCCCATCCCATCCCATCCCATCCCATCCCATCCCATCCCATCCCATCCCATCCCATCCCATCCCATCCCATGTGGACATGCCCAAGGACAGGACAGAAGAAGGGCTGGGGCTGACCCCCGCCAGTGGCCGTGCTCCATCCCCTGAGCCACCCCAGGGCTGTCCCTGCCTGGGGAGTGCAAGGCTGGGCTGTGTTCTCCGGCCTCTCCCGCAGTCCCTCAGCTCTGGCTGCTCTTTTCCAGATGCAGCCATGGACAAGAGACAAGAGCAGGAGCCTGCCCAGGGCCGCTTCCGCAAAACGCTGAAGGTACCTGCAGCCATCCCCACCTGGGCTGGGCCTGCTGTCACTGCTCAGCCCAGCTCTGCACTTGCAGCACTCCATGGAACATGCCGCTCTTCCCTGTCCTTTCTTCATTCTGCACAGAGGTTCCGCCAGTTCCTGCCAAGTCGGCATAGAAAGATCAGCCCCATAGGAACTGAGGGCACAGCTGAGCCTGACTCCGGGCTGACCGAGCTCCAGGCAGAGCCTGATGTCAGCCCAGATTCAGCTGCGCCCTCACAAGACTCGGACGCTGTGGTGAGTGATGACAGGGCAAACTCTGATGTGGTACTGATTGAGGACATGGCCATTCCAAACCCCAGAGAGACTCAGGGCATCACAAATACTGACACTGTGCCCCCTCCCACCATGAGTCATGCACCTAATATGGATTTTTTTGAAAGGGGACTGTTCCTTCTGACCAGCAGGTAGCCAGCCAGGGGTCAGAACTGGAGGTCTCCCAGGATCCTGTGCCTCTTCAAGCCACATCCACAGGGCCCCCTCAGCCTTTGAGGCCAGCAGAGTGTGATGGGACAGTAAGCACTTCTTGGGAGAAGCTGGGGAAGTTGCTGCCTTGGACAGCGCTCCAAGTCTTCCCCATTCCTACTCTAGGTGCCAGCTATTGTACGGAGCATCCACCAGCATCTAATGTGCTCCGTTACGGTGGATGCCAGGCTGCCAACTAACATGGTGAAGCTGGCTGAAGAACACCCGGACAATGTGGTGCTGACCCTCCTGCGCTGTGCACCATCGTGTGACAGGTATGGGGCCCACGTGCCTTGAGAGCTCAGGGCTCAGCGGCCTTTAGGGCCCATTGCCCTGCACAGCCTGTCCAATGGGCTCTGCCCAACAGGCAGAGAGGTCCAGAAGCCTTGGGCCCCTCTGTTTCCTGAGGCTGCTGCCAGTGCTCCCTCCCTGCCCCTCAGGGCACTGGGGCTCTGTCACCTGGGACCCCACAGCTACACAGGGCATGGCTCTGTGACTGAGACACCCCTGACACAGAGCTCTGATCCCACAGAGCTGCTGCCATGATGTGGCAAGCCATAGCCTCATCAGGACCAGCAATGGAGAAGGTGCTGCCAACTCTGCTCCATGTGATGGAGAACTGGCCCCTTTGCAGCATCTGCACCTCTGATGAGGACAACAAGGACGTTTTTGCTCTGGCTGTGAGTTTCTGGAACTGGCCTTGCCTGTCCCCTAGGTTACTTCTCCAGCAGCTCTCCGTCCTCTCCTTGCCTCAGGCTGGGCTGAAACCTGGGCTAGGGGCAGGCTCAGGGGGCACCGGGCCCGCTGCTCCCCCTGCATCTCCCCTCGGGCTCTGCCCCATGGACGCCTTAGCACTGAGCGCTGTCTTGGTGTGATTCTTTTGCAGGCAACTCTGGTGCTCTGGGTGATTATGCAAGTGCCTCAGAGCCATGAGGCCATGATGCACTATTCCGACTCTCTCTTTGCGGCTCTGCTGTTGCACGTTTTCACCACCACACAGCTGATGCCAGCAGAAGTTGATAACTTCTGGAGAGAATGCCAGGAGCAACACCGCCTTCCCGGAAAACCCAACAGGTGCCAGTCCTCCTGTCCTTCCCATGCCCTTGTGGCTGACACCAGCGCACCCAATGTGACCTGGCCTTTGCTCTGCACACAGCTTTGCAGTGCAGGCCATGAAGGCTCTGCTCTGCTTTCTGCACTATGACAACGAGTTGATGGCCATGGAGCGCAAGTGTGGCTGGGAAACGCTGCTCCGTGCTGACACCCAGCACTATGCCGTGGGTCTGTTGGCCAGGTGAGACCCCTTCTTG
Source organism: Cyanistes caeruleus (assembly GCF_971803275.1). Classification (NCBI taxonomy): domain Eukaryota; kingdom Metazoa; phylum Chordata; class Aves; order Passeriformes; family Paridae; genus Cyanistes; species Cyanistes caeruleus. Next base: position 5,053,150 of record NC_141707.1, on the reverse strand, counting down.
CCACTGCCTCTGAAATGTGTGCCCTGTGCCCAGGGTGCCCTACCACAGTCCCTGTGGTCCTGGCCAGAGGGCTTTGCCATTGAGGGATGGCTGAGCAGACTAGAGAAGTCTGAGAGGAGGGTTAGCCCAGAAGGAGCCCCATGGTCCCAAAGCACCCATGGTCCCCCCAGGGATGCTGGGGAAAGGCCAGATCTCCATGAGTCATCCCTGGGAGAGGTTTGGCCTCCCCCCACCCCCCACCTCTGTGTCTTGGTGCCATTTCCCCCCTTCCAGGGTGATGCGCCGTGACTTGACGCCCTTGTGTTACCATGTGGCACACCAATTTGTCCGGAGGCTCATCAGGGAGGAGGCACCTTGGGATCTGTCCTCCCTGGCATTCCTTGTGGAGGTGAGCCCCATGGCCAGCACTACCTCGCTGAGCTGCCTGCCAGCCCTGTCCCCTTGCATAGCCACAGCTGCCTGGGACGGTGCCCGCGCCCTGTGCTGCTGCCTGGGCCCAGCCCTGTGCAGTTCCAGGCTCCTGCCAGCCGGCTCCTCTGTCACTGCCCTGTGCCTTTCAGGTCCTGGATTGCCTGAACTTGAGTGACTGTGGGTACTGTGTCCTTGAGATCACATCAAAGCACCTGCAGAGCGAGTGCAGGCAGAGGCGTCGCCTGGCGCTCAGAGGCCTCGTGGTGCTCAGCCAGGAACCCTCGATGGTGAGAACGGGGCAGCAGCTGAAGCTGTGCTGGGCAAAGCAGCCCCTTGGGCTGGCTGGGCTTCAGGAGCTGAGGCAGCTGCTCCCAGCTCTCCTGCCTCACCTGCCTGAGTGCTTTGGGACAGGCTTTTGGCCTCTGGGCCCGGCAGCAGCAGGGTGGGGTTGCAGTGCCAGGGCGGTCTTGGCGCTGCAGCCGTTCAGGGCTTCCTAGCACATCCTTGTGTTCCACACAGGCCACACCTATACGCCGCCTGTGTCAAAGCTTCCTGCAGCTGCTGAGTGACGCAGACGGAGAAGTGGTCGGCATGTCTCTGTCTGTGCTCACGAATGTGCTGAAGAGAAAAAGTCTTCATTTATCAAGGACTGCTGCCCCCAAGCTTGCTGAGCCACTTGTCCTCCTCTTTGACCATGTAAGGCTCTGTGCCCCGGCCACGGGCACTGGCTACTGCCCACACAAACTTTGGGCCTGTGGATTTTCAAGCCTTTGCCCAGGTGGGCTGGAGAAGTTGGCGCTGAGATCTTTTCCTCCTTCCTTCCTCCAGGACAAAAGCCACGTGCAGGTGCTCTCCATTCACCTCTTCTGCAATACGATGAACCTGGTACTGGAAGAGGGAAAAACTGCAATGGAGGGAATTGTGAAGCAGAGCCTGCTCCCGCTCATTTTGCACTGCCACGACGACAACCAGCGCGTGGCTGATGTGAGCTTTTGTGTGATGCTGGTGGACCACTGGGAGGCGGCTGGACTGCCTCCTGCCCTGCTGCCTCCCAGGCTGCGGCCTCCTCCTGGCCTTGGCACAGGGATGCAACTCCTGTGCCCTGGGCAGCAATGGCATCTCTGCATCTCTCCAGGCCTCCCGGGAAACGCTGCACTGTGCTGCCACCTTCTTAAAGAACACAGAGCTCCTGTGTGTGCTGCCAACAGAGGATCTGTCGAAGATCTCCGAATGTGTGGTAAAGGAGGGCCTGGAAACCCCAGCCTCAGCCTGGAGAAGCTCCCTGTCCCCGGGGCTCAGTGTGTGGGGCCGGCAGCTGTGGCCCAGTGCTGCACCCATGGGAGCCAGCCTGTTCCCCACACGCTGTTCCCTTCCCTGGGACACATGGGTTCCTCTTCAGGCTCCTGTGGCCCTGAGCCGGGTGCCGATGGAGCCCCAGCCCAGTGGGGCTGCTGCCCGGTGCCTCAGGGCTGGGTGGGCACGGGAGGCCGGGGCTGGCCGCAGGCAGCACCCGGCCGAGAGGCAGAGCCCGCACCGACCCTTCCCTCCTGCCGCTTTCTGCAGCTGGAACAGGACGAGAGCCGAGCGGCCGAGTACCTGAGCCGGGCTCTGCCATACCAGGACAGCCCACAGGAGTCCCTGCGAGAGGCGGCCGTCAGCTTCATCGGTGAGCCACGAGCCCGGGCTGGCTCCCAGCCCCGCCGCAGCTCGGCCCCGGCCCCGGCTGCTGCTGTCCCGGCAGCGGCACCCGGGCCCGGCGCCCTGGAGCCCTGGCTGCCCTCGGGGCTGCTGCCGGCCTCTGGCAGCCGTGCCCTTGGGCTGAGTCAGGATGCGGCAAGGGCTGGGGCTGAGCCCTGCCGGGGCGGGAGGCCGTGTGGCCCCAGGGCTGGCAGCGCCGCTGGCAGGGAGCTGTGCTGCCAGGGCCCTGACAGGCTCTGTGTTCCCAGGGATGGCCAGGATGTTCATGAACAAGGGCGCACAAGGAAGAGCTGCAGACCCTCAGTGAGGGTGAGTGAGAGCAGCGGGCTGGCACTGGGGGCTGGCAGGGGGCAGTTGCAATGCCTGGGATGGGAGCTGCAATCCCTGGCCCAGCTGCAGAGTGCTTCGTTCCCTGTCTGGGTGAGGGCGGTGTGGGCAGAGAGCAGAGAGATTTCAGGGACAGGGGTGGGAGTTGTGGCCAGCACCTTCTGGCTGATCCTGTTGTCTGGTTCTCTCTTGTGGCCATTGCAAGAGCCAGGTGGAATGTCCTTGGCGGGAATGTCTCCTAGGATCCCTGCAGATGCATGCCCTGACCGTGCCTCTTGTCCTCTCTCTTCCAGCCACTGAAGCCCCGACATAGACACCACTCCATCCCACAGGAATCTGAATATACAAGCTTAGTTTGCCAGTGAACAAGTGTCCCAAGAATAGCAGCAGGAGACACTGAAGAGGACACCACCTCCCAGTGCCACTGGAGATCCAGGCACAGCTGACAACTGGCACAGCTGAGCCTGTGGGATTTTCACGGGGCTTCAGCCCTCTCCCAGCCTGTAGATTGCTCCCTCCAGCCCTCAGACTGTACCCATCCCCCTTTTTCCCTCTATTCTTCCTCCCTTTTGACAGCTCCTTACCTCCAGCCCTCAGTCCATGCCCGTCCCCTTCTTTCCCTTTCCAGCTCATCCCTTTGCTTCACCTTGCATTAATAAACAGTTTGCCTTTTTCACTTAACCTGCATCTGTCTGGAGTTGAAGGGACACAAATCCAGAGTACTGTGACGCACAGGCCCCTCCTGCTGTTCTCTCCTGCACCGTGTTTTGTGCAGAGACGCAGAGGAAGGAGCGCAGATCAGGCTGGAAAGGTCCCTGTGCTGAAGGCCCGGCTCCACAGCATTGTGGAGTTCAAGGTGTCACTGAAGGCCAGTAGTGGGACAAGGAGCCTGGGTGTGTCAGGGACCAAAGTTGTGTCTAAGGCCCTGCCGTGTTCTGTCCTCTGTTGTGCACGTCAACAGGATGGCGAAGAACAGACTTTGAAGGAAACCTTATGGGTTAACTGCTGGGAATTTGACCCTTAAGAGGAACAATGGATTGATCAATTGATGGGAAGTTAACCTGTGAAAGAGGAGCAGTATCAATGAGGCTGTTATTGGCATGGTGACCTTACCTCATGTACTGGCCAAGGGTGAGATGACATGGTGACTGGGAAAATTCCACTCCAGGGGAGAAGACAGGAGGCTTGGTTCTGCAGAGGAGCGGCAAGAAGGACAAAATGCACGCCTTTTGATGCAGGGCATGTCCTGAAGGTGCATGGCCTGCCTGCCCCTCCCATTGGAACACCATGCTCCATCTCCTGCCGCTGCCCAGTGGCTTTTCAGCAATCCAGGGGTTGGTAGGTTTTATTTGCAACAGCAACTAATAAAATAAGAGTTGCTTTGCAATTTTGTGCACGGGCATCTTCCAGCACCCATGATGTTCTTGGCAATGAGGATGGGATGCCCAGAGCACAAAAACCCATGGTGTTTGGAGCACGTGTGAGTGAAAAATGGACACATGTTTGAGTGTGGGTAAGAGAAGAGGGACAGGGTTTGGGCAGTGGAGCATATGGTTGTGTAATATATGTTGGGATAATTTGTGTTTCATTGTACACATAGAAAATCAAGTATAAAAGCATGTTTTATGTAAAATAAAAACCACAAGCAACTTAAGATTGCAAAAGCAGCTGCTGGAAATCCAGGAATTTGCAAGAGAATAACCCAGCAATTAAGATAACACTGAGAAGAGCTGGGTCCACCCAAGCAAAATAAGTGCTCTAAGGACCTGGTGATTAACGCCTGATACCGACCTGATGTGATTCTCCAGGACCATACATCTCTGTGTCGGTTTCCCAAAAAAAACTACACAGACTAAAAAAAAAAAGCTCACCACAATTCTACATCTCAAAGCCTTCTTCCTGAAAAACCACTCAAACATCATCTCCTTCTCAGAAAACTCATCAGCAGTCCAGCAGCAATAGGAATATGTAATGTAATAAATTAATCTATGAGTAAAAATTCGTAAAGGTATAATTAAAATATATATATATGTGATTGCGATGTCATAAAAATATAACATATAATGGGAATAAGTCCTTCTCCGGATCTGGTCGTGATTCTCCTCCGAGAGGCAACAGATTGCAGCCAAGTACCCAGATAACAATCGCAAGCAGGCACATCAGCCCAGAAAGAATGGGCAGGACACAGGCCATCGAACGAACAAAGGAACGGGCCCGGACGAGATATCGCCGAGCCCGAGCACCTCCGCCCTGCCCACCTGTGTTGGAGAAATGGAAAAACTAGACAAAGAAAGAGGAGACAGCCGAGATATCCATCAGCTCCAGGATGGGTCCCACCACTCCACCCTAATGGCCCGAACCAAAATGATATCAAAAAGACATCCTGGACCTCTTTACATATGAGGAGCCTCTGCCCAACGTCTATTGACCCTATTCTCCAGTGCCAGGAAATCTATTCTTCGAACAATCAAGAACCTCGTAACAAAGGGTGCCTGCTTGGAATTTGGCCTCGGGACACAAACTTCCTATAAAAACCCAGGCCAAGGGACTCTCAGGTGTGGATTTGGGAGCATCTATACCTTGCGTATAGACCCTGTCCACCCAGCGCTGTGCTGCTTATTTTATTGTGGTTTTTTCTCGTTGTTCGAATTTATTATTGTTTGATAATAAATTTTCTCTTTTATATAACCCGAAATTGCCTTTGCATTTATAACAGATTGGTGCCGTGACTCGGATAGGAGAAATTGCAGGAGAATCTTGCTACCCAGGACGGGTACCCCCGCTGATTTTAGCGGCCTGGTGAGCCGAGAACCTCCGCAACACATTCCTACATCCGAACCAAATTTAGGCTAAGGTAAAACCACAATAAAAAAGGAGAAAGGATCCAGAGAGCTCGGGAAGGCGCGGAGCCTTCGAGAAAACCGCGGCTTGGTAGCTCGTAAAAAGTCATCTGTGCACGAAGACGCCCTTGCAAGAAAATAGCTGTAAGTATTGTGAGGTTGAGCTGGTGATTGGGCGATTGTGTGAGACATGATCTGATCACGAAGCGAGTGCGGACTTCAAGGTCGCGGTTCCATCCTCCCGCGAGGGAATTGGCCAGCCGAGAAGGAAGCGATTCGGTGTGAGAAAGGTCTCTTTTTACACGGTTGTAAAAACCTGGGACGAAGGAGGTCCTGAGGAACTGATCACAGGAGGCTGAAAGGGGAAGAGGACGTCCTGTCGAGCTCGGGAATAAGTAAACCCTTTCAGTCAACGGGCCTAGGTAGAGGTCCAGCAGGAAAATCGAGTGCGGAATACAAGAGTCCCCAGTACAGCTAACTGAGTGGTGAGTATTGGCAAGAAACTTTGATTTTTCTGGCAAAAGGAAAAGAAGGAACACAATGCAGGAAAGGTAAGGAAATTTTTTTAATAATGGGACAAAGGAAAAGTAAAATACAGAGGAAAGAGAGCGAAAAGGGTCCCTCCGAACAAGTGAAGGGATCGTTGGACATCCCACCAGAAAGTCCCTTGGGGTGGATGTTAAAATTCTGGGAAAATTGCCCTGAAAGGAAAAAGAGATCAAAAGCAAAAATGATCAAATATTGTTCTGAGATCTGGGGAGGACAAGAGCTAAGAAACCACCTCATTTGGCCCGTGTTGAGCACATTTGAGAAGTGGACGTGTAATGAGTTGCTCTCTCATATAGAGAGCAAAGTTCCCTCGGATCCTGAGGAGGAGGAATATGCCAGGCTCTGGCTAACCGCCAGAGTAGGGCTATTCCCAGTGAAACAAAAGCAGGGATCAAGGGCCGAAAACTGGGAACCCCTTGACCATTTGCCCCCTCCGTACCACGGACCGGTAGGGCCCCCTGCAGCGGACCAAGTGGTGCCATCGGCACCCACAGGCTCCGCAGAACAACCAGCTGAGGTACTCACATCTCGAACAAGGGAGTCTGCACCGGCAGTAGTACCAGCAACGCTCCCTTTGCCCCCGCCTGGGAAAAATCAAGCTGCAGCAACCTCCTCGGAGTCACTGCAGGCACAAGGTTGGGGGACACGTTACCCACAGTTACCAGACTGGCTGTCCCAGTCGGGGCACTCATCTCTAAATGAGAGAGTCCCTCCGGGTAATCACGTAGCAGCGGAATACCCGCAGACAAGAGACCGAGCCCACACGAACCACAGTTCCCCTCCTGCGAGTAGAACCAGGTTAAAAGTAAAAACGGGAGGTGAAGAGAGGGGAGAGATTGAGAATAGACACCATATGTTCCCTCTCAGAAAGGTACCAACAGCCCCAGAAGTTATCAGATTTGTAAATGTTCCCCTCAATTCAGGGGATGTGCGGGCGTTTAAAAAGGAAATGGGGCGATTGTTAGATGATCCGTTTGGGGTGGCTGAGAGGTTGGATGAATTCTTAGGAAGTAGCATATATACTTACGAAGATCTCATGGCCATCCTGAGATCACTGTTTAGTCAAGAAGAAAGAGAAATTATTAAACAGGCAGGTATCAGAAACTGGGAACGGTGTAACCCACAGGGGACACCAGGTGACCAGAAGTGGCGCAGTATGAGCCCGAGTTGGAATGCCCAGACGGAGGAAGGTAAGAGAAGCATGATTGATCTCAGAAATCTAATCGTGCAAGGAATAAGAGAGGCAGTCCCCCGCGGGCAGAATATTAGTAAAGCATTTAGGGAATGCCAGGGAAAGGAAGAGACACCTACCGAATGGTTAGAGAGATTGCGGTTGAGTTTGCAGATCTACTCTGGAACTGACCCTAGCTCTCCGGTGGGGGAAGTCCTGCTTAAAACCCAATTTGTGGCAAAATCATGGGAAGATATCAGGCAGAAATTGGAAAAGATAGATGGGTAGCAGGAGAAAAGTCTCCAAGAGCTTTTAAGAGAAGCTCAAAAGATTTACATGAGGAGAGAGGATGAAAAGCAGAAACACCAGGCTAAAATATTAGTGGCTGCAGTAAAGGAAGTACAAAAGAAAGATCAGCTAAGCGGTAAGTTTAAAACTGTACCGAAAAAGCAAAAGAGGTTTTATCAAGGCGGTCCCGCTCCCCGGAAGGATCTTCCGGAATGCTACTACTGCAAAAAGGTAGGGCATATCCAGAGGGACTGCAAGCAGAAATTAAAAGATGAAAAGGTATTTCAAGAGGATTAGAGATGTCTTGGGCTTTTTCACATGGAGACAAAAACAGCAAAGGAGCCCTTGATAAAGTTGAAAGTGGGTCCCCACCGCCAGGAAATAAACTTCCTGGTTGATACGGGTGCTGAAAGAAGCACCTTGCAAAAGTTACCAAAGGGATGTGTAGCAAGCAAAGAAAAAGTTGTCGTAATTAGTGCTAAGGGAGATCCCTTCAAAGTCTCGGTAATAAAAAATGTAGAAATTGAATCACACAATAAGGTATGTTTAGGAAACTTGCTACTAGTAGAAGAAGCTGATTATAATTTATTAGGGAGAGATATGATTATTGCACTAGGTATAAATATTGCTGTAAGAAATTCCGAATTGGTAATAAAGATATTCAAGTTAACCCCAAAAGATGAAAGGGAAATCGACCCCAAAGTGTGGCACTCTAAAGGGGAGGTGGGAAAGCTGAATATTACCCCCATTAAAATTGAAATAGAGAATCCCGAAGATCCGATAAGGGTCAAACAATACCCCATCCCGATAGAAGGGAGAAAGGGTCTGAAAATAGTAATTGATGACCTTCTCAAAGGAGGTACTCTCGAACCCTGTATGTCCCAACATAACACCCCCATCCTGTCAGTAAAGAAAGCGGATGGGAGCTTCCGACTGGTTCAGGATCTTAGAGCAGTAAATGCTAGGACCCGAACCAGATTCCCGGTAGTGGCGAATCCTTATACTTTGCTAAACAGACTCTCACCTGAAGATGTATGGTATAGTGTAATTGATTTAAAAGATGCCTTCTGGACCTGTCCTCTGGAGGAAAGGAGTAGAAATTTCTTCGCCTTTCAGTGGGAAGACCCGGACACAAACCGAAAGCAACAGCTGAGGTGGACAGTCCTCCCGCAGGGGTTTGTAGAATCCCCAAATCTGTTCGGACAGGCTCTGGAACAACTACTCACCCAATTCATTCCAGAGGAGGGGACAAAATTGTTACAATATGTAGATGACTTGTTAATTGCCGGAACGACGGAAGAAAAGGTGAAGAAAAGCACGATTTCTTTACTGAATTTCTTAGGACAAAAGAGGTTAAAAGTATCTAAATCCAAATTGCAATTCACAGAGCCTGAAGTAAAATACCTTGGTCATTAGATATCTCAAAGAAAAAAGAAATTAGACCCTGAGAGAGTGGCAGGGATTCTTGCACTCCCTGCCCCAAAAACAAAAAGACAGATAAGACAATTTTTGGGGCTCCTGGGATATTGCAGACAATGAATTGAAGGATTTAGTGAAAAGGTAAAATTTCTGTATGAAAAGTTAAACACTGATAGATTGAAATGGACGGTGCAGGATGAAGTTAAATTTCAAGAATTAAAGAATGCTCTCATAACTACCCCAGTATTAACTTTGCCAGATACTAATAAAGAGTTCCAGTTGTTTGTGGATGTGAGTGGACAAACAGCACAAGGAGTTTTGACCCAAGAATAGGCAGAAAAGAAAAAGCCCATAGGATTTTTGTCAAAAATCCTAGATCCAGTTAGTCAGGGCTAGCCTACTTGCCTGCAAGCAATTGTGGCATTAGCTCTGTTGGTTGGAGAAGCGAAAAAGATAACTTTTGGAGCCCCCTTAGTAGTTTACACCCCACACGATGTAAGAAATATCTTACAACAGAAAGCAGAGAAATAGTTAACCGATTCAAGGCTTCTGAAATATGAAGCAATGTTAATCAGTTCACTGGGTCTGGAACTAAAAACAACTACTGCACAGAATCCCACGCAGTTTTTGTTTGGGGAACCAACAGGAAAGCTAATTCATAATTGTATTGAGACAGTAGAACTGCAAACCAAGGTAAGACCGGACTTGCAAGATCAGGAACTGGAAAGAGGGGAGAAATGGTTCATTGACGGCTCCTCAAGGGTAGTTGAAGGAAAGCGAAAATCAGGATATGCCATCATAAACGGCACGACAGGGCAAACTATAAAATCAGGCCCCCTGCAGGCAAGCTGGTCTGCACAGGCTTGTGAGCTATATGCTCTCCTAAGAGCTCTTCCGAGTTTAAAAGGAAAAAGAGGGACCATTTACACGGATTCAAGGTATGCATTTAGAGTGGTTCATACTTTTGGAAAAATATAGGAAGAAAGGGGTTTGATTAACACAAAAGGGAAGGAGTTAATACACAGAGAAATAATCAAGCAAATTTTAGAAGCAGTCAGAGAGCCACAAGAGATATCAGTTGTTCACGTGAAAGGACACCAAACTGGGTAGCAATTCCACACAAAGGAGAACAATTAGGCAGACAAAGAAGCAAAACGAGCGGCTTTGTTAACAGTAAGTATTCCTGAGATAGTCCCAAAGGAATCACCAGAGGTTTCCATGCTCCCCTCGGAAAAGGAGCTGGAAGAATTCAAAAGAGTAAGAGGCCACCTCGAAAAAGGTAAATGGTGGTTACCGGACGGGAGAGAGTTAGTCCCAAAAGGAATAGCCAAGGGAATACTCAGAAAGTTACACGAACAAACACATTAAGGAACCAGAGCATTGGCAGAACAATTCTTAAAGTTTTTCGGATGCAAAAGAATCTTCGAACTTGCCAAGCAAGAGGTACAGGGGTGTGTGATATGCCAGAAAGTAAATCGAGCAAATTTTAAACAATCAACTTAGGGAAGCCGGCCGCTCTCATACCGGCCGTTTGAAAGAATCCAAGTAGATTTCACGGAACTACCAAAAATTGGTAGGAATAAATATGTGCTAGTAATTGTAGATAAGTTAACACATTGGGTAAAGACTTTTCCCAGAGCAAAGGCTACCGCCCAAACGGTGTCAAAAATTTTACTAGAAGAAATAATTCCCAGATATGGAATAGTGAACCATATTGATTCAGATCAAGGCACGCATTTTACTTCAAAAATCATTAAACAATTATCAGAAGCATTAAGAATAAGATGGCAATATCACACCCCCTGGCATCCTCAGAGTTCGGGGCAAGTGGAAAGAATGAATCAGACATTGAAATCACAGTTATCTAAACTGATGATTGAAACAAAGATGTCCTGGGTCAAATGTCTTCCCCTGGCGTTGTTGAATATCAGAACCATGCCACATTCTAGAACGATATTATCCCCCTTTGAAATGCTATATGGAATGCCATATAAGCATGGAATGCCGGTAACCCATCCTCGAGTAGAGGATGTGCGAATCCAACCGTATCTTATTTCTATCAATAAAAACTTGCAAGAGTTAAGAAGAAGAAGATTGATTCCCCAAAGCACAACATTAGGATTTCCAATCCATCAGATTCGACCGGGAGATAAAGTACTGATCAAAGTGTGGAAGGAGCTCCCCCTCAGTCCTCATTGGGAAGGTCCATTTCTCGTCCTTCTGACTACAGATACCGCAATTAGAACTGCCGAGAAGGGGTGGACACACTCTTCTCGGGCAAAAAAAGTCACGGATTACAATTCTTCTGAGTGGAAGGTCACTACCCCTCCGGGAGAATTGAAAATCAAGTTTCGGCATCACCACAAATGACAAGCGAAGGACAGATAAGTTGTATAAATTCCGATTGTTACTGTTTTCCATTTGTACACTTTGAGTGTGCTTATTGTAAGCAAATTTGGGTGGCTCATTGCTTAAGAGAGAACCAACCTAGGGGTTTGTGTAACCAGTGCCTAGAAAAGGAATTAGATCAGACCAATCGTTTCCTGATACTTGCTACCCGGGCGGGCTTGTTGGAACTAGACTCTCCTGAGTGGTTTCAATTTTTCCAAAAAGGGCTGAGAGAGAAACTCGACTGCAAAGCAGAACCTCTAGTGATCGAGTGCCGCCGAACAGTAAAAGTACCGTGTAAGATTAACCCGATCAAAGCATCTCGGTGGGCTACCTTTAAGAGAAGGTACGCCATCAGGACTTCAAGGGCCCCTGAAGACAGTCCCTGCTGCCGAGAAGATGGTTATCCCCGCCGTATGTTCCTATACGGGCGAAGGGCATGGCAGAGGGATGCAATGGTGGGGAATCCTGATGATCCTGAACCTAGCCATGTGCTTGGCCGAAAAAACAAGTCCCGAGGCGCCTCCGGGGGAAAGTCCCCCGGAGAAGTGTGAGCAGTGCCGGACTGCCACAGAAACCGAGCGATTAATCGACTGTCCTCCGGAACTGCATGCAGGGGTATGCTGGTCGAATGATTCCCAATTGAATCTGTGTAAATTAAAAGGAAAGGTTTGGTGCTCCAACCCAGGAGCAAGTATTATAGAAAAGCAATTTCAGACCTCAAGAGAACAAAAGATTCAAACGACCCACCTCCGAAACAAAAGAGAGATAAAGGGAGTCCCTCCAATTTCGGTCTGCAGACAGTGCAACAAAACTGTCTGGATTGAGGGGAAGAAGCAATCAACTTTTATAGCTTATTTTCAAGTCAACCCTCTTTGCTACAATAAAGCAAACTTAAAACCGTATACTATTGAGAGAAAAATGTATTAAGAAGAGAAAAATTTAAAACACGAAATGAAAACTTCTTTTAATAACGAACCTATAATATTAAATTTGTTAAAAAGCAATGATGATCGAGTATGTTTACAGTTCGACCAAGTATTCTGTTTTTCTAAAGATGAAGAAAAGTTAAACCCTGAAAGTAAAATAAAACAGCTAACACTGGAGCTAAAAAGACGAGAAATAGAAAATAAGAAAAAGAAATTAGAACAAGAAAGGCTAAGCTCTCTCAGTGAGCAGTATAAACAATTAGAAAAACAATATGATAATTAGAAGTTGCCCAGCCCCAACCAGAACCTATTTATAGATCTAATGCAAAAAATTGCCACCGAATTAAATCTATCTAACTGTTAGATATGTGGCGGTTTAAAATCGGCCGAAAGATGGCCATGGAAAAGAGAGGAATTAACCCCAGAACAATTGCTAAAATGGACAAAACTAAAATTATCCAAAACTACTCGGAGACCTGAGGGATGAGTAATTAATAAAAGAATAATTAAAACTTTCTGCATTAGTCGAGAAGAGAGAGAATTTACCGATTTAGTAGGGTACACCCCGTGTGTGAATACTCTCACGGTAAATTCAGATAGCAAAACAAAAGTCTGGCAACCAGAACCACCCGAGAGTTATTAGAGCCACTCTCAGGAGAATAACTGCGAATGAGTAGACATAATTGGACTCTGTTAGAATAAAAATCCTGGAGCCAATCCCTTCCATGCATTTAAAGGCCTGAAGGAATATTGAGAAGATCCGGCGAAAACAAACCAAAGTTAAGAAGCACCAGACGGAATTTACTAGATATGCGAGAAAAAGGCATACAGTAAATTACCAAAGAAATAGAAAAGATCCTGCACACTTGAGATAATTCAGCCCTTTTTCTTCACGTTACCTAAAGACAAAAGTAAGTCTTTAGGTGCTCCCCTCTTTGAAACGTTAGCACGACAAAAGAGAGAATTAAAGCGAGAACTACCGATAGCAAGAGGCAATCATAAGTAGAAAGAAGAGAAATAGCCTGCCGAGAAGATCATTCAATATTATGAGCCCGCCACATGGGCAAATGACGGCAGTTGGGGTTACTGAACCCCCATTTATCTCCTCAATCAGCTTATTAAGTTGCAGGCTGTAGTAGAAGTAACCTCAAACCACACTTCAGAAGCCCTAAGACTCCTAGCAAAACAACATTCACAGATGAGAGCCTTTGTATATCAAAATAGATTAGCTCTCAACTATTTGCTAACCGAGGAGAGAAGAGTGTGTAGAAAATACAATGAATCCAAGTGTTACATGAAAATAAATGACTACAGAGAAACTATAAAAGAACTAGCGGCTGAAATAAAAAAGGTGGCACATGTGCCAGTCCAGAAATGAAATTCCATTTTACAAGCCTCCTAGTGGGAGCAAATATTTAGATAGGAGGCTTAGTGAAAGAAACTAGTGTTCTTTATAAGGTGTTCGGTTGCCGGAATCGTTTTTCTACTTTGTTTAATTCCTTGTCTGATCAGATTGATACATTCTGTAGTACAAGGAATGCAAATTGCCGCCCTCCCAATAGACCCGGAAAAAGCACAAAAGAAAACAGCCCCTCTTTCTAAACTAATGAAGTTAGAAGAGGAGAGAGAAAATAAAAATGCACTTAAAGCCTTAGAAAAGTTTGAAAATGAACATATGTTGTCTCAAGAAAGTAATAGGGATTCGCTAACAGATTAAGAAGAAAACGAAACAGATTAGGAGAAATGTAAAACATTCCTCCTACAGTAACAGTTTAATAAAATACGAATTTTTAATGTGATAAATTATTAAGCGGGAGACTGTAATAAATTAATCTATGAGTAAAAATTCGTAAAAGTATAATTAAAATATATACATGTGATTGCGATGTCATAAAAATATAACATATAATGAGAATAAGTCCTTCTCCGGATCTGGTCGTGATTCTCCTCCGAGAGGCAACAGATTGCAGCCAAACACCCAGATAACAATCACAAGCAGGCACATCAGCCCCGAAAGAATAGACAGGACACGGGCCATCAAACAAACAAAGGAACGGGCCCGGACGAGATATCGCCGAGCCCGAGCACCTCCGCCCTGCCCACCTGTGTTGAAAATATAGAAAAACTAAACAAAGAAAGAGGAGACAGCCGAGATAGCCATCGGCTCCAGGATGGGTCCCACCACTCCACCCTAATGGCCCGAACCAAAATGATATCAAAAAGACATCCTGGACCTCTTTACATATGAGGAGCCTCTGCCCAACGTCTATTGACCCTATTCTCCGGTGCCAGGAAATCTATTCTTCGAACAATCAAGAATCTCTTAACAAAGGGTGCCTGCTTGGAATTTAGCCTCGGGACACAAACTTCCTATAAAAACCCAAGCCAAGGGACTCTCAGGTGTGGATTTAGGAGCATCTATACCTTGCGTATAGACCCTGTCCACCCAGCGCTGCGCTGCTCATTTTATTGTGGTTTTTTCTCGTTGTTCGAATTTATTATTGTTTGATAATAAATTTTCTCTTTTATATAACCCGAAATTGCCTTTGCATTTATAACATGTAACAACACAAGAAAAAGAAAGAAACTGAAACTGCATAGCCTCAAGCTGAAAAAACCTGTATAAAACACCGCTCTCCCAAAGACAAGTTGTGAACTTGTGGGAATCAGTGTGGCAGAGGCTGATTCAGAGTTCACCCATTGCCGATCCCGGGTTCGACGCTGACAGTGATTGTGGTTGTTTCCATAATTCGATTTTACAGATTTTTCAATAAAATCCTTATGGATAAAATTTGTCTGAATTTCATTTATAACAGCTGCACCCTGAGCGCGGGCGCGTAGCTGCAGCAAGGAAGCAGTGCCGTGGGTGCGTGTGCCACGAGCAGGGCCTACTCAGTGGCGCACACAGCTGCCCCAGGACAGTCTGTTCCGTGGGCAGCAGATCATGTGGTTGCAATTTCACTGCACAGAGTTCCTGCCCTCACTTCTCTTGTGGTCCTTAGGTTTCCTTGTGTGAGTGCACTGGTAACAATGTTTTGTGAAAAAGAGCCTCCGGCGGTGGCTTTGTCAGTGGAGTGACCAGGCTGGATGCAGGAAGCTCCAGGCTGGAGCACATTATGGCATTAGCCAGCAACCTGGACAAATACCTGAAGCATGAGAGGTCAAGGACCTTGTGGGGGTGTTGAAATACTGCAGAGAATTTATAGAAACTCCTCTCCGAGACCCTCTGAAGAGTGGCTGACTCCTGCTGGTCAGATGGCTGGTTGCCTATTAGTGTCATACAAAGTTGCTGTTCAAGAGAATGCAGAGCTTGATAAACAGGTGAAGAAGATGAAAAATAGAGGAGCTACAAGCTGTATGTTGTAACTTGACAAGTTACAATGTCAAGCATTTGTAACTGCTATAGAACAGGTTGAGTAAGTCAGGTCCCTTTACCAATGATGCTGCTTGGCCACCTGTGGCCAAAGGATGGGCTACTTTAGGACAGGCATGCAATCTGCTTAAAGGAGAAAGAATGAAAATTAGTGTCCTGATGGGGTCTCTCAAGCTTTATATGGGCCAAGCCTTAAACCCCAGGATAGCGAATATTATCCTAGAGGGATGCCTAAAGGGATGGAAAGCCTACGGTCATGGAACAGCATCCCTGCATCTGTGGGCTACCAGAATGTGGCAACCATTGTCTCCCCCTGGGAAGTGCCCTGCTTTATGCTGCACTGGAGTTGCAGATTTTCGGCACCTTGAATGCAGACAGCTTCACTCTTAAAAATGAGATTCACTTAATAAATTATAAAAAGAATTTAATATAAACAAAAGACAATTAGGAGACAAAAGAAATAAAGCAAAGGGTTAAAACGGCCGGGTGCCCTGGCGAGTTGCCAGGAACACACCTGGTATCTCAGGAACACTCTTTTTATTCCATCCTTGCTGTGAGAGGTTAATGCATATTCAAGCATGTCCCCTCCTTGGTTCCACCTTCTTGGATCATGTTATTTTCTGCTGGTCAGCATAATTTTTGCTGGTCATTATTATTCTAGCTGGTCAGCATTATTTTTGGAGTTTTGGTTTCCTTTTTGCTGCAGATGGTCACTTGTTGATAACAGCCTGGGCCTCTCATCCTTCGCCTGAGGGCAGCTGGTCTTCATATCTTCCGCTGATAACAGTTTGGGTTCTATTGTTCTCCTGATAACAGCTTGGGCCCAGTGTCCTTGCCCTCTGGGGTTTCCTTGCCTTGTACCTAGGAAATTCTTTTAAACTTAAGACTTGTTAGCATAGCTAAAAAGTATTTAATATGTAATATTCATCTGCGAAAGCCAATATCACAATACAAATTTATAACATTCACTAACTTCAAATTTATCAGCACAAGGAATAACCCTAGAGCTTGGTGGGTCAATGCCACAATACTGTGTGGGTGGATTTAGCACAGCCTGATTTTTGGTACTGGGGGAGGGCCACAGAAGCAGCTTCTGTGAGAAGACAGAGGAGAGAGAGGGCCCTTGCTTCCAAACCAAAGCAGCCTATCTTTAGAGGACTGCACCCCTGTCTCGCTTTGAGACAAGTTAGGAGGAAATGTCCTGAAAGGGGCGTCTCCTCTAAAGAAAGGTAGGTTTCAGCATTCTCTCCCCTCTTGGGCTCAGAGGTACAGAAAATGTGCCCTTATCTGTCGTGCCTGCCTCTGACACGTGAGAGAGAGAGCATTGAGTTTAACACAACACCATGGAGATAACTTTGAAAGTTAAGTAGAAAAACTGGGAATATGAGTGTGTCAGTTAGAGTTTTCTTAAGTCACTGGGTGAGAAAGTTAGAGTTTAAGGTTTAAGCTATTTTAGAAAAGAAGAGACAAGATGGAGGACTTAGGGCATTGTCCCTTTCTCCTTCTTCTTCCTTCTTCTTTTAAGGGCTTTTTGTGTAATAATGAGTGATTAGATAGAAGAAGCCACAGTGCAGCACACAGGTGTCAGGTCGTTGGGTCACTAAGAAAAAGAACTTACTTGGCATTTGATTATTGGACAAATAGACATAGAAAAGACCTTGATGAGATTCTTTGTTCTCCAGTTTTCACCTCTCTATCTTAGTGTATGTAGATCTTTGTACTCTGTATATATGTAATATAGATAAGGAAAGAATAAACAACCAAGTGTGAACATGAGAAAACAGCCTCTCTCTCGTCAATCTCAGTCCTGGGGAAAAGAACCCAACCACCAGTGTCACCTCGACACCTACAGGTCAAGGCCAATGGTGTCCCCTTGTTAGCATTCAGGAACACACATAATCATGTATTGATTATATGCAAGTGCTTTATTGAAGTGCGCAGGAACTAGGGGTATCAGCCACCCAAATCTATCTCCATCGTCTTTGTCCAAAGTGCACATATTTATACAATTTTAGCTGCAGCAGTAATCACTATAACAACCTTATCAATATTGCTTCATCGATAAATCTTCATTAACTTTATTGATATTGCCTCATGAGAGTTAGCTCATCCTTGTACGAACATGTACGAATCTTATCTCTGGGTGGGTATTGTGGAGACCCCAAGTACCAGCTCCCTTTACTGTAAAAATTTCAGCTTGCTAGACCATCCCTAATACCACATATTCTTGAGGCCTACCTCTACAAGATTTTATAAAACAGTTTCAGAAACATTTAAGCCCACAGTAACAGCCTCAGGATACAGCAGTCCTGAGGGGTCTCCCCAGAGCTGCCTGATGCCACCCACTCCTTGTGGCACCAGTTGCTTTCCTGTGCAATGTTCTAGCTGCCCCAAGAGTAAAGAGGGAGCTGGAGAAAGAGCTTGCCAGGCTGTTCTCCATCCTTTCCCAGCAATCCTGCTTAAGGGGAGAAGTCCAAGCTGAGCTCAAATGTGTAAATGGAAGAGATGTGCACAGGAAGGGTCAGTGGGAAGGATGATCCAGGAACCATTGGCCTGGCAGCCTGAGCTTGCTACCGCGGAAGGCCTTGGAGCAGATCCTGCTGAGTGCCATGCCACGGCATGTGCAGGGAACCAGGGGGTCTGCTGGAGGGTGGGAAAGCTCTGTGGAGGGATGGGAACAGCTGGGGGTCCTGGTGAGATGAGGGAGGCTGGTTATTAGTGGGTGTGTTGGGGAAGGAGTTCTCCAGAAGGTGGATTTTGAGGCCTTTGCCCAGGTGGGACTGGAGGACTTGGTGTTTAGAGATATTTTCTGCTTCCTTTTCTCCAGGACAACAGCCATGTGCAGTTGGTCTCCATTCAACATTTTCAAAAGTAATGGACTTGGAAGAGGACAAAGGAAAGAAGCCCCTGGAAAGAATTGTGAGTCACAGCCTGCTCCCACTCTCCTTGCACTGCCACGAGGAGAACCAGCACATGACAAATGTGAGGGTTTGTGTGATGCTGGTGGACCACTGGGAGGGGGCTGGGCTGCTTCCTGCCCTGCTGCCTCCCAGGCTGCGGCCTCCTCCTGGCCTTGGCACAGGGATGCAACTCCTGTGCCCTGGGCAGCAATGGCATCTCTGCATCTCTCCAGGCCTCCCGGGAAACGTTGCACTGTGCTGCCACCTTCTTAAAGAACACAGAGCTCCTGTGTGTGCTGCCAACAGAGGATCTGTCGAAGATCACCAAATGTGTGGTAAAGGACGGCCTGGAAACCCCAGCCTCAGCCTGGAGAAGCTCCCTGTCCCCGGGGCTCAGTGTGTGGGGCTGGCAGCTGTGGCCCAGTGCTGCACCCATGGGAGCCAGCCTGTGCCTCACACGCTGCTCCCTTCCCTGGGACACATGGGTTCCTCTTCAGGCTCCTGTGGCCCCAAGCCCTGACAGGCTCTGTGTTGTCAGGGATGGCCGGGCAGCACCTGAGGGGGAAGAAGAAAGAGATGCTGCTCATCTGTGAGGGTGAATGAGGGCAGCGGGCTGTCAGTGTGGCTGGCGGGGGGAGCTGCAATCCCTGGCCTAGCTGTGGAGGGCTCTGCTGACCCTGCAGATGAGGGGCAGTGTGGGCAGAGCACACCAAGATTTCAGGGGCACGTGGGGCATTCATGGCCAGCAGCTTCAGGCTGATCCCCTTGGTCCCTGCTCCCTCCTGGCCATGGCAAAATCTGGCTGGGATGGCCCTGGCAGGGGCCTCTCTGTGGGCCCCTGCAGGTCTGGGATCTGACCCTGGCTCTGATAGTAAAAAGTCTTAAAATCTTAGAAAATTCAGGGAGTTAGAAAGAAAGTTAAGTCTGGAAAGCCCTGGGAAAAGTAGGCCCTGGGAAATGTTAGGCCTTGTGCTTGCTAAAGATCATGTCAAACTGCACCTGTGTAGTCAGTAGATGATAAATTGTTAGATGTGATTCGAAATAATTATTGTTTATAGAACAAGAGGAACGATGTTAGGAGTCTGGGGAGAATCACAAGAAATCCATGGCTGGGTAAAAACAATGCATGCAATAGAACAATGGAAGTTTAATAATTAAGATGTAAGTTATATAATGATAGAGTATAAAACATGTTAATTTCAAAACCAAGTCGGGTCAGCTTTGGGTATGTGTACCCCTGACACCCAGAGCTCTTCAATAAAGCACCTTCATATAATCATTCCGTGATTATGTGTGTTCCTGAATGCTAACAGCTCTGTTCCTCTCTTCCAGCCCTTGAAGTTATGGCACACAACATCAGCCCCACCATCAGAAGCCTGGCAATTCAAAAATTTTATATCCTCCAGGCAGTAGAGAGAACTCAATATTCCATCTTTGGAAACCTGCAAGATCAGCTCCACATGGCATAGAGGACACGGTCTCATCTCTCAGGCCTTGACTGGATGCGCTGCTGGAGCTCTGCTGAGAGCTGATCTGGGGGGCTCTGTCTGCTGGGGCCACCTGAGCCAGCCAGGATTTTATTTTTCTGCAAAATTGTTCTTTCCTTGTTTTTGTTTTTGTTTACTATGTAAATATAGGATAGGTTCTAAATATACAGACTCCCAAGAGCTTTCTTTTGCTGCCCAAGGTCTGCAGGATACCGGAGAAGAGAGGGAAAAGGGTGCTCGTGCTCAGCAACCTGCCAGGGTGTGCAGTGGTGCAGGGAAAATGGCCAGAAACCCCTTGGCCTTTGGTGGTTCTGCTGAAGGCACAAGCCCTGTCCCAGCCAGGAAGCGCCATCTGTGTCCTCGTGCCCGTGTGGTGCTGGCTGGGTTGCTGAGGGCTCCCAGGTGCCTCTTGATGCAGCTCCTCTGGAGCTCCTGTGGGGCTGCGGCGCTGCTGGCGGGCCACGCTGGGGGAGACCCTGAGGGAACAGGGTGCTGGGAGGCCATGAAGGGATGAGGGGCTGTGGAGGCCCTAACGGGACAAGGCCGTGGGAAGGCACAAGGGGGATGTGTGAGGGAGTGGGTGTCAGGAGACTCCAAGGGGACAGGAGGCCCCTGAGGGGCCAGGGTGGTGGGAAGAGCTGAGGAACTGGGTGTCAGAGGCCATAAGCAGCCCCCGGGCAGCCGCCTGGTTCCTGACACCAGGCTGTTCTGGCGCTTCCCCAAAATGTCTGCCAGGCCTGCAGCAGAAGCCCTTGGGGCAGGGACAGTACACCTCCAGGAGGGTGGGGTCAGCCCGAGGTGTGCTCAGGTTTTGCTGGCTGGGGACATGGAGGGCAGGGGGTGCTGCCAGGCCACGGCCACTGGGTGCCTGCCATAAGGGGCAGTGGGCAGAGGCAGGGCTGGCGGCCAGGCCGGGCCCTCGCGGCTGCCCAGGCCACGCTGCTGTGACCGAGGCCCCCCTGACACAGAGCTCGGGGCCCGCAGAGCTGCTGCCACCATGGGGAGGGCGGCGGTGTCTCCTCCAGCAGGGCTGCCCAGTGGCTGCTGCCCAAGCAGCTCTGGAGCCCACAGAAACAGCAGCAGAGTGTGCACAGGAACAGCAGCAGCCCCAGCGTCGGCACCTGCGAACTGAGGCGTCCGCAGCAGCCGGCTGCCAGACAGGGGGAGGCTGTGGGCACAGCTGCCTTTGGTTTGGCAAAAGGCCTCAGCAGAATTGGCCACAATGGCTTTCTCTTGACTTGCCAGCCTCACAGCAACGCTTGGCAGCTTCAGCTGCAGCCTGTGCCCGTGACTGACTTGGATGGCCGTGCTTGAGGGCGGGCTCGCCTTCCACACTCCGGTGAACCAAGGCAGAGGCCTTGGTGCCATAGTGACACGGAGAGAGAGAGAGAGACTCAGGACATGAGAACACAGGAACAGCCTGTTTGGCTCATTCTTGAGTTTGCTGCTCCTGCCTAAAATAATCATCAGGAATATATGCTGATGTAAAGTTATAGCCGAACACCAAGGACTTTTTCTGTAGTGTCTAAACTAGTGTAGAACTAAAACCTTGTGTGACTGTTCAGAGACTCTAAAATGCAGGGTGAAAATGACAGCTTTGGTTTGTAAGAGTCCTAAAAATTTTGACATGTGATTTTTCTAGTCAGGGATTTTAATTCCAATGTGGAAACTACAAAAATATTAAAATTTGTTTTCATTGGCAACCCCTTTGAAATGGCATCAGCACACCTACAGGTGTACTGGGGACAGTACTTGGCAATTCATGGCTTCAGTTGTGGGAGATAAATATTTTGTCTGGGTTCACCCTGAAGTTTAAAGTTTTCCCAGGGCTTTGATTGACTGGTCACTGCAGGTAACTTTAATAAATGCAAAAGGATGTGAGAGCACAATTTCTGGAGAATGTGCACTGGGGATAGAGAGAAAACCTTGAAAACAGTCAGCAGGCTCTGGAAAACTTAAAAAAAATTAAAATTACAAACATAATGTAAAAATAGATGTAGCTCTGTGACTGTTCAAGCAGGATTCTATGTCTGGAGGAAATGTTTGACTTGCATCAGCTGTAACACAGACAGACACGCAGCAACTGGGGCCTTGAACATTTGTGCTACTGCAAACCCCTTCCATGAAAAACATCATTCCAGGAAGGAGCAACATCATCTGACAGATAGCAAGAGTGGCCAGCAATAGCTCCAGGAGCTCCTGCCAAGACCCCTACAGGAAGGAGCCCAGCCCCCAATGCACGTGGGCTTTGGCTTTGGCCCTCTGGCACAGAAACCCCCCAGGGGCACAGGTCTCTGGGGCAGGAGAAGGGCACCAGCACTGCCAGGGCTCGGCTGGGGTGGCAGGTCTGCCTCGGTGGGGACTCTGCCACACCTGCTGATTTCAGTGCTGCCAGGCCCCTGTACAGATTCTGTGCAAGGCCCCGTGCCCTTCCTGCTGCGCCTGCGTCGGCAGCCCTGGGGGCTCCTTCTGCTGCCCTGAGCCTGCAGAGCAGGGCAGTGTTTGCTGATGGTTTGAGGTGTTCCTAAAGATCCTGTCTTAGACACTTTGGGCAAGGGATTCCTTCCAACGTAGGCCACGCTGGGGGGATGGGGCAGAACCAGGAAGGTGGCAGGGCGTGCAAGGGCCGTTAGTGACACGGTGCAGCCTGGTAACCGTGGAATGGAACGGTGGAATGGACAAGAGCTGGCGGTGACAAGACCACACCAGTATGCCTGGTGCATGCGACGGGACAGGACACGCCAGAGCGGTGCTGTGAGGAGCCCCCACACAGCCCACTCGTTAGTGCCTGACCCGGAGCTTTTCCAAGGCGTAATTCCTACAGCTCACATTGTGAGCAGACTGTGGGAATTGGTGAGCCGGAGCTTCCCGAGAACATCTCTTTAGAAGGTGCTCCCAAGGCCCGATTTTGTCATGGCGGGCAGATTCTTCAGGCTATTCAGGGTGTTCCGACGGAATAGAAGCACAGACCGTGGAGCTGCCCCAGCAGAACACCCTGAAGAGCCGGAGCAGTTCCAGCAAGGGCAGGATGGTGAGTGGCAGAGCTGGGCTGCAGTGCTGAAGCTGCAGCCAGCTGGGCCCTGCACCACCCCACCCCATCCCATCCCATCCCATCCCATCCCATCCCATCCCATCCCATCCCATCCCATCCCATCCCATCCCATCCCATCCCATCCCCATCCCATCCCATCCCATCCCATCCCATCCCATCCCATCCCATCCCATCCCCATCCCATCCCATCCCATCCCATCCCATCCCCATCCCATCCCATCCCATCCCATCCCATCCCATCCCATCCCATCCCATCCCATCCCATCCCATCCCATCCCATCCCATCCCATGTGGACATGCCCAAGGACAGGACAGAAGAAGGGCTGGGGCTGACCCCCGCCAGTGACCGTGCTCCATCCCCTGAGCCACCCCAGGGCTGAGCCTGCCTGGGGAGTGCAAGGCTGGGCTGTGTTCTCCGGCCTCTCCCGCAGTCCCTCAGCTCTGGCTGCTCTTTTCCAGATGCAGCCATGGACAAGAGACAAGAGCAGGAGCCTGCCCAGGGCCGCTTCCGCAAAACGCTGAAGGTACCTGCAGCCATCCCCACCTGGGCTGGGCCTGCTGTCACTGCTCGGCCCAGCTCTGCACTTGCAGCACTCCATATAACATGCTTCTCTTCCCTGTCCTTTCTTCATTCTGCACAGAGGTTCCGCCAGTTCCTGCCAAGTCGGCATAGAAAGATCAGCCCGCTAGGAACTGAGGGCACAGCTGAGCCTGACTCCGGGCTGACCGAGCTCCAGGCAGAGCCTGATGTCAGCCCAGATTCAGCTGCGCCCTCACAAGACTCGGATGCTGTGGTGAGTGATGACAGGGCAAACTCTGATGTGGTACTGATTGAGGACATGGCCATTCCAAACCCCAGAGAGACTCAGGGCATCACAAATACTGACACTGTGCCCCCTCCCACCATGAGTCATGCACCTAATATGGATTTTTTTGAAAGGGGACTGTTCCTTCTGACCAGCAGGTAGCCAGCCAGGGGCCGGAACTGGAGGTCTCCCAGGATCCTGTGCCCCTTCAAGCCACATCCACAGGGCCCCCTCAGCCTTTGAGGCCAGCAGAGTGTGATGGGACGGTAAGCACTTCTTGGGAGAAGCTGGGGAAGTTGCTGCCTTGGACAGCACTCCAAGTCTTCCCCATTCCTACTCTAGGTGCCAGCTATTGTACGGAGCATCCACCAGCATCTAATGTGCTCCGTTACGGTGGATGCCTGGCTGCCAACTAACATGGTGAAGCTGGCTGAAGAACACCCGGACGATGTGGTGCTGACCCTCCTGCGCTGTGCCCCATCGTGTGACAGGTATGGGGCCCACGTGCCTTGAGAGCTCAGGGCTCAGCGGCCTTTAGGGCCCATCGCCCTGCACAGCCTGTCCAATGGGCTCTGCCCAACAGGCAGAGAGGCCCAGGAGCCTCGGGCCCCTCTGTTTCCTGAGGCTGCTGCCAATGCTTCCTCCCTGCCCCTCAGGGCACTGGGGCTCTGTACCTTGGACCCCACAGCTACACAGGGCATGGCTCTGTGACTGAGACACCCCTGACACAGAGCTCTGATCCCACAGAGCTGCTGCCATGATGTGGCAAGCCATAGCCTCATCAGGACCAGCAATGGAGAAGGTGCTGCCAACTCTGCTCCATGTGATGGAGAACTGGCCCCTTTGCAGCATCTGCACCTCTGATGAGGACAACAAGGACGTTTTTGCTCTGGCTGTGAGTTTCTGGAACTGGCCTTGCCTGTCCCCTAGGTTGCTTCTCCAGCAGCTCTTCATCCTCTCCTTGCCTCAGGCTGGGCTGAAACCTGGGCTAGGGGCAGGCTCAGGGGGCACCGGGCCCGCTGCTCCCCGTGCATCTCCCCTCGGGCTCTGCCCCATGGACGCCTTAGCACTGAGCGCTGTCTTGGTGTGATTCTTTTGCAGGCAACTCTGGTGCTCTGGGTGATTATGCAAGTGCCTCAGAGCCATGAGGCCATGATGCACTATTCCGACTCTCTCTTTGCGGCTCTGCTGTTGCACGTTTTCACCACCACACAGCTGATGCCAGCAGAAGTTGATAACTTCTGGAGAGAATGCCAGGAGCAACACCGCCTTCCCGGAAAACCCAACAGGTGCCAGTCCTCCTGTCCTTCCCATGCCCTTGTGGCTGACACCAGTGCACCCAATGTGACCTGGCCTTTGCTCTGCACACAGCTTTGCAGTGCAGGCCATGAAGGCTCTGCTCTGCTTTCTGCACTATGACAACGAGTTGATGGCCATGGAGCGCAAGTGTGGCTGGGAAACGCTGCTCCGTGCTGACACCCAGCACTATGCCGTGGGTCTGTTGGCCAGGTGAGACCCCTTCTCGCCACTGCCTCTGAAATGTGTGCCCTGTGCCCCCCAGGGTGCCCTACCACAGTCCCTGTGGTTTTGGGCAGAGGGCTTTGCCATTGAGGGATGGCTGAGCAGACTAGAGAAGTCTGAGAGGAGGGTTAGCCCAGAAGGAGCCCCATGGTCCCAAAGCACCCATGGTCCCCCCAGGGATGCTGGGGAAAGGCCAGATCTCCATGAGTCATCCCTGGGAGAGGTTTGGCCTCCCCCCACCCCCCACCTCTGTGTCTTGGTGCCATTTCCCCCCTTCCAGGGTGATGCGCCGTGACTTGACGCCCTTGTGTTACCATGTGGCACACCAATTTGTCCGGAGGCTCATCAGGGAGGAGGCACCTTGGGATCTGTCCTCCCTGGCATTCCTTGTGGAGGTGAGCCCCATGGCCAGCACTACCTCGCTGAGCTGCCTGCCAGCCCTGTCCCCTTGCATAGCCACAGCTGCCTGGGACGGTGCCCGCGCCCTGTGCTGCTGCCTGGGCCCAGCCCTGTGCAGTTCCAGGCTCCTGCCAGCCAGCTCCTCTGTCACTGCCCTGTGCCTTTCAGGTCCTGGATTGCCTGAACTTGAGTGACTGTGGGTACTGTGTCCTTGAGATCACATCAAAGCACCTGGAGAGCGAGTGCAGGCAGAGGCGTCGCCTGGCGCTCAGAGGCCTCGTGGTGCTCAGCCAGGAACCCTTGATGGTGAGAACGGGGCAGCGGCTGAAGCTGTGCTGGGCAAAGCAGCCCCTTGGGCTGGCTGGGCTTCAGGAGCTGAGGCAGCTGCTCCCAGCTCTCCTGCCTCACCTGCCTGAGTGCTTTGGGACAGGCCTTTGGCCTCTGGGCCCGGCAGCAGCAGGGTGGGGTTGCAGTGCAAGGGCGGTCTTGGCGCTGCAGCCGTTCAGGGCTTCCTAGCACAGCCTTGTGTTCCACACAGGCCACACCTATACGCCGCCTGTGTCAAAGCTTCCTGCAGCTGCTGAGTGACGCAGACGGGGAAGTGGTCGGCATGTCTCTGTCTGTGCTCACAAATGTGCTGAAGAGAAGAAGTCTTCATTTATCAAGGACTGCTGCCCCCAAGCTTGCTGAGCCACTTGTGCTCCTCTTTGACCATGTAAGGCTCTGTGCCCCGGCCACGGGCACTGGCTACTGCCCACACAAACTTTGGGCCTGTGGATTTTCAGGCCTTTGCCCAGGTGGGCTGGAGAAGTTGGCGCTGAGATCTTTTCCTCCTTCCTTCCTCCAGGACAAAAGCCACGTGCAGGTGCTCTCCATTCACCTCTTCCGCAATACGATGAACCTGGTACTGGAAGAGGGAAAAAATGCAATGGAGGGAATTGTGAAGCAGAGCCTGCTCCCGCTCATTTTGCACTGCCACGACGACAACCAGCGCGTGGCTGATGTGAGCTTTTGTGTGATGCTGGTGGACCACTGGGAGGCGGCTGGGCTGCCTCCTGCCCTGCTGCCTCCCAGGCTGCGGCCTCCTCCTGGCCTTGGCACAGGGATGCAACTCCTGTGCCCTGGGCAGCAATGGCATCTCTGCATCTCTCCAGGCCTCCCGGGAAACGCTGCACTGTGCTGCCACCTTCTTAAAGAACACAGAGCTCCTGTGTGTGCTGCCAACAGAGGATCTGTCGAAGATCACCGAATGTGTGGTAAAGGACGGCCTGGAAACCCCAGCCTCAGCCTGGAGAAGCTCCCTGTCCCCGGGGCTCAGTGTGTGGGGCTGGCAGCTGTGGCCCAGTGCTGCACCCATGGGAGCCAGCCTGTGCCTCACACACTGCTCCCTTCCCTGGGACACACGGGTTCCTCTTCAGGCTCCTGTGGCCCTGAGCCGGGTGCCGATGGAGCCCCAGCCCAGTGGGGCTGCTGCCCGGTGCCTCAGGGCTGGGCGGGCACGGGAGGCCGGGGCTGGCCGCAGGCAGCACCCGGCCGAGAGGCAGAGCCCGCACCGACCCTTCCCTCCTGCCGCTCTCTGCAGCTGGAACAGGACGAGAGCCGAGCGGCCGAGCACCTGAGCCGGGCTCTGCCATACCTGGACAGCCCACAGGAGTCCCTGCGAGAGGCGGCCGTCAGCTTCATGGGTGAGCCACGAGCCCGGCCCCGGCCCCGGCTGCTGCTGTCCCGGCAGCGGCACCCGGGCCCGGCGCCCTGGAGCCCCGGCTGCCCTCGGGGCTGCTGCCGGCCTCTGGCAGCCGTGCCCTTGGGCTGAGTCAGGATGCGGCAAGGGCTGGGGCTGAGCCCTGCCGGGGCGGGAGGCCGTGTGGCCCCAGGGCTGGCAGCGCCGCTGGCAGGGAGCTGTGCTGCCAGGGCCCTGACAGGCTCTGTGTTCCCAGGGATGGCCCGGATGTTCATGAACAAGGGCGCACAAGGAAGAGCTGCAGACCCTCAGTGAGGGTGAGTGAGAGCAGCGGGCTGGCACTGGGGGCTGGCAGGGGGCAGTTGCAATGCCTGGGACGGGAGCTGCAATCCCTGGCCCAGCTGCAGAGTGCTTCGTTCCCTGTCTGGGTGAGGGCGGTGCGGGCAGAGAGCAGAGAGATTTCAGGGACAGGGGTGGGAGTTGTGGCCAGCACCTTCTGGCTGATCCTTTTGTCTAGTTCTCTCTTGTGGCCATTGCAAGAGCCAGGTGGAATGTCCTTGGCAGGAATGTCTCCTAGGATCCCTGCAGATGCATGCCCTGACCGTGCCTCTTGTCCTCTCTCTTCCAGCCACTGAAGCCCCGACAAAGACACCACTCCATCCCACAGGAATCTGAATATGCAAGCTTAGTTTGCCAGTGAACAAGTGTCCCAAGAACAGCAGCAGGAGACACTGAAGAGGACACCACCTCCCAGTGCCACTGGAGATCCAGGCACAGCTGACAACTGGCACAGCTGAGCCTGTGGGATTTTCACGGGGCTTCAGCCCTCTCCCAGCCTGTAGATAGCTCCCTCCAGCCCTCAGACTGTGCCCATCCCCTTTTTTCCCTCTATTCTTCCTCCCTTTTGACAGCTCCTTACCTCCAGCCCTCAGTCCATGCCCATCCCCTTCTTTCCCTTTCCAGTTCATCCCTTTGCTTCACCTTGCATTAATAAACAGTTTGCCTTTTTCACTTAACCTGCATCTGTCTGGAGTTGAAGGGACACAAATCCAGAGCACTGTGACACACGGGCCCCTCCTGCCGTTCTCTCCTGCACCGTGTTTTGTGCAGAGACGCAGAGGAAGGAGCGCAGATCAGGCTGGAAAGGTCCCTGTGCTGAAGGCCCGGCTCCACAGCATTGTGGAGTTCAAGGTGTCACTGAAGGCCAGTAGTGGGACAAGGAGCCTGGGTGTGTCAGGGACCAAAGATGTGTCTAAGGCCCTGCTGTGTTCTGTCCTCTGTTGTGCACGTCAACAGGATGGCGAAGAACAGACTTTGAAGGAAACCTTATGGGTTAACTGCTGGGAATTTGACCCTTAAGAGGAACAATGGATTGATCAATTGATGGGAAGTTAACCTGTGAAAGAGGAACAGTAATAATGAGGCTGTTATTGGCATGGTGACCTTACCTCATGTACTGGCCAAGGGTGAGATGACATGGTGACTGGGAAAATTCCACTCCAGGGGAGAAGATAGGAGGCTTGGTTCTGCAGAGGAGAGGCAAGAAGGACAAAATGCACGCCTTTTGATGCAGGGCATGTCCTGAAGGTGCATGGCCTGCCTGCCCCTCCCATTGGAACACCATGCTCCATCTCCTGCCGCTGCCCAGTGGCTTTTCAGCAATCCAGGGGTTGGTAAGTATTATTTGCAACAGCAACTAATAAAATAAGAGTTGCTTTGCAATTTGGTGCACGGGCATCTTCCAGCACCCATGATGTTCTTGGCAATGAGGATGGGATGCCCAGAGCACAAAAACCCATGGTGTTTGGAGCACGTGTGAGTGAAAAATGGACACATGTTTGAGTGTGGGTAAGAGAAGAGGGACAGGGTTTGGGCAGTGGAGCGTATGGTTGTGTAATATATGTTGGGATAATTTGTGTTTTATTGTACACATAGAAAATCAAGAATAAAAGCATGTTTTATGTAAAACAAAAACCACAAGCAACTTAAGATTGCAAAAGCAGCTGCTGGAAATCCAGGAATTTGCAAGAGAATGACCCAGAAATTAAGATAATACTTATCTTATCATAAGAGATAATGAGAAGAGCTGGGCCAGCCCAAGCAAAATAAGTGCTCTAAGGACCTGGTGATTAACGCCTGATACCGACCTGATGTGATTCTCCAGGACCATACATCTCTGTGTCGGTTTCCCAAAAAAAACTACACAGACTAAAAAAAAAGCTCACCACGATTCTACATCTCAAAGCCTTCTTCCTGAAAAACCACTCAAACATCATCTCCTTCTCAGAAAACTCATCAGCAGTCCAGCAGCAGAAATAGGAATATGTAACAACACAAGAAAAAGAAAGAAACTGAAACTGCATAGCCTCAAGCTGAAAAAACCTGTATAAAACACCGCTCTCCCAAAGACAAGTTGTGAACTTGTGGGAATCAGTGTGGCAGAGGCTGATTCAGAGTTCACCCATTGCCGATCCCGGGTTCGACGCTGACAGTGATTGTGGTTGTTTCCATAATTCGATTTTACAAATTTTTCAATAAAATCCCTATTGATAAAATGAGGCTGAATTTCATTTGTAACATTCTGAAATGGGAGAGGCTTGGAACCAGGAGAGGCTTGAGTGGCAGAGCCAGTAATGTGCGTAGCACGAGACATAAATTGCGTGTGTGTGCGTGCCCTGAAAGGCCAGAGGAAGTGCGTGTTTGAGACGTGCTATCAGCACAGGGCGAGTGGGGAATCCCAATCTGTGGATTCGCTCTGGGCGACTGCAAGCAGCTAGAGAAGGACAGGGTGATTGGGGTGTGTGTTTGATTGTATGAAACCCCTTTAATAAAATCTCCCCGTCTCCCCGTGGTTGGGTTGTGATAAGCATTTTTGAGGAGATGCCACCATCTACTGACGGGAGTTAAACTGCTGACTGTTACCGTTTCTTAATTAAGCTTACATGCCTAGGAATCAGGGGCCTTGGAGAGCCATGGAGAAAGAATTTCTCTTTTTAAAGAAAGGTTGTGATTGTAACCCTTGGATTGTGTTTTGCTGTGTAGTCTGTCAAGAGCCTTGGCTCTGAAAGGTATTTAGGTGGAGGATCCCCAAGTGGGGACTCTGTTTCCTTTGTAACACAAAAGAGAATAAAGAAAATAAAGCCACCCAGATAGCGATAAAAATCTTACTAGGAACTGGTAAAGTAACCCATGGCAGCAGTGAGATATTTGAGTTATTAGAGAATGGAATTTTGGGGACCCTAAAGAAACTAATTGACATTCTTAGGGTTGAGTGTGCCCAAGATAATTGGGTACCTGAATATTACGAAGTGAAACTCCAAAGTTGGGATAAAGAAACATTGTGAGAAAAAGAACTTCCAGGATGGGAGCAAATGAGAGTAAAGGAATTCCTAGGAGTAGTCCTTTGGGATGGCTTTTAACACATTGGAAAGAACTAGTGGGATATGTGATGCAGAAAGCAAGAGGGAGCTTGTTAAGTTTTGTACACAATGGTGGCCACTATATAGACTGGATGGTTTTAAAGGTAGCTAAAGAGCTAGCTGAGGATGATTGTAGGCCAACACAGGAGGATGTTAAGGATGTATTTCCCCTTCAAGATCCTGGCTGGAATCCCAGTGAACAAGGGGGACTAAGACAGTTACAAAGATATCAGAAATTAACAGTAAAAGGGCTGGAAAGAGCAATTCCCAGAACTATAAATTAATCAGCTCTATATGCTATTAAACAAAGTCCTTCTCAAACACCTTCTGAATTTTTAGATCAACTGCGCGATGCAATGTGGAAACATACCAGCCTGGAGCCAGGATGGAGTGAAGGAATGCAGTAGCTAATAAATTTGTTTTTACTACAATCCACAGAAGGTATCAGGAGGAAGCTCCAGAAGATCAGAGTCCCAGAGAGCCAGAATCTGGAAACCCTGGTGGATGAAGCCTGGAGGGTCTTTAGCAATTGAGAAGAAGGATATAAACAGGGGATGAGAAAATTGGTGGCATTAGTGAAGGAGGGGGAGAAAGAAAAATGTCAGCGAGGTCCACCAAAACGAGGACCACCCCAACTGGGAAGGGATCAATGTGCATTTTGCAAGAGATTTGGACACTGGAAAAATCAGTGTCCAGAAGTAAGAAAAGGAGATGAGCAGAGAAAAGATGATCAGAAAGGAAAGGGGGAGGTTGCTCATGTAAAAGAAGACTGAAGAGGACCGGAGTGCCCTACCCCAGGTGACCCTCTGGTTATAGCTCCCAGTCGAGGGAATAAAGAAAAAGAAGTGGGATTTCTAAGAGATACAGGAGCAACATTTCCAGTGTTGAATAAGGTTCTAATACCTGTGATAGTAAAAGGTTTTAAAAGCTTAGAAAATTCAGGGACTTATAAAGAAAGGTAGGCTTGGCAAGCCCTGGGAAAAGTAGGCCCTGGGAAATGTTAGGCTAAAGATCATGTCAAAGTGCACGTGTGTAGTCAGTAGATGATAAATTGTTAGATGTGATTCGAAATAATTACTGTTTATAGAACAAGAGGAACAATGTTAGGAGGCTGGGGAGAATCACAAGAAATCCATGCCTGGGTAAAAACAATGCATACAATAGAACAATGGAAGTTTAATAATTAATATGTAAGTTATATAATGATAGAGTATAAAACATGTTGATTTCAAAACCAAGTCGGGTCAGCTTTGGGTATGTGTACCCCTGACACCCAGAGCTCTTCAATAAAGCACCTTCATATAATCATTCCGTGATTATGTGTGTTCCTGAATGCTAACAGCTCTGTTCCTCTCTTCCAACCCTTGAAGTTATGGCACACAACATCAGCCCCGCCATCAGAAGCCCGGCAATTCAAAAATTTTATATCCTCCAGGCAGTAGAGAGAACTCAGTATTCCATCTTTGGAAACCTGCAAGATCAGCTCCACATGGCATAGAGGACACGGTCTCATCGCTCAGGCCTTGACTGGATGCGCTGCTGGAGCTCTGCTGAGAGCTGATCTGGGAGGCTCTGTCTGCTGGGGCCACCTGAGCCAGCCAGGATTTTATTTTTCTGCAAAATTGTTCTTTCCTTACTTTTGTTTTTGTTTACTATGTAAATATAGGATAGGTTCTAAATATACAGACTCCCAAGAGCTTTCTTTTGCTGCCCAAGGTCTGCAGGATACCGGAGAAGAGAGGGAAAAGGGTGCTCGTGCTCAGCAACCTGCCAGGGTGTGCAGTGGTGCAGGGAAAATGGCCAGAAACCCCTTGGCCTTTGGTGGTTCTGCTGAAGGCACAAGCCCTGTCCCAGCCAGGAAGCGCCATCTGTGTCCTCGTGCCCGTGTAGTAATGGCTGGGTTGCTGAGGGCTCCCAGGTGCCTCTTGATGCAGCTCCTCTGGAGCTCCTGTGGGGCTGCGGCGCTGCTGGCGGGCCACGCTGGGGGAGACCCTGAGGGAACAGGCTGCTGGGAGGCCATGAAGGGATGAGGGGCTGTGGAGGCCCTGACGGGACAAGGCCGTGGGAAGGCACAAGGGGGATGTGTGAGGGAGTGGGTGTCAGGAGACTCCAAGGGGACAGGAGGCCCCTGAGGGGCCGGGGTGGTGGGAAGACCTGAGGAACTGGGTGTCAGAGGCCATAAGCAGCCCCCGGGCAGCCGCCTGGTTCCTGACACCCGGCTGTTCTGGCGCTTCCCCAAAATGTCTGCCAGGCCTGCAGCAGAAGCCCTTGGGGCTGGGACAGTACACCTCCAGGAGGGTGGGGTCAGCCCGAGGTGTGCTCAGCCTGGGCTGGCTGGGGACATGGAGGGCAGGGGGTGCTGCCAGGCCATGCCCACTGGGTGCCTGCGACAAGGGGCAGTGGGCAGAGGCAGGGCTGGCGGCCAGGCCGGGCCCTCGCGGCTGCCCAGGCCACGCTGCTGTGACCGAGGCCCCCCTGACACAGAGCTCGGGGCCCGCAGAGCTGCTGCCACCATGGGGAGGGCGGCGGTGTCTCCTCCAGCAGGGCTGCCCAGTGGCTGCTGCCCAAGCGGCTCTGGAGCCCACAGAAACAGCAGCAGAATGTGCACAGGAACAGCAGCAGCCCCAGCGTCGGCACCTGCGAACTGAGGCGTCCGCAGCAGCCGGCTGCCAGACAGGGGGAGGCTGTGGGCACAGCTGCCTTTGGTTTGGCAAAAGGCCTCAGCAGAATTGGCCACAATGGCTTTCTCTTGACTTGCCAGCCTCACAGCAACGCTTGGCAGCTTCAGCTGCAGCCTGCGCCCGTGACTGACTTGGATGGCCGTGCTTGAGGGCGGGCTCGCCTTCCACACTCCGGTGTCCCAAGGCAGCGACCTTGGCGCCATCGTGACACGGAGAGAGAGAGACTCAGGACATGAGAACACAGGAACAGCCTGTTTGGCTCATTCTTGAGTTTGCTGCTCCTGCCTAAAATAATCATCAGGAATATATGCTGATGTAAAGTTATAGCCGAACACCAAGGACTTTTTCTGTAGTGTCTAAACTAGTGTAGAACTAAAACCTTGTGTGACTGTTCAGAGACTCTAAAATGCAGGGTGAAAATGACAGCTTTGGTTTGTAAGAGTCCTAAAAATTTTGACATGTGATTTTTCTAGTCAGGGATTTTAATTCCAATGTGGAAACTACAAAAATATTAAAATTTGTTTTCATTGGCAACCCCTTTGAAATGGCATCAGCACGCCTACAGGTGTACTGGGGACAGTACTTGGCAATTCATGGCTTCAGTTGTGGGAGATAAATATTTTGTCTGGGTTCACCCTGAAGTTTAAAGTTTTCCCAGGGCTTTGATTGACTGGTCACTGCAGGTAACTTTAATAAATGCAAAAGGATGTGAGAGCACAATTTCTGGAGAATGTGCACTGGGGATAGAGAGAAAACCTTAAAAACAGTCAGCAGGCTCTGGAAAACTTAAAAAAAATTAAAATTACAAACATAATGTAAAAATAGATGTAGCTCTGTGACTGTTCAAGCAGGATTCTATGTCTGGAGGAAATGTTTGACTTGCATCAGCTGTAACACAGACAGACACGCAGCAACTGGGGCCTTGAACATTTGTGCTACTGCAAACCCCTTCCATGAAAAACATCATTCCAGGAAGGAGCAACATCATCTGACAGATAGCAAGAGTGGCCAGCAATAGCTCCAGGAGCTCCTGCCAAGACCCCTACAGGAAGGAGCCCAGCCCCCACTGCACATGGGCTTTGGCTTTCGCCCTGTGGCACAGAAACCCCCCAGGGGCACAGGTCTCTGGGGCAGGAGAAGGGCACCAGCACTGCCAGGGCTTGGCTGGGGTGGCAGGTCTGCCTCGGTGGGGACTCTGCCACACTTGCTGATTTCAGTGCTGCCAGGCCCCTGTACAGATTCTGTGCAAGGCCCCGTGCCCTTCCTGCTGCGCCTGCGTCGGCAGCCCTGGGGGCTCCTTCTGCTGCCCTGAGCCTGCAGAGCAGGGCAGTGTTTGCTGATGGTTTGAGGTGTTCCTAAAGATCCTGTCTTAGACACTTTGGGCAAGGGATACCTTCCAACGTAGGCCACGCTGGGGGGATGGGGCAGAACCAGGAAGGTGGCAGGGTGTGCAAGGGCCGTTAGTGACACGGCGCAGCCTGGTAACCGTGGAATGGAACGGTGGAATGGACAAGAGCTGGCGGTGACAAGACCACACCAGAGTGCCTGGTGCATGCGACGGGACAGGACACGCCAGAGCGGTGCTGTGAGGAGCCCCCACACAGCCCACTCGTTAGTGCCTGACCCGGAGCTTTTCCAAGGCGTAATTCCTACAGCTCACATTGTGAGCAGACTGTGGGAATTGGTGAGCCGGAGCTTCCCGAGAACATCTCTTTAGACGGTGCTCCCAAGGCCCGATTTTGTCATGGCGGGCAGATTCTTCAGGCTATTCAGGGTGTTCCGACGGAATAGAAGCACAGACCGTGGAGCTGCCCCAGCAGAACACCCTGAAGAGCCGGAGCAGTTCCAGCAAGGGCAGGATGGTGAGTGGCATAGCTGGGCCGCAGGGCTGAAGCTGCAGCCAGCTGGGCCCTGCACCGTCCCGTCCCGCCCCGTCCCATCCCGTCCCATCCCATCCCATCCCATCCCATCCCATCCCATCCCATCCCATCCCATCCCATCCCATCCCATCCCATCCCATCCCATCCCATCCCATCCCATCCCATGTGGACATGCCCAAGGACAGGACAGAAGAAGGGCTGGGGCTGACGCCCGCCAGTGGCCGTGCTCCATCCCCTGAGCCACCCCAGGGCTATCCCTGCCTGGGGAGTGCAAGGCTGGGCTGTGTTCTCCGGCCTCTCCCGCAGTCCCTCAGCTCTGGCTGCTCTTTTCCAGATGCAGCCATGGACAAGAGACAAGAGCAGGAGCCTGCCCAGGGCCGCTTCCGCAAAACGCTGAAGGTACCTGCAGCCATCCCCACCTGGGCTGGGCCTGCTGTCACTGCTCGGCCCAGCTCTGCACTTGCAGCACTCCATGGAACATGCCTCTCTTCCCTGTCCTTTCTTCATTCTGCACAGAGGTTCCGCCAGTTCCTGCCAATTCGGCATAGAAAGATCAGCCCCATAGGAACTGAGGGCACAGCTGAGCCTGACTCCGGGCTGACCGAGCTCCAGGCAGAGCCTGATGTCAGCCCAGATTCAGCTGCGCCCTCACAAGACTCGGACGCTGTGGTGAGTGATGACAGGGCAAACTCTGATGTGGTACTGATTGAGGACATGGCCATTCCAAACCCCAGAGAGACTCAGGGCATCACAAATACTGACACTGTGCCCCCTCCCACCATGAGTCATGCACCTAATATGGATTTTTTTGAAAGGGGACTGTTCCTTCTGACCAGCAGGTAGCCAGCCAGGGGCCGGAACTGGAGGTCTCCCAGGATCCTGTGCCTCTTCAAGCCACATCCACAGGGCCCCCTCAGCCTTTGAGGCCAGCAGAGTGTGATGGGACGGTAAGCACTTCTTGGGAGAAGCTGGGGAAGTTGCTGCCTTGGACAGCACTCCAAGTCTTCCCCATTCCTACTCTAGGTGCCAGCTATTGTACGGAGCATCCACCAGCATCTAATGTGCTCTGTTACGGTGGATGCCAGGCTTCCAACTAACATGGTGAAGCTGGCTGAAGAACACCCGGACGATGTGGTGCTGACCCTCCTGCGCTGTGCTTCATCTTGTGACAGGTATGGGGCCCACGTGCCTTGAGAGCTCAGGGCTCAGCGGCCTTTAGGGCCCATCGCCCTGCACAGCCTGTCCAATGGGCTCTGCCCAACAGGCAGAGAGGTCCAGGAGCCTCGGGCCCCTCTGTTTCCTGAGGCTGCTGCCAGTGCTCCCTCCCTGCCCCTCAGGGCACTGGGGCTCTGTCACCTGGGACCCCACAGCTACACAGGGCATGGCTCTGTGACTGAGACACCCCTGACACAGAGCTCTGATCCCACAGAGCTGCTGCCATGATGTGGCAAGCCATAGCCTCATCAGGACCAGCAATGGAGAAGGTGCTGCCAACTCTGCTCCATGTGATGGAGAACTGGCCCCTTTGCAGCATCTGCACCTCTGATGAGGACAACAAGGACGTTTTTGCTCTGGCTGTGAGTTTCTGGAACTGGCCTTGCCTGTCCCCTAGGTTGCTTCTCCAGCAGCTCTTCATCCTCTCCTTGCCTCAGGCTGGGCTGAAACCTGGGCTAGGGGCAGGCTCAGGGGGCACCGGGCCCGCTGCTCCCCGTGCATCTCCCCTCGGGCCCTGCCCCATGGACGCCTTAGCACTGAGCGCTGTCTTGGTGTGATTCTTTTGCAGGCAACTCTGGTGCTCTGGGTGATTATGCAAGTGCCTCAGAGCCATGAGGCCATGATGCATTATTCCGACTCTCTCTTTGCGGCTCTGCTGTTGCACGTTTTCACCACCACACAGCTGATGCCAGCAGAAGTTGATAACTTCTGGAGAGAATGCCAGGAGCAACACCGCCTTCCCGGAAAACCCAACAGGTGCCAGTCCTCCTGTCCTTCCCATGCCCTTGTGGCTGACACCAGCGCACCCAATGTGACCTGGCCTTTGCTCTGCACACAGCTTTGCAGTGCAGGCCATGAAGGCTCTGCTCTGCTTTCTGCACTATGACAACGAGTTGATGGCCATGGAGCGCAAGTGTGGCTGGGAAACGCTGCTCCGTGCTGACACCCAGCACTATGCCGTGGGTCTGTTGGCCAGGTGAGACCCCTTCTCGCCACTGCCTCTGAAATGTGTGCCCTGTGCCCCCCAGGGTGCCCTACCACAGTCCCTGTGGTTTTGGGCAGAGGGCTTTGCCATTGAGGGATGGCTGAGCAGACTAGAGAAGTCTGAGAGGAGGGTTAGCCCAGAAGGAGCCCCATGGTCCCAAAGCACCCATGGTCCCCCCAGGGATGCTGGGGAAAGGCCAGATCTCCATGAGTCATCCCTGGGAGAGGTTTGGCCTCCCCCCACCCCCCACCTCTGTGTCTTGGTGCCATTTCCCCCCTTCCAGGGTGATGCGCCGTGACTTGACGCCCTTGTGTTACCATGTGGCACACCAATTTGTCCGGAGGCTCATCAGGGAGGAGGCACCTTGGGATCTGTCCTCCCTGGCATTCCTTGTGGAGGTGAGCCCCATGGCCAGCACTACCTCACTGAGCTGCCTGCCAGCCCTGTCCCCTTGCATAGCCACAGCTGCCTGGGACGGTGCCCGCGCCCTGTGCTGCTGCCTGGGCCCAGCCCTGTGCAGTTCCAGGCTCCTGCCAGCCAGCTCCTCTGTCACTGCCCTGTGCCTTTCAGGTCCTGGATTGCCTGAACTTGAGTGACTGTGGGTACTGTGTCCTTGAGATCACATCAAAGCACCTGCAGAGCGAGTGCAGGCAGAGGCGTCGCCTGGCGCTCAGAGGCCTCGTGGTGCTCAGCCAGGAACCCTCGATGGTGAGAACGGGGCAGCAGCTGAAGCTGTGCTGGGCAAAGCAGCCCCTTGGGCTGGCTGGGCTTCAGGAGCTGAGGCAGCTGCTCCCAGCTCTCCTGCCTCACCTGCCTCAGTGCTTTGGGACAGGCCTTTGGCCTCTGGGCCCGGCAGCAGCAGGGTGGGGTTGCAGTGCCAGGGCGGTCTTGGCGCTGCAGCCGTTCAGGGCTTCCTAGCACAGCCTTGTGTTCCACACAGGCCACACCTATACGCCGCCTGTGTCAAAGCTTCCTGCAGCTGCTGAGTGACGCAGACGGGGAAGTGGTCGGCATGTCTCTGTCTGTGCTCACAAATGTGCTGAAGAGAAGAAGTCTTCATTTATCAAGGACTGCTGCCCCCAAGCTTGCTGAGCCACTTGTGCTCCTCTTTGACCATGTAAGGCTCTGTGCCCCGGCCACGGGCACTGGCTACTGCCCACACAAACTTTGGGCCTGTGGATTTTCAGGCCTTTGCCCAGGTGGGCTGGAGAAGTTGGCGCTGAGATCTTTTCCTCCTTCCTTCCTCCAGGACAAAAGCCACGTGCAGGTGCTCTCCATTCACCTCTTCCGCAATACGATGAACCTGGTACTGGAAGAGGGAAAAAATGCAATGGAGGGAATTGTGAAGCAGAGCCTGCTCCCGCTCATTTTGCACTGCCACGACGACAACCAGCGCGTGGCTGATGTGAGCTTTTGTGTGATGCTGGTGGACCACTGGGAGGCGGTTGGGCTGCCTCCTGCCCTGCTGCCTCCCAGGCTGCGGCCTCCTCCTGGCCTTGGCACAGGGATGCAACTCCTGTGCCCTGGGCAGCAATGGCATCTCTGCATCTCTCCAGGCCTCCCGGGAAACGCTGCACTGTGCTGCCACCTTCTTAAAGAACACAGAGCTCCTGTGTGTGCTGCCAACAGAGGATCTGTCGAAGATCACCGAATGTGTGGTAAAGGACGGCCTGGAAACCCCAGCCTCAGCCTGGAGAAGCTCCCTGTCCCCGGGGCTCAGTGTGTGGGGCTGGCAGCTGTGGCCCAGTGCTGCACCCATGGGAGCCAGCCTGTGCCTCACACGCTGCTCCCTTCCCTGGGACACACGGGTTCCTCTTCAGGCTCCTGTGGCCCTGAGCCGGGTGCCGATGGAGCCCCAGCCCAGTGGGGCTGCTGCCCGGTGCCTCAGGGCTGGGCGGGCACGGGAGGCCGGGGCTGGCCGCAGGCAGCGCCCGGTCGAGGGGCAGAGCCCGCACCGACCCTTCCCTCCTGCCGCTCTCTGCAGCTGGAACAGGACGAGAGCCGAGCGGCCGAGCACCTGAGCCGGGCTCTGCCATACCTGGACAGCCCACAGGAGTCCCTGCGAGAGGCGGCCGTCAGCTTCATGGGTGAGCCACGAGCCCGGCCCCGGCCCCGGCTGCTGCTGTCCCGGCAGCGGCACCCGGGCCCGGCGCCCTGGAGCCCCGGCTGCCCTCGGGGCTGCTGCCGGCCTCTGGCAGCCGTGCCCTTGGGCTGAGTCAGGATGCGGCAAGGGCTGGGGCTGAGCCCTGCCGGGGCGGGAGGCCGTGTGGCCCCAGGGCTGGCAGCGCCGCTGGCAGGGAGCTGTGCTGCCAGGGCCCTGACAGGCTCTGTGTTCCCAGGGATGGCCCGGATGTTCATGAACAAGGGCGCACAAGGAAGAGCTGCAGACCCTCAGTGAGGGTGAGTGAGAGCAGCGGGCTGGCACTGGGGGCTGGCAGGGGGCAGTTGCAATGCCTGGGACGGGAGCTGCAATCCCTGGCCCAGCTGCAGAGTGCTTCGTTCCCTGTCTCGGTGAGGGCAGTGCGGGCAGAGAGAAGAGAGATTTCAGGGACAGGGGTGGGAGTTGTGGCCAGCACCTTCTGGCTGATCCTTTTATCTCGTTCTCTCTTGTGGCCATTGCAAGAGCCAGGTGGAATGTCCTTGGCAGGAATGTCTCCTAGGATCCCTGCAGATGCATGCCCTGACCGTGCCTCTTGTCCTCTCTCTTCCAGCCACTGAAGCCCCGACAAAGACACCACTCCATCCCACAGGAATCTGAATATGCAAGCTTAGTTTGCCAGTGAACAAGTGTCCCAAGAACAGCAGCAGGAGACACTGAAGAGGACACCACCTCCCAGTGCCACTGGAGATCCAGGCACAGCTGACAACTGGCACAGCTGAGCCTGTGGGATTTTCACAGGGCTTCAGCCCTCTCCCAGCCTGTAGATAGCTCCCTCCAGCCCTCAGACTGTGCCCATCCCCTTTTTTCCCTCTATTCTTCCTCCCTTTTGACAGCTCCTTACCTCCAGCCCTCAGTCCATGCCCATCCCCTTCTTTCCCTTTCCAGCTCATCCCTTTGCTTCACCTTGCATTAATAAACAGTTTGCCTTTTTCACTTAACCTGCATCTGTCTGGAGTTGAAGGGACACAAATCCAGAGCACTGTGACACACAGGCCCCTCCTGCCGTTCTGTCCTGCACCGTGTTTTGTGCAGAGACGCAGAGGAAGGAGCGCAGATCAGGCTGGAAAGGTCCCTGTGCTGAAGGCCCGGCTCCACAGCATTGTGGAGTTCAAGGTGTTACTGAAGGCCAGTAGTGGGACAAGGAGCCTGGGTGTGTCAGGGACCAAAGTTGTGTCTAAGGCCCTGCCGTGTTCTGTCCTCTGTTGTGCACGTCAACAGGATGGCGAAGAACAGACTTTGAAGGAAACCTTATGGGTTAACTGCTGGGAATTTGACCCTTAAGAGGAACAATGGATTGATCAATTGATGGGAAGTTAACCTGTGAAAGAGGAACAGTAATAATGAGGCTGTTATTGGCATGGTGACCTTACCTCATGTACTGGCCAAGGGTGAGATGACATGGTGACTGGGAAAATTCCACTCCAGGGGAGAAGATAGGAGGCTTGGTTCTGCAGAGGAGAGGCAAGAAGGACAAAATGCACGCCTTTTGATGCAGGGCATGTCCTGAAGGTGCATGGCCTGCCTGCCCCTCCCATTGGAGCACCATGCTCCATCTCCTGCCGCTGCCCAGTGGCTTTTCAGCAATCCAGGGGTTGGTAGGTTTTATTTGCAACAGCAACTAATAAAATAAGAGTTGCTTTGCAATTTTGTGCACGGGCATCTTCCAGCACCCATGATGTTCTTGGCAATGAGGATGGGATGCCCAGAGCACAAAAACCCATGGTGTTTGGAGCACGTGTGAGTGAAAAATGGACACATGTTTGAGTGTGGGTAAGAGAAGAGGGACAGGGTTTGGGCAGTGGAGCGTATGGTTGTGTAATATATGTTGGGATAATTTGTGTTTTATTGTACACATAGAAAATCAAGTATAAAAGCATGTTTTATGTAAAATAAAAACCACAAGCAACTTAAGATTGCAAAAGCAGCTGCTGGAAATCCAGGAATTTGCAAGAGAATGACCCAGAAATTAAGATAATACTTATCTTATCATAAGAGATAATGAGAAGAGCTGGGCCAACCCAAGCAAAATAAGTGCTCTAAGGACCTGGTGATTAACGCCTGATACCGACCTGATGTGATTCTCCAGGACCATACATCTCTGTGTCGGTTTCCCAAAAAAAACTACACAGACTAAAAAAAAAGCTCACCACGATTCTACATCTCAAAGCCTTCTTCCTGAAAAACCACTCAAACATCATCTCCTTCTCAGAAAACTCATCAGCAGTCCAGCAGCAGAAATAGGAATATGTAACAACACAAGAAAAAGAAAGAAACTGAAACTGCATAGCCTCAAGCTGAAAAAACCTGTATAAAACACCGCTCTCCCAAAGACAAGTTGTGAACTTGTGGGAATCAGTGTGGCAGAGGCTGATTCAGAGTTCACCCATTGCCGATCCCGGGTTCGACGCTGACAGTGATTGTGGTTGTTTCCATAATTCGATTTTACAAATTTTTCAATAAAATCCCTATTGATAAAATGAGGCTGAATTTCATTTGTAACATTCTGAAATGGGAGAGGCTTGGAACCAGGAGAGGCTTGAGTGGCAGAGCCAGTAATGTGCGTAGCACGAGACATAAATTGCGTGTGTGTGCGTGCCCTGAAAGGCCAGAGGAAGTGCGTGTTTGAGACGTGCTATCAGCACAGGGCGAGTGGGGAATCCCAATCTGTGGATTCGCTCTGGGCGACTGCAAGCAGCTAGAGAAGGACAGGGTGATTGGGGTGTGTGTTTGATTGTATGAAACCCCTTTAATAAAATCTCCCCGTCTCCCCGTGGTTGGGTTGTGATAAGCATTTTTGAGGAGATGCCACCATCTACTGACGGGAGTTAAACTGCTGACTGTTACCGTTTCTTAATTAAGCTTACATGCCTAGGAATCAGGGGCCTTGGAGAGCCATGGAGAAAGAATTT
The DNA here is from genome assembly GCF_971803275.1 of Cyanistes caeruleus. NCBI lineage: Eukaryota > Metazoa > Chordata > Aves > Passeriformes > Paridae > Cyanistes > Cyanistes caeruleus. The sequence goes on along the minus strand of NC_141707.1, from coordinate 5,010,661 downwards.
CTCTTTTTAAAGAAAGGTTGTGATTGTAACCCTTGGATTGTGTTTTGCTGTGTAGTCTGTCAAGAGCCTTGGCTCTGAAAGGTATTTAGGTGGAGGATCCCCAAGTGGGGACTCTGTTTCCTTTGTAACACAAAAGAGAATAAAGAAAATAAAGCCACCCAGATAGCGATAAAAATCTTACTAGGAACTGGTAAAGTAACCCATGGCAGCAGTGAGATATTTGAGTTATTAGAGAATGGAATTTTGGGGACCCTAAAGAAACTAATTGACATTCTTAGGGCTGAGTATGCCCAAGATAATTGGGTACCTGAATATTACAAAATGAAACTCCGAAGCTGGGATAAAGAAACATTGTGAGAAAAAGAACTTCCAGGATGGGAGCAAATGGGAGTAAAGGAATTCCTAGGAGTAGTCCTTTGGGATGGCTTTTAACACATTGGAAAGAACTAGTGGGATATGCTGATGCAGAAAGCAAGAGGGAGCTTGTTAAGTTCTGTACACAATGGTGGCCACTATATAGACTGGATGGTTTTAAAGGTAGCTAAAGACCTAGCTGAGGATGATTGTAGGACAACACAGGAGGATGTTAAGGATGTATTTCCCCTTCAGGGTCCTGGCTGGAATCCCAATGAACAAGGGGAACTAAGACAGTTACAAAGATATCAGAAATTAACAGTAAAAGGGCTGGAAAGAGCAATTCCCAGAACTATAAATTAATCAGCTCTATATGCTATTAAACAAAGTCCTTCTCAAACACCTTCTGAATTTTTAGATCAACTGCACGATGCAATGTGGAAACATACCAGCCTGGACCCAGGATGGAGTGAAGGAATGCAGTAGCTAATAAATTTGTTTTTAGGACAATCCACAGAGGACATCAGGAGGAAGCTCCAGAAGATCAGAGTCCCAGAGAGCCAGAATCTGGAAACCCTGGTGGATGAAGCCTGGAGGGTCTTTAGCAATCGAGAAGAAGGATATAAACAGGGGATGAGAAAATTGGTGGCATTAGTGAAGGAGGGGGAGAAAGAAAAATGTAAGCAAGGTCCACTAAAATGAGGAGGTCATGTGGTGGCTTTACCTTTAAGATAGCTTTGGGAGCTAAGGAAGTTGAAACTGCTGGTGGCTGTTGGGAGTCTTTTCTCCTGACCAATTATCAGTCATTTCTAAGAATTGACTGCAGTTTTGACCATTAAAAAGTTAAGTCAACCTGTGAACATCCCCTTAAGATGTAAAGCCAGAGCTCTCTTGTTCTCTTTGTTTCCTGGCTGTGAAAGGTACCAGAGCTCCAGCTGGCCTCCCGTTCCCTGCCCAGACCATGCAGTCCGGGCAGGGGCCGGGCTGGGCCTGCCGCGGCTCCCGGCCGGGAGATGGGGTCTGCGGGGTTTGCTCCGGGCTCTGGCCGGGCCAGGCTGGTCCCTGGCTCGGCTGCAGTTTTTGCTGTGACTGAATTCACCAGAGATTGTCGAGTAAAGAAAGAAAAAAGCTCTGGACCTGCAGCAAGCTGAGACAGTGACCACACTCTCCAGAGCAGCCATGGAGAATCTTCCATTGCAGACAACTCCAGCTCCTGCTCGGTCAGAGAGCACAGAACCATCTACAAAGCCTGGGCAAGATTTTAACCCTTTCATTACCCAGATGAGACTTGCAGATTAATCCTTTTCTCCAGAGAGAGAAAAGGAGAGTAATCAACATGTAAATAGACTTTATATATTATCAGAGACAGTAAAGAAAAGAATTAAGCTTCAGAAAAGGTAGAGAATAAGGAGATGCTTTATTAGCTGAAATGTTTTTCTGTTAAAGCTATGGAGATGGACAATAGGGTCTTGAAAAAACTCCTTTAATTCATGACAGAGTATATAGGGAGGAATAGAGTGTTCAAAGTTTGGATTTTGAGCAAAAGGTGGAGTAATTGTGATACAGCGAGGTGCTGGAACAGAGTGAGATAGAGTAATAGTTGAAGATTTGAGGCCTTGAGAGACAATGAGAAAACTGTTTCCAGAGAAGCTCACAGAGAGAGATGAAGAGAACTTTTGCCTTTGAATAACTCATCCTTAAAATGACATCCCTAGACTCATGGCCCATACACACATCAGAGTGATGTGAAATGGGAGGAGTGAACTGTTGACAAGATTTCTGGGCAGCCGGCATCAGAAAAATAGAAAGCTATAACAGAAATAGCTTCTTGTGGGAAACTCCATAGATTAGCAGAAGAAGACTTCTGTTTCTTTTCAAAGACTGATGAAAAGACTCTAGCAGGAATTGGGACTGTTTTAAACACCAAAGTTCCAAAGTTTTTGTCTCAATGTTGTCATGTGAACAAAAGAATGGTGGGTAGCAGGGGATAAAAAGGGTTTTCTGGAAGTTTATTCTGGTGTTCTTATTCTTGTAGTTTGTAAATAAACTTTCTTTATTCCTTTTAAAGTTTTAAGCCTGTTTTGCTCTTACTCTAATCCATATCTCACAGCAAGAAATAAGTAATTTTTTAGTTACTGTTTTAAAACCACGACAGAGGACCACCCCAACTAGGAAGGGATCAATGTGCATTTTGCAAGAAATCTGGACACTGCAAAAATCAGTGCCCAGAAGTAAGAAAAAGTGATGAACAGAGGAGAAATGATGGGAAAGGAAAGGGGGAGGTTGCTCATGTAAAAGAAGACTGAAGAGGACCAGAGTGCCCTACCCTAGGGGACCCTCTGGTTATAGCTCCCAATTGAGGGAATAAAGAAAAAGAAGTGGGATTTCTAAGAGATACAGGAGCAACATTTTCAGTGTTGAATAAGGCTCTAATACCTGTGATAATAAAAGGTTTTAAAATCTTAGAAAATTCAGGGACTTGGAAAGAAAGTTAGGCTTGGCAAGCCTCGGGAAAAGTAAGTCCTGGGAAATGTTAGGCCTTGTGCTTGCTAAAGATCATGTCAAACTGCACCAGTGTAATCAATATATGAAAAATGATACAATTGTTAGATGTGATTAGAAATTATTATTGTTTAAAGAACATGAGAAACAATGTTAGGGGGCTGGGGGTCATCATGAGTAATCCTTGCTTGGGTAAAAACAATGCATACAATAGAACAATGGAAGTTTAATAATTAAGATGTAAGTTATATAACGATAGAGTATAAAACATGTTAATTTCAAAACCAAGATGGGTCAGATTTGGGTATGTGTACCCCTGACACACAGAGCTCTTCAATAAAGCACCTTCATATAATCATTCTGTGATTATGTGTGTTCCTGAACCCTAACACTTGTAACAAAAGATTATGTGATGGTAAGGGGGACAACTGGTCAATCTGAAAAAGCATATTTTTGTAAACCTTTGAAGTATAAATTGGGAAAACAATGGGCAAGTCATCAGTTTTTATATATGCCAAATGCTCCATCTACCATCTTAGGCAGAGATTTGTTGAAGCAGTTGGAAGTAAGAATAGTTTTTCAAAATGGAGAAATTAGCTTGGAGGTAAAAGACCGACAGTATGTGGGATTGCTAAGTTTAATGCTAATAACCAAAGGAATTAAAGGGGATAATGAAGAGGAAAATTTTAGAAAAATAATGGATGAAGTATTTCCTGGGGTATGGGCTTCTAATGTACCAGGAAGAGCAAAGAACGCACCACCGGTCCAAATTAAGTTGAAAGAGAAAATATATCCAGTGAGGGTCAAACAATATCCCTTGAGGATGGAGGATAAAGAAGGAACTAGCCCAATTATTGAAACCTTTTCACAAATAGGGCTATTGAAGGAGTGTCAGTCTGATTTTAACACTCCTATTCTGCCAGTGAAGAAGAAGCCAGATGGGTTGTACAGGTTAGTACAAGATTGGAGGGCTGTTAACAAGATAACTGAGGATCTGTATCCGGTGCTTGCCAATCCCTATACCTTGTTAACCCATTTCACATCTGAATTATCCTGGTTTATGATTCGATTTAAAGGATGCGCTCTTTTGCCTCCCTCTCTATGAAGCCAGCCAGAAAATTTTTGCATTTGAATGAGAAAACCCCAAGACTGGGTGAAAAACTCAGCTCACATGGACAGTGCTGCCACAAGGGTACAAGAATTCCCCTACTATTTTTGGAGATCGGCTCGCGAATGGGACCCCCCGTTGGGAGAAGGACAGCTACTCCAGGACGTGGACAATCTCTCAATAGCCACCAGGAGCCAAGAGGCATGTGTGGACTGGACAGTAAGCCTTATGAATTTCTTGGTCCAGCAAGGGTATGGAGTATCCCAGAAGAAAGCCCAAATGGTAAAACAAACAGTTATTTATCTCGGATATGAAGTGAGTGCTGGACAAAGACCTTTGGGGCAAGATGGCAAAGAAGCAATATGCCAAACCCCGAAGCCCCAGATGGTGAAGGAATTGAGAACCTTTTTAGGTATGACAGGGTGGTGCAGGCTGTGGATTTATAACTATGGGTTGCTTGTTAAACCTCTGTATGCTTTGATTACGGAGGGGGTCAAGGATCTTCAATGGACAAAAGAAACAAGGCGAGCCTTTGATGAGCTGAAAAAGGCCCTCGTGTCAGCTCTGGCCCTGGGACTTCCAGAAGTGAGTTAACCATTCTTTCTGTTTTCTCACAAAAAACAAGAGATGGCCCTGGGAATACTGGCACAGAGCCTCAGCCCATACGGGAGAGCAGTCGCCTACCTCTCCAAGCAGCTGGCCACGGCAGCCAAAGGGTGGCGGGGATGCCTCCGAGCCGTCGCAGCAGTGGCAGTCAATCTTCAAGAGACACGCAAGTTCACCCTGGGCCAGAAGATGACTGTGCCAGTGTCCCACACAGTATCTCCAGTACTAGAGGCAAAAGGGGGACATTGGCTTTCCCCACAGGGGTTCCTGAAATATCAAGCCATATTGGTAGAACAGGATGATGTTGAGATTGTGGTAACTAACACTGCGAACCCAGCTTCATTCCTCAGCGGGAGCATGGGAGAACCGGTGATCCACGACTGCCTGGAGACCATCGAAGCCACCTACTCCAGTCACCCTGAGCTGAGGGATACTCCTCTTGAGAATGCTGAGACCTGGTTCACTGATGGAAGCAGTTACATTATCAGTGGAAAGAGGCACGCTGGGTATGCAGTTACCACAAGCTGAGAGGGAATAGAGTCTGGATCATTCCCAACAAACACCTCTGCACAGAAAGCTGAAATAATAGCTTTAGTCTGGGTCTTGGAGCTGGCAAAAGGAAAAGAAATTAACATCTCCATTGACTCAAGGTACGCATTTGGGGTAGTCCATGCACACGGAGCTGTTTGGAGAGAAAAAGGACTGTTGAACTCACAGGGGAAAAATATCAAACATGCACAAGAAATACGGAGACTGTTAGATGCAGCAGAGCTACCTGAAAAGGTGGCCATCCTGCTTATCAAAGCACACCAAAATGTGAGCTCTGAATTGGAAGAAGGAAATGGTGGATAGAGAGGCAAAAGATGCAGCCAAAGGTACTTAAAGAAGCAGTTGAGGCAACATTAATACCGGATGGGAAAATTTCCATTAAAGGTAAGCCAGTGTATAATAAAAAAGTCAAAAAACTTATTAAAGCAGAGGGCACAAGTTACAATCAAGAGGGCTGGGCTATAACAACAGAAGGGAAACTTGTGGTACCTTCTTACCTGTTGTGAGCACTAGCACAGAAAGAACATGAGAAAACACATTGGCAAGTAGATGCCCCATATAATTACTTGAAAGAAAGAATTATAGCCAGAAAATTCCAAGGTATGGTGATACAAGTAACTCACCAATGTAGTCTTTGCCTCCAAACTAATCCTAACAATATCCCAAAATCTAAAACTGGACAAATTGGGAAAGTTTGTGGACCTGGGCAGCAATGGCAAATTGACTTGACAGAATTGCCCAGCAAAGCGGGGTATCGATACCTATTGGTGCTAACTGATACCTTTTCAGGGTGGCCAGAAACTTTCCCTGCTAGGACAGCTGAAGCTCAAGAGGTAACCAAAGCATTATTGCAAGAAGTCATACCATGTTTTGGAGCTCCAGCCACCATTTCCTCAGATAGAGGGCCCCACTTCATTTCAAAAATTGGACAACAAATCAGCCACCATTTGGGAATAGATTTGGAAGTGCATACTCCACATCATCCTCAATCAAGCGGCCAAGTAGAAAAAATGAACCATTTGATTAGGCAACACATCGTGAGGTTGGGACAAGAAGCAAATTTAACCTGGCCTCAAGCTCTTCCACTGACATTATTGAGAATCCAGACAAAACCAAAACCCAAACTAAAACTATGTCCATTTGAAATATCGTGTGGGAGGCCACATGCAGTCCAAGAGGGAACAACACCTACTCAAGTTGGGGAAGAAACCTTGTACAGCTACATGGTGGCCTTGAATAAACAATTTCAGGAAACTGGAAAGTGTGTGGCTGGAGCCCAGAACAGGGAATTAGATGGGCCAGTGCATGATGTACAGCCTGGGGATTATGGGTATGTTAAGTCTTTTGCAGAAAAGACCCTAGAACCTCAGTGGGAAGGACCATTCCAGCTGCTCCTCACCACCCTCACTGCAATCAAGATCAAGGAACAGAAAGCCTGGATTCATCACTCCCAAGTGAAGAAAGCCCCCAAAGGAATCTGGAAAGTCACACCAGGTGAAGAAGAGTTGAAGCCGAAACTCATTCAGAACACTGAGTAAACAAACTCTTAGTCATTATGGACATAATGTGGAAAGTTGGGACTTTTGTCATTTTGGCCGCAGCTACTATTGAACAGCACCACGTAGACACAATATAACTGAGATAAACGGCTGCTACGGAAAAGCATACAATCCTCATGCACGTAAAGCTTTGAGCATGATGCTAAAAGTCACAAAGGTGAGTTTGTGGGAAGGGAGAAATGTTCGGGGCTGTGAGTACGAATTTGTGCAAGATGGGTTTCATGAGGCTCATTACCTGCCCATGAAAATCATCCAGATGGGTCCTGAGTGTTGTGACAAATGCTTGTCCAAGTGTCCTGAGTTCAGAATGAAGATAGAAGGGGGTTCAGTGAAGAGGTATGATATTGATTTTAATATCACCCAGGTATGTGTTGGCCCTGGAAGCAAGGCCAAAACCACCCCCAAAGTGCTGAGAAAGACTGTGAGCACCCAAGTGCCAAAAATTTCAGAAAAAGAAGAAAAACAACAAATAACACCCATGATCACAAAGATTGGACCATATGCCATTAAAAAGACAGGAATTCAAAGGCTGCTGACAAACGCAAAATGATCCCTGAAAAGCATAAGAATGGGAATGCAAGTAAATGCCTCTGCTGTTTGGCCAGAGCGTGCCCCGTTTCTCAAAATTCTTTCATAGATTGGATCAATTGGCTTCAAAAACATATGTCTCCTAAAAGAAAAAGAGACCTCACTGGACTATTAGGAGCTAACTGGACAGGATTAGGAGTTTTGAACACTGTAGAATCAGAATTATTAACAAATAAGCTGACTACAGTAGGGAGTGAGTTAGTCAAATTACAGCAGCCTCTGCAATCGTCCTTGTTGGCGTTGGGCAAGAAGCATTGGGAGCTGACTAAAGTGTTGCCCGAATGGGAAAACACAGAAGAAGGAGACCATGAATGGATGATTAAGGCACTAGGCAGAGCTAGTAAAGACATTTCTTTGGCTCTTGGCTGCACACAGGCACTGCTGTGGATGCACTCAGTGGCTGCTGCAGTCATTAGAGAAGGAGGAGAGGGGATATTCCCTGTTGAAATTCGTCAAATTGTTTGGGACAATGCTTCCAATACGGAAAGGGAACTGCAAGCCTGGTGGGTTTTAGTTAATTTCACCTATGATTTTATGGTAAGTGTGGTGACAGCCTTTGTCCTGACCATGTCTGATGTGTCAGTGAGTTTAATCTATTCAGTAGTGGCCCTAGGAGGAAATCATGAGAAAGCAGTGTTATATCCTTCAGAACACAGAATGTGGGCACGAGAGGTTGAGGGAAAGTGATGGACCATCGATTTGAAAGCCTGTTCTATGAGGAAACAATTAGGGTCCATATGTGAAGGAATTTTGGCAGATGATAAAGACACTTGCTTAGACACAGATCAGAGCACTTGTCACTTTGAAATGCATTCAGTGAACCAAACCACCTTGCTTGCATATGTAGGACAAGGTTGGGTCTGTCTCAGGACAGCATGTCCCACCATAATGGTAGACAATCAAATAGGGAATGAAACTCAGTTTAACTTGTGTGCTTGTAACTTGGTTGAAATTGAAGGCTGTGATTTTTCCTATCAAGCCCCTGCAGTATCACAGCAATACCTAAAGGCAAATTTGGCAACAGTGCAAGAAATATCACCTGTGCCTATAGGAATGAATTTGGCCTTACTCACCCAATTGTTAAAACATCAAGAATTGAAAGAGATCCTAAAAGAAATTCAAGATGCAGGGAAAAAGACCTTGATTACTATACACCATGATACTGAGACAATCAAAAGAGTTTTAAGTGATTTGAAGAACACTTGTCTCATCAGTGGTGGGATGTGCTTTTTGGATGGTCACCAACAGCAACTGGTATACTTAACACCCTGATTCCCCCTATTGTTGTTTTGCTTATTTTAGTAGGCATTAGTTTGATTTTATCTATTGCAATGCTTGTTTGGAAATGGAAGATATTACGAAATGTGACAGCTTTGACATGGCTATCAACAGCATATGGCTTAGTCTTGAAAGATGCTGGCCATACAGCCTTGATGGATGAAGAGTCTGTATATTGAGTAAAAGAATTCACTCATTTTTAAGAGGAAGTGGGGAATGAAGCATAAACTTTGAAAAATTTAAGATATTCAAAAAGCTAAGACCTTAATTAAAAGTAATTTTTGTTAAATCTAATAAAAAACTAATCCCTGTTAAATTTAATAGAGCGGCACTACTAGAATGAGGAGGTAATCATTTGCCAATAACTAATTGTCTGTCGACCTTGTGTTCACTTCGGACTGAAAAGGTAGAAAGGTCACAATAAGGAAGAAATATATTCCTTCCTCCTTTTGTGACCACTTCCCATAAGAAGACCATCAACTCATTTCAAGGAACAAACTGTGCATGCTTAATTGCTTCTTTCTTAATTGGCATAGGAACCGGGGAGTGAGGAGTGACTGACTTATGAATATGTATTTATATTCAATATCTCGGTAAATAAAAGCCTCTGTTCACCTGTACTCGTGGCCCTGTGTATTAAGGGGTGACCCTGCCCATCGGCCCAGCACTGCCAATAAACACACACTTTTTAACCGTAATCAGTTAAAGAGTCTTTCTCCGTTATATCTGGATTCTGATACTAGATCATACCCACACTTGTCCAATGATAATGATGTGTAAGTTTAATGCCCAGTAAGAGTTTTACCACTCGGACATTCTCAAAGATGTCTATAAATGAAGATCAAAAATAATAAATCTCTCTCTTGATCAACCCAGCCAGAGAGTCTGTGTCATATATCTCTCCGTTTCTAATATAGTGCGACACTTCACAGCCGGGTTCAGGGCACACTCAGCTTGGCTCTTCCAAAATCCAAGGCCTTCAGGGTGCTAAGCAAGACCTTTAACTCCACAATGCTGTGGAACGGGGCCTTCAGCACAGGGACCTTTCCAGCCTGATCTGCACTCGTTCTTCTGCGTCTCTGCACAAAACACGGTGCAGGAGAGAACGGCAGGAGGGGCCTGTGTGTCACAGCGCTCTGGATTTGTGACCCTTCAACTCCACAGAGATGCAGGTTTAGTGAAAAAGCAAAACTGTTTATTGATGGGATGCGAAGCAAAGGGATGAGCTGAGGGGCAAAAAAGGGGATGGGCAAGGTCTGAGGGCGGGGGGATGGAGCTGTGAAAAGGGATGGAAACTAGTGGGAAAAAGAAGGGATGGGCAGTGTCTGAGGGCTGGAGGCATGGAGCTATCAAAAGGGAAGGAGAATGGAGGGAAAAAGAAGGGATGGAAAGTGTTTGAGGGCCACAGGGAGGGAGGTATTCAAAAGGGAGGGAAACTGAAGGGAAAAAGAAGGGATGGGCAGTTTCTGAGGGCTGCAGGGACAGAACTATCTACAGGCAGGGGGAAAGGGCTGAAGCCATGCGAGCTTCCCACAGGCTCAGCTGTGCCAGTTGTCAGCTGTGCCTGGAGCTCCAGCTGGTCTCTTCTGGTTTCAGCGTAGTCTCGTCTTCCATGGCATCTTATAGAAAGACTGGTTCTCCTAAAGCAGCAGACGAGTGAACTTCTGCTGTTCTTTCAATAAATGTCTGCTGAAAAACTGTGCTCCTCTGAGAAGGGTTGTCATCTCTTCTCAGGGCTTGAAGTGCTGCAAGAGAGGGGAACAGAGCCACGATCAGAGCCCGGATCTGTGGCAATCCTAGGAGAAAGTCCTGCCAGAGCCATGCCAGCCTGCTCTTGCTGTGGCCACGAGAGTGAAGAGGCCAACAGGATCAGCTGCAAGGTCCTGGTCACCCCACCCAAATCCGCCCCCCATGTCCCTGAAATCTCTCTGTGATGTTCCCACACCACCAAGGTGTGCACACGAGGACAGAAGCTCTCTGCAGCTCACGCACGGATTGCAGCTCCCCCAGTGCCAGCCCCTCACTGCCAGCTCTCACTCACCCTCGATGAGGGCCTGCAGCTCTTCTTGCTATGCCCTCAGGTGCTTCCTGGCCGTCCCTGGGAACACAGAGACTGTCAGGGCCCCGGCAGCACAGCTCCCTGCCAGCGGCGCTGCCAGCCCTGGGGCCACAAGCCCTCCCGCCCCGGCAGGGCTCAGCCCCAGCCCTTGCCGCATCCTGACTCAGCCCAAGGGCACGGCTGCCAGAGGCCGGCAGCAGCCCCGAGGGCAGCCGGGGCTCCAGGGCGCCGGGCCCGGGTGCCGCTGCCGGGACAGCAGCAGCCGGGGCCGGGGCCGAGCTGCGGCGGGGCCGGGAGCCAGCCCGGGCTCGTGGCTCACCCATGAAGCTGACGGCGTTCAACAGTGGGACAATCTCTTCAGTCCTTCACAAGCAACACGGCTGCTGGCCTCTAATAAATTCATGAGCCTGACAGTTTGTTACTTTTCTCAAGGCTTGCGCCTGTTCTCAGATAGTGTGTAATCTACTTTCTTCCAGGCTTCCCAGCAATCTTCTGCACTTTCAGCCTTGCTTCTTTCTCACACTCACCCCTCTACCTTTGTATTTCCTTCTACTGTTTCCATTCCTGTTTTCACAGTGACAGCTCTACACCTTTAGCTTTACACAACTTCATGTGTTTGGCTCAGGTGTCGGTGAATGAGACATCATGAGATACAGGAGGTTTCCCCATGTTGGGATTGATTTTCCTGGGGTTTGCAGGCTGTTCAAAGCATCGCTGCGCACTACATCTTCCCGGACTTTGTGTCATCTCCCAACTAAACAATCTCTTAGTTCAGTTGGGGTCCCTCTCAGAAAAGGTCTTAACACATTAAGAATCCTTTCTGCAGAGGCTGGGATCATTTCATCTGCACGTTTGTGTTTTGTTGGTAAGTAGTCAATTTTTGTAGCAGCAGCAGATATTCTTAGCTGACTATGGAGGGGTTGAGGTAGGTTCCCCTGTTTTTAGAATATGCAATTCTGCTGGTCGTTTAATGGGTTTTGTCAGGATGGTCTGGTCTGAGGTGCAGAAGGGCACTCACATGCCAGAATCCAAAACTTTCCATAGCACCTGTATGGGTTCTGACCAAGGTAAAGTTCACAGCCCTTCCAGTGCTGTGCTATGCATTGGTACCTGGGTGGGTGTTGAGAACAGACCAGTGTTTTGGCAACTGCCTGGCAGTGCTGTCCCTCTGACATTCCTTGCCACATCAAAGGGGATGGGAGTGGGCAAGATCCTGGGAGAGGACACAACCAAGCCAACTGACCCAAAGTAGCCAAAGGGATATTCCATACCTTATGACAGCAGCTCAGAGAGGTAATCTAAGAGAGAGAGGAAGAAGGGGGCGGGTATTTCTGAGTTTTCAGTGTTTGCCTTCTGGAGGACCCGTTACGCATGCTGAAGCCCTTCATTTCAGAAAATGTCCAAACATCAGATGGGAAGTAGAGAGTGACTTTTTTCTCTTCAGCCCATGCAAGCACAGATCTCTGCTTAGTTCTTTATTTTACTGTAATAAAACTGCCTTATCTCACCCTGCTGGCTGTTCTCTGTCTTATTCTCTTCCCCGTCCCAGTGGGAAAGACAGTGACAGAGCGACAGTGGACACCTGGCACCCAGCCAGGGTCGACCCACTGCAGTCGTTTAGGCACCCAAATGTGGGGCGATATAAAGTTGGTGAAATGGACTATAGCAGGAACCTGGAGGGGCCAGGATGGAACTGCAGAGGAGTGCAGGCCCGGGGTGGCAAACAGTTTAGCAATGAGCTCAAAGCTGTGGCAGGAGCAGCATGAGGCTGGGCAGACCCAGAGATGTTGAGCTAGAAGTGTACTAAAAATCCAGAGCAGCAGCAGAAACAGCAGGGTCTGGGCAGCCCTGGAAGGATTAAAAAAAGGTGGAGGGGGGCTTTGTTTTTGGGTGTTCCCTGGCTGTCACCTGTGTAATGCCCTGGCAACAGCAGCAGCTGCTGGGCTCCCACAAGCAGCCTTGAAACGCTCCCTTACAGAGGTGGTCGGGGTCCCTGTTTTCCCCTCAGGCACCCAAGCACATGGTGAGGATCCCTCCCAGAGTGATTGGGTATTGAAAGGACCCAGTTACATGGCCACACCTGGGAGCAGAGGCTCACCCACATTAAAGAGACACAGAGATGGAAAAGTTCTGCAGTAGCAGTGGATCCTCTGGGCAGCAGCAGTCCAACACCAAAACCTCAACCATCTGCCCTTTGAGCCGTGTCCCCCAGCTAAGAGACAGCCATAACCCCACTGCCTGTCCCTCCTCCCCCAGGCACGACTCCCAAAAGCTCCTTTCCCTTGGCTGACTCCTTAGTGTGGGATGTAGGAGGTCTCGGCCACGTCTTTTGTTTCTTCATGACCTGTATTTGTGGCCCGGACAACCGCTGCCTTCACAGAGTCTTCCTTTCAGATGGGAAACAATTCCCTAAAGAATCCAAACCAAAAGAAGGGCCTCTACTTTGCTGTGTTGAAACAAAATCAAATGCTAAAAATTAGCTAAAATACAGAATAAAAAAAAAAATAAATTCTTAGTTTATAGTGGCTCAGCTCCTTATCAAATTCAGTGATCCCTAAATTTCTAGCTAAATACAATCTCACTCATTTTCAACATGTAAACAAGACAGCCAGTCCTGTCCTGCTGGCTCCCAGCAGCGCCTTGCAGCAGTCCTGCATCCACATCAGGATGCTGGCCCGCACAGGGCTGTCCTGGAAACTAAGGCGGCTGACTTGACGTTTGTGCAGGTACCCAGAGGCCAAGCCCAGCGGTGTTCCCTCAGGATACAGCAGTCCTGAGTGATCTCCCCTGATGTCACCCTGTCGTGGTTTTAAACTACTAACTAAGAAAATTACTTACTTCTATCTGTGAGATATGGATTAGAATAAGAGCAAAACAGGCATACAACTTAAAAGGGAAAAAAAAAGAAAGTTTATTGACAAACCACAGTAATAAGAACACCAGAATAAACTTCTAGAAAAACCCTTCCATCCCCTATCTACCCACTATTCTCTTGTTCACATGACAACAGAGACAAAAATTCTGGAACTCTGATGGTTAAAACAGTCCCAATTCTTGCTAGTCTTTTTACTAATCTTTATAGAGAAACAGAAGTTTCTTCCTGTTAATTTATGGAGTTTCTCACAAGAAAACTATTTTTGTTATAGTTTTCTATTGCCTTAACGTTAGCTGTCTAGAGCTGCTATTATTAGAGTTCACTCTTCCCATTCTCACATCACTCTGAAGTGTGTATGGGCCATGCGTCTAGAGATAGCATTTTTAAGGATAAGTTATTCAAAGGCAAAAAAAGTCTTCTTCATCTGTTTCTGTGAGCTTCACCAGAAAACAGTTTTCTCATGGCCTCGCAGGGCTTCAAATCTCTCAACAGTTTTCTCATTGCCTCTCAAGGCTTTTAATCTCCCAGTACTTCACTATACTATAATTACTCTTTACTCAAATTTACACTTTGAACACTATTCCTCTCTAGATCTTATATCATGAATTAAAGGAGTTCTTTTCAAGACTTCATTGTCTATCTCCATAGTTTTAACAGGGAGATATTTCAGCTTAATTAAAGCATCTTCTTAATTCTCTACCTTTCCTGAAGCTTCTTTTCTTTCCTGTCACTGGTAGTTTATAAAGTCTCTTTTCATGTTGATCTTTCTTTCTCTCTCTCTCTGGATAAAAAGATTAATCCGCAAGTCTCATCTGGGTAATGAAAGAGTTAACATCTTGCCCAGGCTTTTGTAGATGGTTCGGAGATCTCTGCCGAACAGGAGCTGGAGACGTTTGTGAAGGAAAGTTCTTCATGGCTGCTCTGGAGCGTGTGGTCGCTGTTCCAATCCGCTGCAAGTCCAGGGCCTCTCTCTTTACTCACTGGGCAGTTTCTAGTGAATGTAGTTACAGCAAAACCTGCAGCCGAGCCAGAGATCGGCTCGGCCCGGCCCGGGCCCGAGGAAAACCTTCCCCAGGCCCCCCCCATCTCCCGGCCCGGAGACGGGGCAGGCCCGGCCCCATCCCCGCCCGGCCGCATGGCCTGGGCAGGGACGGGAGGCCTGGAGCTCCGCCACCCTCCACAGCCAGAAAAAAAGAGAACCCAGAGAGCTCTGCTTTTACATTTTAAGGTAGGGTTCACAAGTTGATCCCACTTTTCAATGGCCTAAACTGCCGTCAATTCTCAGCAATGACCGATAATTGGTCAGGAGAAAAGACTCCAAGCACTTCCCAGCAACTCCAACTCCCTTAAAGGTAAAGTAACTCCATGACACACCCGCTCCTTGTGGCACCAGTTGCTTTCCTGTGCAATGTTCTAGCTGCCCCAAGAGTAAAGAGGGAGCTGGAGAAAGAGCTTGCCAGGCTGCTCTCCATCCTTTCCCAGCAATCCTGCTTAAGGGGAGAAGTCCAAGCTGAGCTCAAATGTGTAAATGGAAGAGCCGTGCACAGGAAGGGTCAGTGGGAAGGATGATCCAGGAACCATTGGCCCGGCAGCCTGAGCTTGCTACCGTGGAAGGCCTTGGAGCAGATCCTGCTGAGTGCCATGCCACGGCATGTGCAGGGAACCAGGGGCTCTGCTGGGGGGTGGGAAAGCTCTGTGGAGGGATGGGAACAGCTGGGGGTCCTGGTGGGGTGTTGAGGAGTTCTGTGAGCATGTTTTGGGGAGTGTTGGTATTGGTGGGTGTGTTGGGGAAGGAGTTGCCTGGAAATGAGAGGTCTAGGCTAGAATTTGAGTCAGTTTAACAGCATCATCCGTGGTTTAGCACAGCCTTGCTTATGGAGGACATAAGGAATATGTGTGACTTTTCCTGTTAGTGGTCCTGGTTCTCATGCAAAAAAGAGGGGAGAGCTGAAATTTATTGGCCACCTAGATATCTGTACCAGGGGGAGGATTAGCCTTTTTGCAGTCGACTCAATTGTTTGGACTACTTTTGTAATACTGAGTGGACTTTGTTTCCTTGAGAGCTTTAATCCTTCAGAGAATTAGGATATTATCATCCCTCCATAGAAAAGCAAAGGTTTGCAAACCAAAGAATGGCCTTTTTTTAGCCTCTGTGCAGTGTTATATTTTGTAATGTGACTCTCAAAGGATGATGTTAAGGCAAAGGACTTGCTGCTTTGAGATGGGAAGCAAACTTGCACATCTTTCACATTCTCCGGCCACTCCAATTAATTGGTGAAGTCTGCCAGATCCTTCTGTGCCTTCCCAACAAAGATGTTTTTTGAGGTGCATGAAATGACTTCAATGGGAAAATAATTCCAATTAATGTAATTAATCTGACCAAGAGTAAGGGTTGCCAGCAGTTGTTCCAAATGTTCCTGCCAAGACCCCTGCAGGAAGGAGCCCAGCCCCCAATGCACGTGGGCTTTGGCTTTGGCCCTCTGGCACAGAAACCCCCCAGGGGCACAGGTCTCTGGGGCAGGAGAAGGGCACCAGCACTGCCAGGGCTCGGCTGGGGTGGCAGGTCTGCCTCGGTGGGGACTCTGCCACACCTGCTGATTTCAGTGCTGCCAGGCCCCTGTACAGATTCTGTGCAAGGCCCCGTGCCCTTCCTGCTGCGCCTGCGTCGGCAGCCCTGGGGGCTCCTTCTGCTGCCCTGAGCCTGCAGAGCAGGGCAGTGTTTGCTGATGGTTTGAGGTGTTCCTAAAGATCCTGTCAGGCTGTCTCAGACACTTTGGGCAAGGGATTCCTTCCAACCTGGGCCACTTTGGGGGGATGGGGCGGAACCGGGGCAGGTGGCAGTGTGTGCAAGGGCCCTTTGTGACACGGTGCAGAATGGTAACCGTGGAATGGAAAGGGACAGGATGTCCAAGGGCCCTTTGTGACACATGGTGACATAGGGGCTGTCCCAGTGCGGTGACAGGGCCATGCCCCAGTGCTCAGTGCACGCGACGGGACAGGACGCGCCAGAGCGGTGCTGTGAGGAGCCCCCACACAGCGCACTCGTTTGTGTCTAACCCGGAGATTTTCCAAGGCGTTTCTTCTACAGGTGACCTCGTGGCAAGACTGCGGGCCTTGGTGGCCCGTGTCCTTCCCAAGACTTTACTTTTGCAGGTGCCTGCGGGGCAAGACTGTGGGCCTTGCTGGCCCGTGGCTTTCCCGAGGCTTTTCTTTTGCAGGTACCTTCAAGGCCAGACTCCGGTACTTGGTGACCTGGAGCTTTTCTGAGGCATCTCCCATCCTTCTGACCTCTGTCCTCAAGGTGAGACTGTGGGACCTGGTGACCACAGTCATTTACAAGGAGCCTCAAGTCATTGTGGCCGGAGCCCTCGAGACCAGACTGCAGGACTTGCTGTCCTGTAGCCTTCCTGAGGCTTCTCTCTCACAGGTGCATTCAAGGCTCAACTGCACAGTTTGTTTTCTCAGTTTGATTTCCCAAGGCATCTCGCCTTAAGGTGCCTTTGAGGCAGGATTCCATCATGGCAGGCAGATTCCTCAACCTGTTCAAAGTGTTCCGACGGAACAGAAACACAGACCGTGGAGCTGCCCCAGCAGAACAGCCGGAAGAGCTGGAGCAGTTCCAACCACTGCAGGATGGTGAGTGGCAGAGCTGGGCCACAGGGCTGATGGCTGCAGCCAGCAAGATCCCATCCCATCCCATCCCATCCCATCCCATCCCATCCCATCCCATCCCATCCCATCCCATCCCATCCCATCCCATCCCATGTGGACATGCCCAAGGACAGGACAGAAGAAGGGCTGGGGCTGACCCCGCCAGTGACCGTGCTCCATCCCCTGAGCCACCCCAGGGCTGTCCCTGCCTGGAGAGTGCAAGGCTGGGCTGTGTTCTCCGGCCTCTCCCACAGTCCCTCAGCTCTGGCTGCTCTTTTCCAGATGCAGCCATGGACAAGAGACAAGAGCAGGAACCTGCCCAGGGCCGCTTCCGCAAAACGCTGAAGGTACCTGCAGGCATCCCCACCTGGGCTGGGCCTGCTGTCACTGCTCAGCCCAGCTCTGCACATGGAGCACTCCTTGGAACATGCCTCTCTTCCCTGTCCTTTCTTCATTCTGCACAGAGGTTCCGCAAATTCTTGCGTATTCGGCGTAGAAAGAACACCACCACAGCAGGAACTGAGGGCACAGCTGAGCCTGACTCTGGGCTGGAGGAGCTCCAGGCAGAGCCTGATGTCAGCCCAGATTCAGCTGAGCCCTCAGAAGTTTCTGAGGCTGAAGTGAAGAATGACAGGGCAGAGGCTGACATGGCAGAGACTGAGGACGTGGCCATTCCAGATGATGACACCAGAGAGACTCAGGGCATCGCAAATGCTGACAGGACACCCACTCCCACTGTAAGCCAAGAGCTCATATGGGATTATTTCAAGGAAGCTCGTGTTTCTTCTGACATTGATGACAAGAGAGCTGCTTCTTCTGACCAGCAGGTAGCCAGCCTGCTACCTCCAGTAGCAGAACTGGAGGTCTCCCAGGATCCTGTGCCCCTTCAAGCCACATCCACAGGGCCCCCTCAGCCTTTGAGGCCAGCAGAGTGTGATGGGACGGTAAGCACTTCTTGGGGGAAGCTGGGGAAGTTGCTCCTTGAACAGCGCTCCAAGTCTTCCCCATGCCTCCTCCAGGTGCCAGCCATTGTGAGGAACATTTACCAGAGTCTCGTGTCCCATGTCCTTGTGGATGCCAGTCAGCAAACTGACCTTGTGAGGCTGGCTGAAGAAGACCCTACTGATGTGGTGCTGACCCTCCTGCGCTGTGCCCCATCGTGTGACAGGTATGGGGCCCACGTGCCTTGAGAGCTCAGGGCTCAGCGGCCTTTAGGGCCCATCGCCCTGCACAGCCTGTCCAATGGGCTCTGCCCAACAGGCAGAGAGGTCCAGGAGCCTCGGGCCCCTCTGTTCCTGAGGCTGCTGCCAGTGCTCCCTCCCTGCCCCTCAGGGCACTGGGGCTCTGTCACCTGGGACCCCACAGCTACACAGGGCATGGCTCTGTGACTGAGACACCCCTAACAAACAGCTCTGATCCCACAGAGCTGCTGCAGTGATGTGGCAAGCCATAGCCTCATCAGGACAAGCAGTGAAGAGAGTGGTGCCAATACTGCTCTGTGTGATGGAGAACTGGCCACTTTGCAACATCTGCACCTCTGATGGGGACAACAAAGATGTTTTTTCCTTGAGTGTGAGTTTCTGGAGCTGACCTTTGATCACCTGCAGCTTGCTTCCCCAGGAACTCTCCATCCTCTCCCTGCCTCAGGCTGGGCTGAAACCTGGGCTAGGGGCAGGCTCAGGGGGCACCGGGCCCACTGCTCCCTCTGCATCTCCCCTCGGGCCCTGCCCCACGGACACCTCGGCACTGAGCGCTGTCTTGGTGTGATTCTTTTGCAGGCAACTCTGGTGCTCT
The DNA here is from genome assembly GCF_971803275.1 of Cyanistes caeruleus. Taxonomy (NCBI): domain Eukaryota; kingdom Metazoa; phylum Chordata; class Aves; order Passeriformes; family Paridae; genus Cyanistes; species Cyanistes caeruleus. Next base: position 4,991,738 of record NC_141707.1, on the reverse strand, counting down.
GGGTGACGGTCCAGATGCCTCAGTGCCATGAGGCGATGCTCATTTATACCCCTCGCATTTTTGTGGCTCTGCTGTTCCAAGTTGTCATCACCACACAGCTGATGCCACCAGAGGAATTTGACAGCTTCTGGAGAGCATGCCAGGAGGAACACCACCTTCCCAGCAACCCCAACAGGTGCCAGTCCTCCTGTCCTTCCCATGCCCTTGTGGCTGACACCAGTGCACCCAGTGTGACCTGGGCTTTGCTCTGCACACAGCTTTGCAGTGCAGGCCATGAAGGCTCTGCTCTGCCGACTGGGGTGCTCCAAAGAGGTGATGGCTATGGAGCGCAAGGGTGGCTGGGACACGCTCCTCTGTGCTGACACCCAGCACAATGCCGTGGGTCTGCTGGCCAGGTAAGAGCCCCTTCCCCCCACTGCCTCTGAAATGTGTGCCCTGTGCCCCTCATAGTCCCCATGGTCATGGCCAGAAGGCCTCATCACTGAGGGATGGCTGAGCAGACTGGAAACGGCTGATAGAGGAGGGTGCCCAAAAGAAGCCACCTCCCAAAGCACCCATGATCCCCCCAGGGATGCTGGGGAAAGGCCAGATCTCTGTGAGTCATTCATGGCAGAGATTTGCCCCTCCACACCTCAAGTCTTGGTGCTGTTTTCCCCCTGACAGGGAGATGCGCCATGGATTGGTCCGCTTCTGTTCCCGCATTGCATTCCAGCTGCTCAAGGCACTCGCCAGGGATAAGCCACCCTGTGAACTGTCCTCCCTGGCATTCCTTGTGGAGGTGAGCCCCATGGCCAGCACTACCTCGCTGAGCTGCCTGCCAGCCCTGTCCCCTTGCATAGCCACAGCTGCCTGGGACGGTGCCCGCGCCCTGTGCTGCTGCCTGGACCCAGCCCTGCGCAGTTCCAGGCTCCTGCCAGCTGGCTCCCCTGTCACTGCCCTGTGCCTTTCAGGTCCTCGAGTACTTAGATTTGATTACATACGGTGAGGATGTCCTTGAGATCGTGTCAAGGCACCTGCAGAGCGAGTGCAGGCAGAGGCGTCGCCTGGCGCTCAGAGGCCTCGTGGTTATCAGCAAGGATCCCTCGATGGTGAGAACGGGGCAGCGGCTGAAGCTGTGCTGGGCAAAGCAGGCCCTTGGGCTGGCTGGGCTTCAGGAGCTGAGGCAGCTGCTCCCAGCTCTCCTGCCTCACCGGCCTCAGTGCTTTGGGACAGGCCTTTGGCCTCTGGGCCCGGCAGCAGCAGGGTGGGGTTGCAGTGCCAGGGCGGTCTTGGCGCTGCAGCCGTTCAGGGCTTCCCAGCACAGCCTTGTGTTCCAAACAGGCCATAAGGATGTGCAGCCTGTCTCAACGCCTTCAGGACCTGCTCTGTGATGCAGATGGAAATGTGGTTGGCATGACCCTCCGTGTGTTCATCAATATGCTGAAGAATAAAGACATTGTGATATGCAGCACCACTGCTCCAAAGCTGGCTCAGGCACTCATGCTGCTCTTTGATCACGTAAGGCTCTGTGCCCCCAGCCATGGGCATTGGCTGCTGCCCAGAAACTTTGTGTCTTACAGATTTCTGGGCCTTTGTCCAGTCAAGCCTGGAGGAATTAGTATTAAGGTCTTTTTCATTTCTTTTCCTCCAGGGCCACAGCCACATGCAGTTGCTCTCCCTTGACCTCTTCTTCATGACAATGGATTTGGTAGTGGATGCGGGAAAGAAGCCTCTGAAGAAGATTTTGAACCAGAGCCTGCTTCCACTCTTCATCCACTGCTATGATGAGAACTGGCGTGTGGCAAAGGTGAGGTTTGCTGTGATGCCGGTGCATCCCTGGGAGGGGCATCGGCTTCCTCCTGTCCTGGAACCTCCCAGGCTGCAGCTTCCTCTGGGCCCTGTCAGCCAGACAAGAGTGCTGTGCCCTTGGCTGCAGTGCCATCTCTGCATCTCTGCTGCTCTCCAGGCCTCTCAGCAAACGCTGCTTCGTGTGGCCGACTTTCTCAAGAGGAGGAATCTCAAGCAGCTGTTGAGAAAAGAGCAGCTGTGGGAGTTTGCTGACTGTCTGGTAAGAACGGCCTGGAGAAGCCCAAATTTGAGAAGCTCCCTGCCCCCAGTGCTCAGTGTGTGGAGCTGGCAGCTGTGGCCCAGTGCTGCACCCATGGGAGACAGCCTGTGCCCCACACACCGCTCCCTTCCCTGGGCTGCACGGCTTCTTCTCCTGTGGCCCCGAGCCGGGTGCCGATGGAGCCCCAGCCCTGTGGGGCTGCGGGCCTGGGGGGCAGCGCAGCTCCCCGGGCAGCAGCCGGCCCTCTGCCCCCCTCCAGAGCCCGGCGCCAGTGGCTGCTGCCCGGTGCCTCAGGGCTGGGCGGGCACGGGAGGCCGGGGCTGGCCGCAGGCAGCGCCCGGCCGAGGGGCAGAGCCCGCACCGACCCTTCCCTCCTGCCGCTCTCTGCAGCTGGCACAGGACGAGAGCCGAGCGGCCGAGTACCTGCGCCGGACCCTGCCATACCTGGACAGCCCACAGGAGTCCTTGCGAGTGGCAGCCATCAGGTTCATCGGTGAGCCACGGGCCCGGGCTCCCTCCCCGCCCCGCCGCAGCTCGGCCCCGGCCCCGGCTGCTGCTGTCCCGGCAGCGGCACCCGGGCCCGGCGCCCTGGAGCCCCGGCTGCCCTCGGGGCTGCTGCCGGCCTCTGGCAGCCGTGCCCTTGGGCTGAGTCAGGATGCGGCAAGGGCTGGGGCTGAGCCCTGCCGGGGCGGGAGGCCGTGTGGCCCCAGGGCTGGCAGCGCCGCTGGCAGGGAGCTGTGCTGCCGGGGCCCTGACAGGCTCTGTGTTCCCAGGGACGGCCAGGAAGCACCTGAGGGCATAGCAAGAAGAGCTGCAGGCCCTCATCGAGGGTGAGTGAGAGCTGGCAGTGAGGGGCTGGCACTGGGGGAGCTGCAATCCGTGCGTGAGCTGCAGAGAGCTTCTGTCCTCGTGTGCACACCTTGGTGGTGTGGGAATATCACAGAGAGATTTCAGGGACATGGGGGGCGGATTTGGGTGGGGTGACCAGGACCTTGCAGCTGATCCTGTTGGCCTCTTCACTCTCGTGGCCACAGCAAGAGCAGGCTGGCATGGCTCTGGCAGGACTTTCTCCTAGGATTGCCACAGATCCGGGCTCTGATCGTGGCTCTGTTCCCCTCTCTTGCAGCACTTCAAGCCCTGAGAAGAGATGACAACCCTTCTCAGAGGAGCACAGTTTTTCAGCAGACATTTATTGAAAGAACAGCAGAAGTTCGCTCGTCTGCTGCTTTAGGAGAACCAGTCTTCCTATAAGATGCCATGGAAGACAAGACTATGCTGAAACCAGAAGAGACCAGCTGGAGCTCCAGGCACAGCTGACAACTGGCACAGCTGAGCCTGTGGGAAGCTCGCATGGCTTCAGCCCTTTCCCCCTGCCTGTAGATAGTTCTGTCCCTGCAGCCCTCAGAAACTGCCCATCCCTTCTTTTTCCCTTCAGTTTCCCTCCCTTTTGAATACCTCCCTCCCTGTGGCCCTCAAACACTTTCCATCCCTTCTTTTTCCCTCCATTCTCCTTCCCTTTTGATAGCTCCATGCCTCCAGCCCTCAGACACTGCCCATCCCTTCTTTTTCCCACTAGTTTCCATCCCTTTTCACAGCTCCATCCCCCCGCCCTCAGACCTTGCCCATCCCTTTTTGCCCCTCAGCTCATCCCTTTGCTTCGCATCCCATCAATAAACAGTTTTGCTTTTTCACTAAACCTGCATCTCTGTGGAGTTGAAGGGTCACAAATCCAGAGTGCTGTGACACACAGGCCCCTCCTGCCGTTCTCTCCTGCACTGTGTTGTTGTCTTTTAAAGCAAGGCAGACCCCTTGCCTGGTTCAGGAGCCAGCACAGTGACCAACACCCAGGCCACTCGGTCCGTTGCACACAGACATCAATGTGACGGATGGCAAATGGTGTTTATTGCTGGAGAATTTGACATTTTATAAGCTAGGGTCCCTGTGTTACTCCCATCTGCTTTCATCACAGTTAGGTGCTATTGGCTAATTGCAGGGCTAATTACTACACTAAAGATGAGGGGGGGGGGGGTTACTATCTTTCCCTTACATCCCAATATCTTCCGAGCGCTAGACCCTGCTTCAACATATTCCCCCCTCTCTATGCATAACTAATTTGCTAGAATATAAGGTGTATTAGTCTTAAAAAGTTCTAACGTTATTTTCTATATATCTATCTCTAAACACTTTGCCTAACTTATCTATATTATAAAAAGTTTTAAAAGCAGATATTATAAACTTGAGTAAAATATAGGGTACACTATACTAAAAGGCTAAAACTTATAAAATAGATACTGCAGTTTTTCATTAGTAAGCATAAGGCACACGCAGTGACTAAGTGTATTTTTAGAGCATCTGTTGCCTTTCTACAAACAGAATGTTGACTCTTTCTAGTCGGCTCTAAACAAAGATACAAGCTTATTTAAAACACACGGTTTTTCAATTATCTGCAAGTCTTCATCAGTTGTCATTTGTAGCTGAGACAGTCTCTGTTGTTGGGTGACGATGGCAGAGACACCTGTGGCAGCACCAGTTGCTCCCAGGTTAAGCAGCATCGCTATGGTCACACCTGTCACCAGTTCTGTTTTCTGAAGCCGGGTGGGTCTCTCTGCTTGCAGGCTCAACTCTTTATCCAGGTGGTACAGGACCCTGGGAACAATCACAACTTGCACAGAAAAATCGTTAGAAATAGCGAAGTTATAAACTGATAGGCATGTGGTCATCATTGTCTCGTTTGTGCTTATCAGCTGTTGCAGGCTGGAGCCTTGCCGTTTAGGATTTGTTGGTGAGAGAACTCTCTGTCTCCCCTCTGTCACCTGGACTGGGAACGCTAGCCCAGCTGAAGGGACCCAGCTGGCATATGGAGCTTTTATCTGTCCCCAGTCTGTGAGAGGGGTATCCACTCTCTGTTCTTTTTTAGTGTGGAGGGGGATATTCTTGTTTATCTTTATTGTTTTCTCTTCCGAGGACTCGGCCTCCGACCATTCGTCGCTAGCGTCTCCATCGGAGTCAGAGCTCGACTGGCTAGCCACTTCCCATTTCCCGTACCTTTCTGTTGGGCTCCGGCCCCACCTACCACCCCTGTGGGCGGGCTGTTCCCTCCCTCTTGGCTCTCCTCGCCCTTCAGTCCACCCTCCACTCTGCCTTTCACCCCACCTTTCACTCCTCCCTTCACTCCACCTTTCACTCCGCCTTTCACCCCACCTTCTGTTCCTCCTTCTGCTCCCCCTCTCTCCCTCACATTCTTTTACATTCCTATCTTTCTCCCTCCGTACACTTCCCCCACATCTTTCTTCTTCACATTCCTTATCTTTTCCAACCTCCTGACCATGTCCATCTCTCAATGCCAGCGTTTGTTCTTTGTTTTCACTAAGGATATTTCTTTCCCGCTTTATGTCTTTTTGCTCAGCGCCATTTTTAGGCACCAGGGAGGATGTTTCCCTCCGGGCTTTTCCCACGGCAGCCCTAGCTTCTTCTGTTAACTTTCTCCAAAAGGCTTCTGCTCTTCGCTGTTTCTCTGAGAGCAGATAAGGATTTGGGGATTGAGGAGACGTGTCGCCCTCTTGGGCCCCTTTTGGCTCAGCTGAGCTGCTCTTGTGTGGAGGCTGTGAAGCCTGAGTGGCTGCTCTGACCCCAAAATTTGGGGTGGCCAACAGACAGTTTTTTGCCGCCCTCCAGATCTCTTTGGCAAGGGTTTTAGTACATCTGTCCCACACCTTAGGGTGGATAAACTTTACTAGCTGATTTATGACCCCAATATACAAAAGCCTTGCAGTAGCAAGAGTAAAAGAATTAGGTTTACAATTTAATTGCAATCTGACCTTTATCAAGGCTTTCATCTTCCTTCTGGACACAGGGACGTCTCCCTCGCCAGGACTAGTCCAGCTGGTCCTGACCGCTGCTCCTGTATTCCAGGCAACCCTCGCTTTCTGGGTTTGAATCCCACTTTTTGAATTCTCACGGGTTTCAGCACCAAATGTTGTCTTTTAAAGCAAGGCAGACCCCTTGCCTGGTTCAGGAGCCAGCACGGTGACCAACACCCAGGCCACTCGGTCCGTTGCACACAGACATCAATGTGATGGATGGCAAATGGTGTTTATTGCTGGAGAATTTGACATTTTATAACCTAGGGTCCCTGTGTTACTCCCATCTGCTTTCATCACAGCCAGGTGCTATTGGCCAATTGCAGGGGGCCTTACCATACACTGTGGAGGAGGGGGGTTACTATCTTTCCCTTACAACCCGATATCTTCCAAGCGCTAGACCCTGCTTCAACACCGTGTTTTGTGCAGAGACGCAGAGGAAGGAGCGCAGATCAGGCTGGAAAGGTCTCTGTGCTGAAGGCCCAGTTCCACAGCATTGTGGAGTTAAAGGTCTTGCTGAGCACCTTGAAGGCCTTGGATTTTGGAAGAGCCAAGCTGGGTATGCCCAGAACCCGGCTGTGAGGGATTCTATGGCAAGCATGCACAGAGGGCAAAGGAGCTTGGAATGCCTGAGGCTTTCTAGAACAGCTTCCTGAAAGCACAGCAATGCTCCATCCCTGCACAGGATCAGGAAGAGGGCAGAACTGTTAGAGCCAGCAGAGAGATGGGGACTTCAGATGGCTCTTCTTTAGAATGCTGTTTATTCTATCGACTAGATTACAGCAGGGGGTCGTGGGTCAGCCTACAGCTGCTGGCTACAGGCAAGCCCTGTGTCCTGAAGCCCACTTAGTTCTGCTTACAGTGCATTATATCTCTTTCTTTTGCTGTGTGTATCATTGCATAACAACCAATCAGCATCATACACAATACCTTTACATGTACATATATCCTATCAAAACTGCTGAAATTACCATATATGTTAGTGACTACCTAATCATTTGAGTTAGTAATTAGATGGTAAACTCTGAAAGTTGCTTTGCAGTGGAAAATTCTTTTTGCTTTGGTAAAAAACTTCTTTCTGTCTGCCTATGCTTTTTCACTTGGTAGAAAACATGCTTTGTTTGAAGGCCACTTAAAGCTGTTGGACTTCAGCCATAAAACCTCCTTCTAACTGACTAAACCTCTGTTCTAAACCTTCCAGCTCGACTAAACCTTTGTTCTCTCGGTGGTTTCAGCTATAAGTGGCCCTACAAATGTCTTTTTATATATCTATGCTTGCTTTCATTTCTAGAGAACCTTCTGGTAAGCATTCATATCTGTGAAAGTTTTCTGTTAAATTCTCATCCTTCCTAACATCTCCCCTGGCCTGATGAACAACACAGATGCTAGAAATTGTCTGATTCATCATTTGTGCACACATTGAAGTATACATGTGTCACAATCTGCTCACACAGGCGGGCGTCGTGAGAGGTTCGTTTGATCTCAGAATGCAAAAAGGACACCAAGGGATTTCAGTTTAAATCAAAACAGCAATAATGCATCTTTATTTTAGTGCCAGCATCATGGGTTATGCAATAGATGAGAAGGAGAGAAAGAGAGAGAGAGAGAGAAGAGATGAATAAAGAGGCAAAGTAAAGAGAGAATACGGGGGGGAGGTATCGCTACCAATGGACAAGATGGGGTCGCCAGTGTCTTCTTCCGTTGGGAACTCTCTCTCCAAAAGCAACTTAGAAAAGTCACCTTTAGAGTCTCAAGTTCCAAGGTGAGGGCAGTTGGCCAAAAGGTGGGGAGATGTATAGGCTATTGTGGTGTGACCCGTTGCTGTGGGAAGCAGGTGTGAGGTACTGAACAGGCCCCGCTCCTCACAAGTCCCTGCTCAGCAGCAGGAACGAAGGCAGTGTACCGTGGCAGCACAGCAAACACCTGCAAACAATCACTCTTGTGCTGTAGGTCGAGCACCCCTTCAAACAATGGCTTAGCAAGCATCCACCTCAACCAGGCCAGAACCCCTGCACAAAGTCCCCTGGGCTCCTCAGGGTCTCGGTCTCTGTTCTTGCCATGCTCGTGAGGCAAATGAGGGAAACTTCAGACCGTCTCTTACACCACCCCGTGACTCACGATCAGCGTCAAGAGGGCTCCTTTGTAGTGTTGTTACGAAGTCTTCAGGTCTCCTCAAAGGTTGGTAGAGTACCCTAGTAAACAGAGACAGAAAATCAGACAGAAAAAGAAAAGTAGGAAAAAGATAAGGGCAAGAAAAAGGGAAAGACAAAAGTAAAGAATCAATTTTCAATTAAAATAAACATTCATCTTCTTATTACAAAGAATAAGTAATTTCAATTAATCAAATAAAACCCAAATAAACAATTTCAGGCAATTTCTTTATCACGAGGGACAATTTCCTATTTTTACTTTTCCAAAATTTCAATTAAATCCTGCTGAAGCAACAGTTGCTTTACCTGAGTGAGGTTCATCCCAATAGAGGTAGGCAATAAATGGTGCATCAGTGTGTAAATGGACTGTAAAAGGTGGTAAGAAATAACTGGGACTACATAAGAAAAATCACCTCCTGCAATCTTAGTAAAATTATAAACACAAAAATTTGAATGATTTTTTTGTATTCACTACTAAGATTTCTAGAAGTACACTATCACAAGCAGTTCTCAAACATGCACATCCACGTCCTATATGCACAAGTAGTTTCAGAAGTCTCGGTAGGATGATTTCAGAGTCGCAGGTATTTTGTTCCATGTCCAAACAAATATCTTGAGCTCTGGTTGCATTACTTTCACAGATAAACCCTTGTTGTTCCCAGAAAATACAGTTTCCAAATTAATGGTGAATTAATTATTAATGAAGTTTCCAAACCAACAGTTTGCCACTTCTCACCAATTTGATGAGCCCATTCCTTGTGCTCCAAAGGATAGAGAGCAGCTCCATCATGATTCAGCCCTAATGCAATGACAGGGAATATTGAATGCGCTGAAGCATTCCGTATAGTCAGTACAAAGGCTGCGGCTGTGTTTGTGCTGGGGTCACAGGTAAAATTTACTTGGTTAAGAGACCATGCCAGATTAAACAATATTTGTTGTTGGCCAGTTTTTCTGATTATACATGGCCCGATTTCAAAATTTCTCGGGCTCAGTATAACCAGAGGTTGGGTGGTGGTAGGTGTAGGTGTTACAACATTGACATCAAGTTCTCCCCAGTATTTGGTTTTGTTTTTCCCACACACGATTTGATGGGAAAATTGTACACCAGTCAGCTTTAGCCAACAATTCTGATTTTGAATTTCACAAAACAGAACATGGCCATGAGGTCCTGTGCCATAACTGTATACAGGTTCAATGAGGATTCAGCAATTAATTTTCAGGTTATTGTCACATCATCACCTTGCATTCCCATAAAGGGAGGGAAAACATTATGTTTGTCATCCAGCACTGGGGGGTGCTTACACCATGGTATGTGATTACTGCACTCAGTGCCACTGCATTGATTTTGAGTCTATGAATTAGACCTTTCAGACCTGACTGATGTGTCAGGTCATTTTGCCAATTACATGTTACAGAGGTTGATTTGGTTCAAGTGAAATGATACCAACAGTCAGTAGGTTGGTTTTTACAAAGCTTTGTAATTTCCACCTTGTTGGTACAGGGGTCCAGGGTATAGTAATTAATATTTTTCTGATGACAACACAGTATGAGGGGGGATTGTTTGTTCCATGACCACTCTGCTGTGGCGCAGAGTTTTGCCATGATGTTGGGGTGCAAATTGCTTGTCACATCTGATTCTAGAAAATTTCCAACGATTGCAATGGTGGAAGCTTTCTCATAAGGAGACTTTTCCACTTTTCTGCATCCTACCTTAATTTCTTCACCAATTGTTCCAGTTATCACTCTGGGCCAATCTTTTCGGTCCCAACCCCAGTCATGTTGACGGTATGTACCTCAAGAGTCGTGTAGTACTACGGTCACTAGGTTTGGGTGACGGCTTCTGGGGTAGGATCCTAGAACACATCAGGTGTACCTGATGGTAGCTTCAGACCACGGCCACTCAGCCGAGTTTTGGCCATGGTGTTGTGGTAAGATGCAGACAAGTATCTTACCATAGTAAGTACTTACTATTTAATACTAGTATTATCATGGTTTATCTGGTCTTCATGGCCCTCGGTGTTCTTCTGTGGAAAGTGAACACAACAGAGTCTGCCCCCAAAAGGCAGAAACTTAAAATGATGGAATTACCCAGCATGTGTTGATCCAATGCTTTTTTCCCAGAGTGTCGGAGGCCACCCATGCATATTTATTTGGAGAGGTTTTTAGTACTAGTGGTACTTGCCCTACACTAGGAAGGTCCACCAGGGCAGGTTGTCCAGGGTAGTGTGCTGGATCCTTAGGGTCACTTGGTCCTCATAGAGTGGGAATTATGCTTGGGGCTTTTGGACAAAAGGCAGTGATTTTGGGACACCTGTTTAATCCCCATCTGTCATTTACATTTTTTACAGCTTCCCTTAGCCAAAGAGCCCAACTTCCCTCCTGTGGTTTAAGGAGCCACTTCAGGAAACCATTGGTTGTTTCTACAATCCCGTTATCTTGAGGGCGGTAAGGGGTGTGAAAAGTCCATTTTATTCTTTCACCATTTGCCCAATCCTGTAAAATTTTGGCAGTGAAGTGGGACCCGTTATCAGATTGACTTTCTTGTGGTTTTGGGAAAATTCCAAACCACCCTTGCAATGCTTTGACAGTATTATCTCCTGTAGTTCTTTTCAAAGCTTGGGCTTGGATAATCTCCACTCCTACCAGCACAAAGTGTTTACCACCTGACTTCTTCAAGGGACCAATATAATCCACCTGCCACGCATCCCATAAGCCTTTACCCTTTCTTAAGTGCATAGGTCATCTTCTCAAGGATGGCTCTGCAGTCATCTGTGACATTGCTTGCAGGCTGATATGCAAGTTTTACACATTTCCTTGGTGACGGGCCAGCTGTCGGCAAGAGCTTCTTTGTAAAAATCTTTGGCAACTGAGTGCCGTCTTTTTACCTGCAGCCATTCCAAAAGGTGCTCCCAGTCCTCTGAAATTTGTTCTTCTCTCAGGCTGAAACATAAACTTTGAAGAATTTAAGATACTAGAAAAGCTAAAGCCTTAATTAAAATTAATCCTTACGTGCAACAAATGTATTTGTGGTTTTGTTTGTATGTTTCCACAGAAAAATTTGTCCTAAGAGTGTGTGCTCTTAAGTTTTGAGCAGGAGGAGCAGCGTAAGCTGCCGGTGGCTTGTGTTTTAAGCAGTGCCAGGAGCGCACTGGGAGTTAATAGTTTGTGTCTTGAGGTGAAAATGTGGTAACAACAGGATTGCTGGTTTGCTGTGTTTTGGGAGCCATGGAGGCTCCCATTTTGTTTGATTTGTGATTAAAAAGCGGCCTGGTAGGTCGTAGTTTGTGGTTTTGGCCACGGGTTCAGGGACAAGAAAGGCCCTGGCGAGAGCTGTAAAGGTTGATTTTGGGTCCCAGGAATTTATGCTGAAAGTGTGGAGTGACAAAGGTAGCAGGAAGCGGTATTAGCTGCTGGGGATTTGTGTGGCTAGGCGAGGGCCGAGGGGGGCTGGGCAGAGTGATTTGTGTCACAAGCTGAGAGAGGCTCAGCAGAGGTGATTTGCAGCAGCCGGTGCGCTGTTGGGCTGGTTGTTCTTGTAATATGTGTTAGTATAATTTGCGTTTTCTTGTACACATAGAAAATCAAGTATACAAACAGGTTTTCTGTGAAAAACAGAAGCAACTTGAGATTGCAAAAGCAGCTGCTGGAAAACCAGGAATTTGCAAGAAAATGACTCAGCAATTAAGGTAACATCGGGTAGAGGAGGGTCCACTCAAGCAAGATAAGTGCTCCACTGACTTGGTGATTGACGCTCGATGCTGACTTGATCTGATTTTCTCGGACCATGCATCTCAATGTCGGTTTCCATAAAAAAACTACACAGACTAAAAAAAAAAACTTCACCACGATTCTACATCTCAAAGCCTTCTTCCCGATAAACCACTCAAACTTCATCTCCTTCTCAGAAAACTCATCAGCAGTCCAGCAGCAGAAATAGGAATATCTAACAACACAAAAACAAAAAAAAAGAAAAAGAAAGCAACTGGAACTGCATAGCCTCAAGATGAAAAAACTGTATAAAACACAGCTCTCCAAAAGACAAGTTGTGAACTTGGGAGAATCAGTGTGACAAAGGCCGATTCAGAGTTCACCCAGCGCCGATCACGGGCTTCACGCTGACAGTGATTGTAGTTCTTTCCATAATTCGATTATACAAATTTTTCAATAAAATCCTTATTGATAAAATGAGGCTGAATTTCATTTGTAACATTCTGAAATGGGAGAGGCTTGGAACCAGGAGAGGCTTGAGTGGCAGAGCCAGTAATGTGCGTAGCATGAGACATAAATTGCATGTGTGTGCGTGCCCTGAAAGGCCAGAGGAAGTGCGTGTTTGAGACGTGCTATCAGCACAGGGCGAGTGGGGAATCCCAATCTGTGGATTCGCTCTGGGTGACTGCAAGCAGCTAGAAAAGGACAGGGTGATTGGGGTGTGTGTTTGATTGTATGAAACCCCTTTAATAAAATCTCCCCGTCTCCCCGTGGTTGGGTTGTGATAAGCATTTTTGAGGAGATGCCACCATCTAGTGACAGGACTTAAACTGCTGACTGTTACCGTTTCTTAATTAAGCTTACATGCCTAGGAATCAGGGGCCTTGGAGAGCCATGGAGAAAGAATTTCTCTTTTTAAAGAAAGGTTGTGATTGTAACCCTTGGATTGTGTTTTGCTGTGCAGTCTGTCAGGAGCCTTGGCTCTGAAAGGTATTTAGGTGGAGGATCCCCAAGTGGGGACTCTGTATCCTTTGTAACACAAAAGAGAATAAAGAAAATAAAGCCACCCAGATAGCGATAAAAATCTTACTAGGAACTGGTAAAGTAACCCATGGCAGCAGTGAGATATTTGAGTTATTAGAGAATGGAATTTTGGGGACCCTAAAGAAACTAATTGACATTCTTGGGGTTGAGTGTGCCCAAGATAATTGGGTACCTGAATATTACGAAGTGAAACTCCAAAGTTGGGATAAAGAAACATTGTGAGAAAAAGAACTTCCAGGATGGGAGCAAATGAGAGTAAAGGAATTCCTAGGAGTAGTCCTTTGGGATGGCTTTTAACACATTGGAAAGAACTAGTGGGATATGTGATGCAGAAAGCAAGAGGGAGCTTGTTAAGTTCTGTACACAATGGTGGCCACTATATAGACTGGATGGTTTTAAAGGTAGCTAAAGACCTAGCTGAGGATGATTGTAGGACAACACAGGAGGATGTTAAGGATGTATTTCCCCTTCAAGATCCTGGCTGGAATCCCAATGAACAAGGGGGACTAAGACAGTTACAAAGATATCAGAAATTAACAGTAAAAGGGCTGGAAAGAGCAATTCCCAGAACTATCAATTAATCAGCTCTATATGCTATTAAACAAAGTCCTCCTCAAACACCTTCTGAATTTTTAGATCAACTGCGCGATGCAATGTGGAAACATACCAGCCTGGACCCAGGACGGAGTGAAGGAATGCAGTAGCTAATAAATTTGTTTTTAGGACAATCCACAGAAGACATCAGGAGGAAGCTCCAGAAGATCAGAGTCCCAGAGAGCCAGAATCTGGAAACCCTGGTGGATGAAGCCTGGAGGGTCTTTAGCAATTGAGAAGAAGGATATAAACAGGGGATGAGAAAATTGGTGGCATTAGTGAAGGAGGGGGAGAAAGAAAAACGTCAGCAAGGTCCACCAAAACGAGGACCACCCCAACTGGGAAGGGATCAATGTGCATTTTGCAAGAGACTTGGACACTGGAAAAATCAGTGTCCAGAAGTAAGAAAAGGAGATGAGCAGAGAAAAGATGATCGGAAAGGAAAGGGGGAGGTTGCTCATGTAAAAGAAGACTGAAGAGGACCGGAGTCCCCTACCCCAGGTGACCCTCTGGTTATAGCTCCCAATCGCGGGAATAAAGAAAAAGAAGTGGGATTTCTAAGAGATACAGGAGCAACATTTTCAGTGTTGAATAAGGTTCTAATACCTGTGATAGTAAAAGGTTTTAAAATCTTAGAAAATTCAGGGACTTATAAAGAAAGGTAGGCTTGGCAAGCCCTGGGAAAAGTAGGCCCTGGGAAATGTTAGGCTAAAGATCATGTCAAAGTGCACGTGTGTAGTCAGTAGATGATAAATTGTTAGATGTGATTCGAAATAATTATTGTTTTTAGAACAAGAGGAACAATGTTAGGAGGCTGGGGAGAATCACAAGAAATCCATGCCTGGGTAAAAACAATGCATGCAATAGAACAATGGAAGTTTAATAATTAAGATGTAAGTTATATAATGATAGAGTATAAAACATGTTAATTTCAAACCCAAGTCGGGTCAGCTTTGGGTATGTGTACCCCTGACACCCAGAGCTCTTCAATAAAGCACCTTCATATAATCATTCCGTGATTATGTGTGTTCCTGAATGCTAACAGCTCTGTTCCTCTCTTCCAGCCCTTGAAGTTATGGCACACAACATCAGCCCCGCCATCAGAAGCCTGGCAATTCAAAAGTTTTATATCCTCCAGGCAGTAGAGAGAACTCAATATTCCATCTTTGGAAACCTGCAAGATCAGCTCCACATGGCATAGAGGACACGGTCTCATCTCTCAGGCCTTGACTGGATGCGCTGCTGGAGCTCTGCTGAGAGCTGATCTGGGAGGCTCTGTCTGCTGGGGCCACCTGAGCCAGCCAGGATTTTATTTTTCTGCAAAATTGTTCTTTCCTTACTTTTGTTTTTGTTTACTATGTAAATATAGGATAGGTTCTAAATATACAGACTCCCAAGAGCTTTCTTTTGCTGCCCAAGGTCTGCAGGATACCGGAGAAGAGAGGGAAAAGGGTGCTCATGCTCAGCAACCTGCCAGGGTGTGCAGTGGTGCAGGGAAAATGGCCAGAAACCCCTTGGCCTTTGGTGGTTCTGCTGAAGGCACAAGCCCTGTCCCAGCCAGGAAGCGCCATCTGTGTCCTCGTGCCCGTGTGGTGCTGGCTGGGTTGCTGAGGGCTCCCAGGTGCCTCTTGATGCAGCTCCTCTGGAGCTCCTGTGGGGCTGCGGCGCTGCTGGCGGGCCACGCTGGGGGAGACCCTGAGGGAACAGGGTGCTGGGAGGCCATGAAGGGATGAGGGGCTGTGGAGGCCCTGACGGGACAAGGCCGTGGGAAGGCACAAGGGGGATGTGTGAGGGAGTGGGTGTCAGGAGACTCCAAGGGGACAGGAGGCCCCTGAGGGGCTGGGGTGGTGGGAAGACCTGAGGAACTGGGTGTCAGAGGCCATAAGCAGCCCCCGGGCAGCCGCCTGGTTCCTGACACCCGGCTGTTCTGGCGCTTCCCCAAAATGTCTGCCAGGCCTGCAGCAGAAGCCCTTGGGGCTGGGACAGTACACCTCCAGGAGGGTGGGGTCAGCCCGAGGTGTGCTCAGGTTTTGCTGGCTGGGGACATGGAGGGCAGGGGGTGCTGCCAGGCCACGGCCACTGGGTGCCTGCCATAAGGGGCAGTGGGCAGAGGCAGGGCTGGCGGCCAGGCCGGGCCCTCGCGGCTGCCCAGGCCACGCTGCTGTGACCGAGGCCCCCCTGACACAGAGCTCGGGGCCCGCAGAGCTGCTGCCACCATGGGGAGGGCGGCGGTGTCTCCTCCAGCAGGGCTGCCCAGTGGCTGCTGCCCAAGCGGCTCTGGAGCCCACAGAAACAGCAGCAGAGTGTGCACAGGAACAGCAGCAGCCCCAGCGTCGGCACCTGCGAACTGAGGCGTCCGCAGCAGCCGGCTGCCAGACAGGGGGAGGCTGTGGGCACAGCTGCCTTTGGTTTGGCAAAAGGCCTCAGCAGAATTGGCCACAATGGCTTTCTCTTGACTTGCCAGCCTCACAGCAACGCTTGGCAGCTTCAGCTGCAGCCTGTGCCCGTGACTGACTTGGATGGCCGTGCTTGAGGGCGGGCTCGCCTTCCACACTCCGGTGTCCCAAGGCAGCGGCTTTGGCGCCATCGTGACACGGAGAGAGAGAGACTCAGGACATGAGAACACAGGAACAGCCTGTTTGGCTCATTCTTGAGTTTGCTGCTCCTGCCTAAAATAATCATCAGGAATATATGCTGATGTAAAGTTATAGCCGAACACCAAGGACTTTTTCTGTAGTGTCTAAACTAGTGTAGAACTAAAACCTCGTGTGACTGTTCAGAGACTCTAAAATGCAGGGTGAAAATGACAGCTTTGGTTTGTAAGAGTCCTAAAAATTTTGACATGTGATTTTTCAAGTCAGGGATTTTAATTCCAATGTGGAAACTACAAAAATATTAAAATTTGTTTTCATTGGCAACCCCTTTGAAATGGCATCAGCACACCTACAGGTGTACTGGGGGCAGTACTTGGCAATTCATGGCTTCAGTTGTGGGAGATAAATATTTTGTCTGGGTTCACCCTGAAGTTTAAAGTTTTCCCAGGGCTTTGATTGACTGGTCACTGCAGGTAACTTTAATAAATGCAAAAGGATGTGAAAGCACAATTTCTGGAGAATATGCACTGGGGATAGAGAGAAAACCTTGAAAACAGTCAGCAGGCTCTGGAAAACTTAAAAAATATTAAAATTACAAACATAATGTAAAAATAGATGTAGCTCTGTGACTGTTCAAGCAGGATTCTATGTCTGGAGGAAATGTTTGACTTGCATCAGCTGTAACACAGACAGACACGCAGCAACTGGGGCCTTGAACATTTGTGCTACTGCAAACCCCTTCCATGAAAAACATCATTCCAGGAAGGAGCAATATCATCTGACAGATAGCAAGAGTGGCCAGCAATAGCTCCAGGAGCTCCTGCCAAGACCCCTACAGGAAGGAGCCCAGCCCCCAATGCACGTGGGCTTTGGCTTTGGCCCTCTGGCACAGAAACCCCCCAGGGGCACAGGTCTCTGGGGCAGGAGAAGGGCACCAGCACTGCCAGGGCTCGGCTGGGGTGGCAGGTCTGCCTCGGTGGGGACTCTGCCACACCTGCTGATTTCAGTGCTGCCAGGCCCCTGTACAGATTCTGTGCAAGGCCCCGTGCCCTTCCTGCTGCGCCTGCGTCGGCAGCCCTGGGGGCTCCTTCTGCTGCCCTGAGCCTGCAGAGCAGGGCAGTGTTTGCTGATGGTTTGAGGTGTTCCTAAAGATCCTGTCTTAGACACTTTGGGCAAGGGATTCCTTCCAACGTAGGCCACGCTGGGGGGATGGGGCAGAACCAGGAAGGTGGCAGGGCGTGCAAGGGCCGTTAGTGACACGGGGCAGCCTGGTAACCGTGGAATGGAACGGTGGAATGGACAAGAGCTGGCAGTGACAAGACCACACCAGTGTGCCTGGTGCATGCGACGGGACAGGACACGCCAGAGCGGTGCTGTGAGGAGCCCCCACACAGCCCACTCATTAGTGCCTGACCCGGAGCTTTTCCAAGGCATAATTCCTACAGCTCACATTGTGAGCAGACTGTGGGAATTGGTGAGCCGGAGCTTCCCGATAACATCTCTTTAGAAGGTGCTCCCAAGGCCCGATTTTGTCATGGCGGGCAGATTCTTCAGGCTATTCAGGGTGTTCCGACGGAACAGAAGCACAGACCGTGGAGCTGCCCCAGCAGAACACCCTGAAGAGCCGGAGCAGTTCCAGCAAGGGCAGGATGGTGAGTGGCAGAGCTGGGCCGCAGGGCTGAAGCTGCAGCCAGCTGGGCCCTGCACCATCCCATCCCATCCCATCCCATCCCATCCCATCCCATCCCATCCCATCCCATCCCATCCCATCCCATCCCATCCCATCCCATCCCATCCCATCCCATGTGGACATGCCCAAGGACAGGACAGAAGATTGGCTGGGGCTGACCCCTGCCAGTGACCGTGCTCCATCCCCTGAGCCACCCCAGGGCTGTCCCTGCCTGGGGAGTGCAAGGCTGGGCTGTGTTCTCCGGCCTCTCCCGCAGTCCCTCAGCTCTGGCTGCTCTTTTCCAGATGCAGCCATGGACAAGAGACAAGAGCAGGAGCCTGCCCAGGGCCGCTTCCGCAAAACGCTGAAGGTACCTGCAGCCATCCCCACCTGGGCTGGGCCTGCTGTCACTGCTCAGCCCAGCTCTGCACTTGCAGCACTCCATGGAACATGCTTCTCTTCCCTGTCCTTTCTTCCTTCTGCACAGAGGTTCCGCCAGTTCCTGCCAATTCGGCATAGAAAGATCAGCCCGCTAGGAACTGAGGGCACAGCTGAGCCTGACTCCGGGCTGACCGAGCTCCAGGCAGAGCCTGATGTCAGCCCAGATTCAGCTGCGCCCTCACAAGACTCGGATGCTGTGGTGAGTGATGACAGGGCAAACTCTGATGTGGTACTGATTGAGGACATGGCCATTCCAAACCCCAGAGAGACTCAGGGCATCACAAATACTGACACTGTGCCCCCTCCCACCATGAGTCATGCACCTAATATGGATTTTTTTGAAAGGGGACTGTTCCTTCTGACCAGCAGGTAGCCAGCCAGGGGCCGGAACTGGAGGTCTCCCAGGATCCTGTGCCCCTTCAAGCCACATCCACAGGGCCCCCTCAGCCTTTGAGGCCAGCAGAGTGTGATGGGACGGTAAGCACTTCTTGGGAGAAGCTGGGGAAGTTGCTGCCTTGGACAGCACTCCAAGTCTTCCCCATTCCTACTCTAGGTGCCAGCTATTGTACGGAGCATCCACCAGCATCTAATGTGCTCCGTTACGGTGGATGCCAGGCTGCCAACTAACATGGTGAAGCTGGCTGAAGAACACCCGGACGATGTGGTGCTGACTCTCCTGCGCTGTGCCCCATCGTGTGACAGGTATGGGGCCCACGTGCCTTGAGAGCTCAGGGCTCAGCAGCCTTTAGGGCCCATCGCCCTGCACAGCCTGTCCAATGGGCTCTGCCCAACAGGCAGAGAGGCCCAGGAGCCTCGGGCCCCTCTGTTTCCTGAGGCTGCTGCCAGTGCTCCCTCCCTGCCCCTCAGGGCACTGGGGCTCTGTCACCTGGGACCCCACAGCTACACAGGGCATGGCTCTGTGACTGAGACACCCCTGACACAGAGCTCTGATCCCACAGAGCTGCTGCCATGATGTGGCAAGCCATAGCCTCATCAGGACCAGCAATGGAGAAGGTGCTGCCAACTCTGCTCCATGTGATGGAGAACTGGCCGCTTTGCAGCATCTGCACCTCTGATGAGGACAACAAGGACGTTTTTGCTCTGGCTGTGAGTTTCTGGAACTGGCCTTGCCTGTCCCCTAGGTTGCTTCTCCAGCAGCTCTTCATCCTCTCCTTGCCTCAGGCTGGGCTGAAACCTGGGCTAGGGGCAGGCTCAGGGGGCACCGGGCCCGCTGATCCCCGTGCATCTCCCCTCGGGCCCTGCCCCATGGACGCCTTAGCACTGAGCGCTGTCTTGGTGTGATTCTTTTGCAGGCAACTCTGGTGCTCTGGGTGATTATGCAAGTGCCTCAGAGCCATGAGGCCATGATGCATTATTCCGACTCTCTCTTTGCGGCTCTGCTGTTGCACGTTTTCACCACCACACAGCTGATGCCAGCAGAAGTTGATAACTTCTGGAGAGAATGCCAGGAGCAACACCGCCTTCCCGGAGAACCCAACAGGTGCCAGTCCTCCTGTCCTTCCCATGCCCTTGTGGCTGACACCAGTGCACCCAATGTGACCTGGCCTTTGCTCTGCACACAGGTTTGCAGTGCAGGCCATGAAGGCTCTGCTCTGCTTTCTGCACTATGACAACGAGTTGATGGCCATGGAGCGCAAGTGTGGCTGGGAAACGCTGCTCCGTGCTGACACCCAGCACTATGCCGTGGGTCTGTTGGCCAGGTGAGACCCCTTCTCGCCACTGCCTCTGAAATGTGTGCCCTGTGCCCAGGGTGCCCTACCACAGTCCCTGTGGTCCTGGCCAGAGGGCTTTGCCATTGAGGGATGGCTGAGCAGACTAGAGAAGTCTGAGAGGAGGGTTAGCCCAGAAGGAGCCCCATGGTCCCAAAGCACCCATGTTTCCCCCAGGGATGCTGGGGAAAGGCCAGATCTCCATGAGTCATCCCTGGGAGAGGTTTGGCCTCCCCCCACCCCCCACCTCTGTGTCTTGGTGCCATTTCCCCCCTTCCAGGGTGATGCGCCGTGACTTGACGCCCTTGTGTTACCATGTGGCACACCAATTTGTCCGGAGGCTCATCAGGGAGGAGGCACCTTGGGATCTGTCCTCCCTGGCATTCCTTGTGGAGGTGAGCCCCATGGCCAGCACTACCTCGCTGAGCTGCCTGCCAGCCCTGTCCCCTTGCATAGCCACAGCTGCCTGGGACGGTGCCCGCGCCCTGTGCTGCTGCCTGGGCCCAGCCCTGTGCAGTTCCAGGCTCCTGCCAGCCGGCTCCTCTGTCACTGCCCTGTGCCTTTCAGGTCCTGGATTGCCTGAACTTGAGTGACTGTGGGTACTGTGTCCTTGAGATCACATCAAAGCACCTGCAGAGCGAGTGCAGGCAGAGGCGTCGCCTGGCGCTCAGAGGCCTCGTGGTGCTCAGCCAGGAACCCTCGATGGTGAGAACGGGGCAGCGGCTGAAGCTGTGCTGGGCAAAGCAGCCCCTTGGGCTGGCTGGGCTTCAGGAGCTGAGGCAGCTGCTCCCAGCTCTCCTGCCTCACCTGCCTGAGTGCTTTGGGACAGGCCTTTGGCCTCTGGGCCCGGCAGCAGCAGGGTGGGGTTGCAGTGCCAGGGCGGTCTTGGCGCTGCAGCCGTTCAGGGCTTCCCAGCACAGCCTTGTGTTCCACACAGGCCACACCTATACGCCGCCTGTGTCAAAGCTTCCTGCAGCTGCTGAGTGACGCAGACGGAGAAGTGGTCGGCATGTCTCTGTCTGTGCTCACAAATGTGCTGAAGAGAAAAAGTCTTCATTTATCAAGGACTGCTGCCCCCAAGCTTGCTGAGCCACTTGTGCTCCTCTTTGACCATGTAAGGCTCTGTGCCCCGGCCACGGGCACTGGCTACTGCCCACACAAACTTTGGGCCTGTGGATTTTCAGGCCTTTGCCCAGGTGGGCTGGAGAAGTTGGTGCTGAGATCTTTTCCTCCTTCCTTCCTCCAGGACAAAAGCCACGTGCAGGTGCTCTCCATTCACCTCTTCCGCAATACGATGAACCTGGTACTGGAAGAGGGAAAAACTGCAATGGAGGGAATTGTGAAGCAGAGCCTGCTCCCGCTCATTTTGCACTGCCACGACGACAACCAGCGCGTGGCTGATGTGAGCTTTTGTGTGATGCTGGTGGACCACTGGGAGGCGGCTGGGCTGCGGCCTCCTCCTGGCCTTGGCACAGGGATGCAACTCCTGTGCCCTGGGCAGCAATGGCATCTCTGCATCTCTCCAGGCCTCCTGGGAAACGCTGCACTGTGCTGCCACCTTCTTAAAGAACACAGAGCTCCTGTGTGTGCTGCCAACAGAGGATCTGTCGAAGATCACCGAATGTGTGGTAAAGGACGGCCTGGAAACCCCAGCCTCAGCCTGGAGAATCTCCCTGTCCCCAGGGCTCAGTGTGTGGGGCTGGCAGCTGTGGCCCAGTGCTGCACCCATGGGAGCCAGCCTGTGCCCCACACGCTGCTCCCTTCCCTGGGACACACGGGTTCCTCTTCAGGCTCCTGTGGCCCTGAGCCGGGTGCCGATGGAGCCCCAGCCCAGTGGGGCTGCTGCCCGGTGCCTCAGAGCTGGGCGGGCACGGGAGGCCAGGGCTGGCCGCAGGCAGCGCCCGGCCGAGGGGCAGAGCCCGCACCGACCCTTCCTTCCTGCCGCTCTCTGCAGCTGGAACAGGACGAGAGCCGAGCGGCCGAGCACCTGAGCCGGGCTCTGCCATACCTGGACAGCCCACAGGAGTCCCTGCGAGAGGCGGCCGTCAGCTTCATCGGTGAGCCACGGGCCCGGGCTGGCTCCCCGCCCCGCCGCAGCTCGGCCCCGGCCCCGGCTGCTGCTGTCCCGGCAGCGGCACCCGGGCCCGGAGCCATGGAGCCCCGGCTGCCCTCGGGGCTGCTGCTGCCGGCCTCTGGCAGCCGTGCCCTTGGGCTGAGTCAGGATGCGGCAAGGGCTGGGGCTGAGCCCTGCCGGGGCGGGAGGCCGTGTGGCCCCAGGGCTGGCAGCGCCGCTGGCAGGGAGCTGTGCTGCCAGGGCCCTGACAGGCTCTGTGTTCCCAGGGATGGCCAGGATGTTCATGAACAAGGGCGCACAAGGAAGAGCTGCAGACCCTCAGTGAGGGTGAGTGAGAGCAGCGGGCTGGCACTGGGGGCTGGCAGGGAGCAGTTGCAATGCCTGGGATGGGAGCTGCAATCCCTGGCCCAGCTGCAGAGTGCTTCGTTCCCTGTCTGGGTGAGGGCGGTGTGGGCAGAGAGCAGAGAGATTTCAGGGACAGGGGTGGGAGTTGTGGCCAGCACCTTCTGGCTGATCCTGTTGTCTAGTTCTCTCTTGTGGCCATTGCAAGAGCCCGGTGGAATGTCCTTGGCAGGAATGTCTCCTAGGATCCCTGCAGATGCATGCCCTGACCGTGCCTCTTGTCCTCTCTCTTCCAGCCACTGAAGCCCCGACAAAGACACCACTCCATCCCACAAGGAATCTGAATATCCAAGCTTAGTTTGCCAGTGAACAAGTGTCCCAAGAACAGCAGCAGGAGACACTGAAGAGGACACCACCTCCCAGTGCCACTGGAGATCCAGGCACAGCTGACAACTGGCACAGCTGAGCCTGTGGGATTTTCACGGGGCTTCAGCCCTCTCCCAGCCTGTAGATTGCTCCCTCCAGCCCTCAGACTGTACCCATCCCCTTTTTTCCCTCTATTCTTCCTCCCTTTTGACAGCTCCTTACCTCCAGCCCTCAGTCCATGCCCATCCCCTTCTTTCCCTTTCCAGCTCATCCCTTTGCTTCACCTTGCATTAATAAACAGTTTGCCTTTTTCACTTAACCTGCATCTGTCTGGAGTTGAAGGGACACAAATCCAGAGCACTGTGACACACAGGCCCCTCCTGCCGTTCTCTCCTGCACCGTGTTTTGTGCAGAGACGCAGAGGAAGGAGCGCAGATCAGGCTGGAAAGGTCCCTGTGCTGAAGGCCCGGCTCCACAGCATTGTGGAGTTCAAGGTGTCACTGAAGGCCAGTAGTGGGACAAGGAGCCTGGGTGTGTCAGGGACCAAAGTTGTGTCTAAGGCCCGGCGTGATCTGTCCTCTGTTGTGCACGTCAACAGGATGGCGAAGAACAGACTTTGAAGGAAACCTTATGGGTTAACTGCTGGGAATTTGACCCTTAAGAGGAACAATGGATTGATCAATTGATGGGAAGTTAACCTGTGAAAGAGGAGCAGTATCAATGAGGCTGTTATTGGCATGGTGACCTTACCTCATGTACTGGCCAAGGGTGAGATGACATGGAAACTGGGAAAATTCCACTCCAGGGGAGAAGATAGGAGGCTTGGTTCTGCAGAGGAGAGGCAAGAAGGACAAAATGCACGCCTTTTGATGCAGGGCATGTCCTGAAGGTGCATGGCCTGCCTGCCCCTCCCATTGGAACACCATGCTCCATCTCCTGCCGCTGCCCAGTGGCTTTTCAGCAATCCAGGGGTTGGTAGGTTTTATTTGCAACAGCAACTAATAAAATAAGAGTTGCTTTGCAATTTGGTGCACGGGCATCTTCCAGCACCCATGATGTTCTTGGCAATGAGGATGGGATGCCCAGAGCACAAAAACCCATGGCGTTTGGAGCACGTGTGAGTGAAAAATGGACACATGTTTGAGTGTGGGTAAGAGAAGAGGGACAGGGTTTGGGCAGTGGAGCGTATGGTTGTGTAATATATGTTGGGATAATTTGTGTTTTATTGTACACATATAAAATCAAGTATAAAAGCATGTTTTATGTAAAATAAAAACCACAAGCAACTTAAGATTGCAAAAGCAGCTGCTGGAAATCCAGGAATTTGCAAGAGAATAACCCAGCAATTAAGATAACACTGAGAAGAGCTGGGTCCACCCAAGCAAGATAAGTGCTCTAAGGACCTGGTGATTAACGCCTGATACCGACCTGATGTGATTCTCCAGGACCATACATCTCTGTGTCGGTTTCCCAAAAAAAACTACACAGACTAAAAAAAAAAAGCTCACCACGATTCTACATCTCAAAGCCTTCTTCCTGAAAAACCACTCAAACATCATCTCCTTCTCAGAAAACTCATCAGCAGTCCAGCAGCAGAAATAGTAATATGTAATGTAATAAATTAATCTATGAGTAAAAATTCGTAAAGGTATAATTAAAATATATATATGTGATTGCGATGTCATAAAAATATAACATATAATGAGAATAAGTCCTTCTCCGGATCTGGTCGTGATTCTCCTCCGAGAGGCAACAGATTGCAGCCAAGTACCCAGATAACAATCGCAAGCAGGCACATCAGCCCAGAAAGAATAGACAGGACACAGGCCATCGAACGAACAAAGGAATGGGCCCGGACGAGATATCGCCGAGCCTGAGCACCTCCGCCCTGCCCACCTGTGTTGGAGAAATGGAAAAACTAGACAAAGAAAGAGGAGACAGCTGAGATATCCATCGGCTCCAGGATGGGTCCCACCACTCCACCCTAATGGCCCGAACCAAAATGATATCAAAAAGACATCCCGGACCTCTTTACATATGAGGAGCCTCTGCCCAACGTCTATTGACCCTATTCTCCAGTGCCAGGAAATCTATTCTTCGAACAATCAAGAACCTCTTAACAAAGGGTGCCTGCTTGGAATTTGGCCTCGGGACACAAACTTCCTATAAAAACCCAGGCCAAGGGACTCTCAGGTGTGGATTTGGGAGCACCTATACCTTGCGTATAGACCCTGTCCACCCAGCGCTGTGCTGCTTATTTTATTGTGGTTTTTTCTCGTTGTTCGAATTTATTATTGTTTGATAATAAATTTTCTCTTTTATATAACCCGAAATTGCCTTTGCATTTATAACAGATTGGTGCTGTGACTCGGATAGGAGAAATTGCAGGAGAATCTTGCTACCCAGGACGGGTACCCCCGCTGATTTTAGCGGCCTGGTGAGCCGAGAACCTCCGCAGCACATTCCTACATCCGAACCAAATTTAGGCTAAGGTAAAACCACAATAAAAAAGGAGAAAGGATCCAGAGAGCTCGGGAAGGCGCGGAGCCTTCGAGAAAACCGCGGCTTGGTAGCTCGTAAAAAGTCATCTGTGCACGAAGACGCCCTTGCAAGAAAATAGCTGTAAGTATTGTGAGGTTGAGCTGGTGATTGGGCGATTGTGTGAGACATGATCTGATCACGAAGCGAGTGCGGACTTCAAGGTCGCGATTCCATCCTCCTGCGAGGGAATTGGCCGGCCGAGAAGGAAGCGATTCGGTGTGAGAAAGGTCTCTTTTTACACGGTTGTAAAAACCTGGGACGAAGGAGGTCCTGGGGGACTGATCACAGGAGGCCGAAAGGGGAAGAGGACATCCTGTCGAGCTCGGGAATAAGTAAACCCTTTCAGTCAACGGGCCTAGGTAGAGGTCCAGCAGGAAAATCAAGTGCGGAATACAAGAGTCCCCAGTACAGCTAACTGAGTGGTGAGTATTGGCAAGAAACTTTGATTTTTCTGGCAAAAGGAAAAGAAGGAACACAATGCAGGAAAGGTAAGGAAATGTTTTTAATAATGGGACAAAGGAAAAGTAAAATACAGAGGAAAGAGAGCGAAAAGGGTCCCTCCAAACAAGTGAAGGGATCGTTGGACATCCCACCAGAAAGTCCCTTGGGGTGGATGTTAAAATTCTGGGAAAATTGCCCTGAAAGGAAAAAGAGATCAAAAGCAAAAATGATCAAATATTGTTCTGAGATCTGGGGAGGACAAGAACTAAGAAACCACCTCATTTGGCCCGTGTTGAGCACATTTGAGAAGTGGACGTGTAATGAGTTGCTCTCTCATATAGAGAGCAAAGTTCCCTCGGATCCCGAGGAGAAGGAATATGCCAGGCTCTGGTTAACCGCCAGAGTAGGGCTATTCCCAGTGAAACAAAAGCAGGGATCAAGGGCCGAAAACTGGGAACCCCTTGACCATTTGCCCCCTCCGTACCACGGACCGGTAGGGCCCCCTGCAGCGGACCAAGTGGTGCCATCGGCACCCACAGGCTCCGCAGAACAACCAGCTGAGGTACTCACATCTCGAACAAGGGAGTCTGCACCGGCAGTAGTACCGGCAACGCTCCCTTTGCCCCCGCCTGGGAAAAATCAAGCTGCAGCAACCTCCTCGGAGTCACTGCAGGCACAAGGTTGGGGAACACGTTACCCACAGTTACCAGACTGGCTGTCCCAGTTGGGGCACTCATCTCTAAATGAGAGAGTCCCTCCGGGTAATCACGTAGCAGCGGAATACCCGCAGACAAGAGACCGAGCCCACACGAACCACAGTTCCACTCCTGCGAGTAGAACCAGGTTAAAAGTAAAAACGGGAGGTGAAGAGAGGGGAGAGATTGAGAATAGACACCATATGTTCCCTCTCAGAAAGGTACCAACAGCCCCAGGAGTTATCAGATTTGTAAATGTTCCCCTCAATTCAGGGGATGTGCGGGCGTTTAAAAAGGAAATGGGGCGATTGCTAGATGATCCGTTTGGGGTGGCTGAGAGGTTGGATGAATTCTTAGGAAGTAGCATATATACATACGAAGATCTCATGGCCATCCTGAGATCACTGTTTAGTCAAGAAGAAAGAGAAATTATTAAACAGGCAGGTATCAGAAACTGGGAACGGCGTAACCCACAGGGGACACCAGGTGACCAGAAGTGGCCCAGTATGAGCCCGAGTTGGAATGCCCAGACGGAGGAAGGTAAGAGAAGCATGATTGATGTCAGAAATCTAATCGTGCAAGGAATAAGAGAGGCAGTCCCCCGCGGGCAGAATATTAGTAAAGCATTTAGGGAATGCCAGGGAAAAGAGGAGACACCTACCGAATGGTTAGAGAGATTGCGGTTAAGTTTGCAGATCTACTCTGGAACTGACCCTAGCTCTCCGGTGGGGGAAGTCCTGCTTAAAACCCAATTTGTGGCAAAGTCATGGGAAGATATCAGGCAGAAATTGGAAAAGATAGATGGGTAGCAGGAGAAAAGTCTCCAAGAGCTTTTAAGAGAAGCTCAAAAGATTTACATGAGGAGAGAGGATGAAAAGCAGAAACACCAGGCTAAAATATTAGTGGCTGCAGTAAAGGAAGTACAAAAGAAAGATCAGCTAAGCGGTAAGTTTAAAACTGTACCGAAAAAGCAAAAGAGGTTTTATCAAGGCGGTCCCGCTCCCCGGAAGGATCTTCCAGAATGCTACTACTGCAAAAAGGTAGGGCATATCCAGAGGGACTGCAAGCAGAAATTAAAAGATGAAAAGGTATTTCAAGAGGATTAGGGATGTCTTGGGCTTTTTCACATGGAGACAAAAACAGCAAAGGAGCCCTTGATAAAGTTGAAAGTGGGTCCCCACCGCCAGGAAATAAACTTCCTGGTTGATACGGGTGCTGAAAGAAGCACCTTGCAAAAGTTACCAAAGAGATGTGTAGCAAGCAAAGAAAAAGTTGTCGTAATTAGTGCTAAGGGAGATCCCTTCAAAGTCTCGGTAATAAAAAATGTAGAAATTGAATCACACAATAAGGTATGTTTAGGAAACTTGCTACTAGTAGAAGAAGCTGATTATAATTTATTAGGGAGAGATATGATTATTGCACTAGGTATAAATATTGCTGTAAGAAATTCCGAATTGGTAATAAAGATATTCAAGTTAACCCCAAAAGATGAAAGGGAAATCGACCCCAAAGTGTGGCACTCTAAAGGGGAGGTGGGAAAGCTGAATATTACCCCCATTAAAATTGAAATAGAGAATCCCGAAGATCCGATAAGGGTCAAACAATACCCCATCCCGATAGAAGGGAGAAGGGGTCTGAAAATAGTAATTGATGACCTTCTCAAAGGAGGTACTCTCGAACCCTGTATGTCCCAACATAACACCCCCATCCTGTCAGTAAAGAAAGCGGATGGGAGCTTCCGACTGGTTCAGGATCTTAGAGCAGTAAATGCTAGGACCCGAACCAGATTCCCGGTAGTGGCGAATCCTTATACTTTGCTAAACAGACTCTCACCTGAAGATGTATGGTATAGTGTAATTGATTTAAAAGATGCCTTCTGGACCTGTCCTCTGGAGGAAAGGAGTAGAAATTTCTTCGCCTTTCAGTGGGAAGACCCGGACACAAACCGAAAGCAACAGCTGAGGTGGACGGTCCTCCCGCAGGGGTTTGTAGAATCCCCAAATCTGTTCGGACAGGCTCTGCAACAACTACTCACCCAATTCATTCCAGAGGAGGGGACAAAATTGTTACAATATGTAGATGACTTGTTAATTGCTGGAACGACAGAAGAAAAGGTGAAGAAAAGCACGATTTCTTTACTGAATTTCTTAGGACAAAAGAGGTTAAAAGTATCTAAATCCAAATTGCAATTCACAGAGCCTGAAGTAAAATACCTTGGTCATTAGATATCTCAAAGAAAAAAGAAATTAGACCCTGAGAGAGTGGCAGGGATTCTTGCACTCCCTGCCCCAAAAACAAAAAGACAGATAAGACAATTTTTGGGGCTCCTGGGATATTGCAGACAATGAATTGAAGGATTTAGTGAAAAGGTAAAATTTCTGTATGAAAAGTTAAACACTGATAGATTGAAATGGACGGTGCAGGATGAAGTTAAATTTCAAGAATTAAAGAATGCTCTCATAACTACCCCAGTATTAACTTTGCCAGATACTAATAAAGAGTTCCAGTTGTTTGTGGATGTGAGTGGACAAACAGCACAAGGAGTTTTGACCCAAGAATAGGCAGAAAAGAAAAAGCCCATAGGATTTTTGTCAAAAATCCTAGATCCAGTTAGTCAGGGCTAGCCTACTTGCCTGCAAGCAATTGTGGCATTAGCTCTGTTGGTTGGAGAAGCGAAAAAGATAACTTTTGGAGCCCCCTTAGTAGTTTACACCCCACACGATGTAAGAAATATCTTACAACAGAAAGCAGAGAAATAGTTAACCGATTCAAGGCTTCTGAAATATGAAGCAATGTTAATCAGTTCACTGGGTCTGGAACTAAAAACAACTACTGCACAGAATCCCACGCAGTTTTTGTTTGGGGAACCAACAGGAAAGCTAATTCATAATTGTATTGAGACAGTAGAACTGCAAACCAAGGTAAGACCGGACTTGCAAGATCAGGAACTGGAAAGAGGGGAGAAATGGTTCATTGACGGCTCCTCAAGGGTAGTTGAAGGAAAGCGAAAATCAGGATATGCCATCATAAACGGCACGACAGGGCAAACTATAAAATCAGGCCCCCTGCAGGCAAGCTGGTCTGCACAGGCTTGTGAGCTATATGCTCTCCTAAGAGCTCTTCCGAGTTTAAAAGGAAAAAGAGGGACCATTTACACGGATTCAAGGTATGCATTTAGAGTGGTTCATACTTTTGGAAAAATATAGGAAGAAAGGGGTTTGATTAACACAAAAGGGAAGGAGTTAATACACAGAGAAATAATCAAGCAAATTTTAGAAGCAGTCAGAGAGCCACAAGAGATATCAGTTGTTCACGTGAAAGGACACCAAACTGGGTAGCAATTCCACACAAAGGAGAACAATTAGGCAGACAAAGAAGCAAAACGAGCGGCTTTGTTAACAGTAAGTATTCCTGAGATAGTCCCAAAGGAATCACCAGAGGTTTCCATGCTCCCCTCGGAAAAGGAGCTGGAAGAATTCAAAAGAGTAAGAGGCCACCTCGAAAAAGGTAAATGGTGGTTACCGGACGGGAGAGAGTTAGTCCCAAAAGGAATAGCCAAGGGAATACTCAGAAAGTTACACGAACAAACACATTAAGGAACCAGAGCATTGGCAGAACAATTCTTAAAGTTTTTCGGATGCAAAAGAATCTTCGAACTTGCCAAGCAAGAGGTACAGGGGTGTGTGATACGCCAGAAAGTAAATCGAGCAAATTTTAAACAATCAACTTAGGGAAGCCGGCCGCTCTCATACCGGCCGTTTGAAAGAATCCAAGTAGATTTCACGGAACTACCAAAAATTGGTAGGAATAAATATGTGCTAGTAATTGTAGATAAGTTAACACATTGGGTAAAGACTTTTCCCAGAGCAAAGGCTACCACCCAAACGGTGTCAAAAATTTTACTAGAAGAAATAATTCCCAGATATGGAATAGTGAACCATATTGATTCAGATCAAGGCACGCATTTTACTTCAAAAATCATTAAACAATTATCAGAAGCATTAAGAATAAGATGGCAATATCACACCCCCTGGCATCCTCAGAGTTCGGGGCAAGTGGAAAGAATGAATCAGACATTGAAATCACAGTTATCTAAACTGATGATTGAAACAAAGATGTCCTGGGTCAAATGTCTTCCCCTGGCGTTGTTGAATATCAGAACCATGCCACATTCTAGAACGAGATTATCCCCCTTTGAAGTGCTATATGGAATGCCATATAAGCATGGAATGCCGGTAGCCCATCCTCAAGTAGAGGATGTGCAAATCCAACCGTATCTTATTTCTATCAATAAAAAGTTACAAGAGTTAAGAAGAAGAAGATTGATTCCCCAAAGCACAACATTAGGATTTCCAATCCATCAGATTCGACCGGGAGATAAAGTACTGATCAAAGTGTGGAAGGAGCTCCCCCTCAGTCCTCATTGGGAAGGTCCATTTCTCGTCCTTCTGACTACAGATACCGCAATTAGAACTGCCGAGAAGGGGTGGACACACTCTTCTCGGGCAAAAAAAGTCACGGATTACAATTCTTCTGAGTGGAAGGTCACTACCCCTCCGGGAGAATTGAAAATCAAGTTTCGGCGTCACCACAAATGACAAGCGAAGGACAGATAAGTTGTATAATTCCGATTGTTACTGTTTTCCATTTGTACACTTTGAGTGTGCTTATTGTAAGCAAATTTGGGTGGCTCATTGCCTGGGAGGGAACCAACCTAGGGGTTTGTGTAACCAGTGCCTAGAAAAGGAATTAGATCAGACCAATCGTTTCCTTATACTTGCTACCCGGGCGGGCTTGTTGGAACTAGACTCTCCTGAGTGGTTTCAATTTTTCCAAAAAGGGCTGAGAGAGAAACTCGACTGCAAAGCAGAACCTCTAGTGATCGAGTGCCGCCGAACAGTAAAAGTACCGTGTAAGATTAACCCGATCAAAGCATCTCGGTGGGCTACCTTTAAGAGAAGGTACGCCATCAGGACTTCAAGGGCCCCTGAAGACAGTCCCTGCTGCCGAGAAGATGGTTATCCCCGCCGTATGTTCCTATACGAGCGAAGGGCATGGCAGAGGGATGCAATGGTGGGGAATCCTGATGATCCTGAACCTAGCCATGTGCTTGGCCGAAAAAACAAGTCCCGAGGCGCCTCCGGGGGAAAGTCCCCCGGAGAAGTGTGAGCAGTGCCGGACTGCCACAGAAACCGAGCGATTAATCGACTGTCCTCTGGAACTGCACGCAGGGGTATGCTGGTCGAATGATTCCCAATTGAATCTGTGTAAATTAAAAGGAAAGGTTTGGTGCTCCAACCCAGGAGCAAGTATTATAGAAAAGCAATTTCAGACCTCAAGAGAACAAAAGATTCAAACGACCCACCTCCGAAACAGAAGAGAGATAAAGGGAGTCCCTCCAATTTCGGTCTGCGGACAGTGTAACAAAACTGTCTGGATTGAGGGGAAGAAGCAATCAACTTTTATAGCTTATTTTCAAGTCAACCCTCTTTGCTACAATAAAGCAAACTTAAAACCGTATACTATTGAGAGAAAAATGTATTAAGAAGAGAAAAATTTAAAACACGAAATGAAAACTTCTTTTAATAACGAACCTATAATATTAAATTTGTTAAAAAGCAATGATGATCGAGTATGTTTACAGTTCGACCAAGTATTCTGTTTTTCTAAAGATGAAGAAAAGTTAAACCCTGAAAGTAAAATAAAACAGCTAACACTGGAGCTAAAAAGACGAGAAATAGAAAATAAGAAAAAGAGATTAGAACAAGAAAGGCTAAGCTCTCTCAGTGAGCAGTATAAACAATTAGAAAAACAATATGATAATTAGAAGTTGCCCAGCCCCAACCAGAACCTATTTATAGATCTAATGCAAAAAATTGCCACCGAATTAGGTCTATCTAACTGTTGGATATGTGGCGGTTTAAAATCGGCCGAAAGATAGCCATGGAAAAGAGAGGAATTAACCCCAGAACAATTGCTAAAATGGACAAAACTAAAATTATCCAAAACTACTCGGAGACCCGAGGGATGAGTAATTAATAAAAGAATAATTAAAACTTTCTGCATTAGTCGAGAAGAGAGAGAATTTACCGATTTAGTAGGGTACACCCCGTGTGTGAATACTCTCACGGTAAATTCAGATAGCAAAACAAAAGTCTGGCAACCAGAACCACCCGAGAGTTATTAGAGCCAATCTCAGGAGAATAACTGCGAATGAGTAGACATAATTGGACTCTGTTAGAATAAAAATCCTGGAGCCAATCCCTTCCATGCATTTAAAGGCCTGAAGGAATATTGAGAAGATCCAGCGAAAACAAACCAAAGTTAAGAAGCACCAGACGGAATTTACTAGATATGCGAGAAAAAGGCATACAGTAAATTACCAAAGAAATAGAAAAGATCCTGCACACTTGAGATAATTCAGCCCTTTTTCTTCACGTTACCTAAAGACGAAAGTAAGTCTTTAGGTGCTCCCCTCTTTGAAACGTTAGCACGACAAAAGAGAGAATTAAAGCGAGAACTACCGATAGCAAGAGGCAATCATAAGTAGAAAGAAGAGAAATAGCCTGCCGAGAAGATCATTCAATATTATGAGCCCGCCACATGGGCAAATGACGGCAGTTGGGGTTACTGAACCCCCATTTATCTCCTCAATCAGCTTATTAAGTTGCAGGCTGTAGTAGAAGTAATCTCAAACCACACTTCAGAAGCCCTAAGACTCCTAGCAAAACAACATTCACAGATGAGAGCCTTTGTATATCAAAATAGATTAGCTCTCAACTATTTGCTAACCGAGGAGAGAAGAGTGTGTAGAAAATACAATGAATCCAAGTGTTACATGAAAATAAATGACTACAGAGAAACTATAAAAGAACTAGTGGCTGAAATAAAAAAGGTGGCACATGTGCCAGTCCAGAAATGAAATTCCATTTTACAAGCCTCCTAGTGGGAGCAAATATTTAGACAGGAGGCTTAGTGAAAGAAACTAGTGTTCTTTATAAGGTGTTCGGTTGCCGGAATCGTTTTTCTACTTTGTTTAATTCCTTGTCTGATCAGATTGATACATTCTGTAGTACAAGGAATGCAAATTGCTGCCCTCCCAATAAACCCGAAAAAAGCACAAAAGAAAACAGCCCCTCTTTCTAAACTAATGAAGTTAGAAGAGGAGAGAGAAAATAAAAATGCACTTAAAGCCTTAGAAAAGTTTGAAAATGAACATATGTTGTCTCAAGAAAGTAATAGGGATTCGCTAACAGATTAAGAAGAAAACGAAACAGATTAGGAGAAATGTAAAACATTCCTCCTACAGTAACAGTTTAATAAAATACGAATTTTTAATGTGATAAATTATTAAGCGGGGGACTGTAATAAATTAATCTATGAGTAAAAATTCTTAAAAGTATAATTAAAATATATATATGTGATTGCGATGTCATAAAAATATAACATATAATGAGAATAAGTCCTTCTCCGGATCTGGTCGTGATTCTCCTCCGAGAGGCAACAGATTGCAGCCAAGTACCCAGATAACAATCGCAAGCAGGCACATCAGCCCCGAAAGAATAGACAGGACACGGGCCATCAAACAAACAAAAGAACGGGCCCGGACGAGATATCGCCGAGCCCGAGCACCTCCGCCCTGCCCACCTGTGTTGAAAATATAGAAAAACTAAACAAAGGAAGAGGAGACAGCCGAGATAGCCATCGGCTCCAGGATGGGTCCCACCACTCCACCCTAATGGCCCGAACCAAAATGATATCAAAAAGACATCCTGGACCTCTTTACATATGAGGAGCCTCTGCCCAACGTCTATGGACCCTATTCTCCAGTGCCAGGAAATCTATTCTTCAGACAATCAAGAACCTCTTAACAAAAGGTGCCTGCTTGGAATTTGGCCTCGGGACACAAACTTCCTATAAAAACCCAGGCCAAGGGACTCTCAGGTGTGGATTTAGGAGCATCTATACCTTGCGTATAGACCCTGTCCACCCAGCACTGCGCCGCTTATTTTATTGTGGTTTTTTCTCGTTGTTCGAATTTATTATTGTTTGATAATAAATTTTCTCTTTTATATAACCCGAAATTGCCTTTGCATTTATAACATGTAACAACACAAGAAAAAGAAAGAAACTGAAACTGCATAGCCTCAAGCTGAAAAAACCTGTATAAAACACCGCTCTCCCAAAGACAAGTTGTGAACTTGTGGGAATCAGTGTGGCAGAGGCTGATTCAGAGTTCACCCATTGCCGATCCCGGGTTCGACGCTGACAGTGATTGTGGTTGTTTCCATAATTCGATTTTACAGATTTTTCAATAAAATCCTTATGGATAAAATTTGTCTGAATTTCATTTATAACTGCTGCACCCTGAGCGCGGGCGCGTAGCTGCAGCAAGGAAGCAGTGCCGTGGGTGCGTGTGCCACGAGCAGGGCCTGCTGAGTGGGGCACACAGCTGCCCCAGGACAGTCTGTTCCGTGGGCAGCAGATCATGTGGTTGCAATTTCACTGCACAGAGTTCCTGCCCTCACTTCTCTTGTGGTCCTTAGGTTTCCTTGTGTGAGTGCACTGGTAACAATGTTTTGTGAAAAAGAGCCTCGGGCGGTGGCTTTGTCAGTGGAGTGACCAGGCTGGATGCAGGAAGCTCCAGGCTGGAGCACATTATGGCATTAGCTAGCAACCTGGACAAATACCTGAAGCATGAGAGGTCAAGGACCTTGTGGGGGTGTTGAAATACTGCAGAGAATTTATAGAAACTCCTCTCCGAGACCCTCTGAAGAGTGGCTGACTCCTGCTGGTCAGATGGCTGGTTGCCTATTAGTGTCATACAAAGTTGCTGTTCAAGAGAATGCAGAGCTTGATAAACAGGTGAAGAAGATGAAAAATAGAGGAGCTACAAGCTGTATGTTGTAACTTGACAAGTTACAATGTCAAGCATTTGTAACTGCTATAGAACAGGTTGAGTAACTCAGGTCCCTATACCAATGATGCTGCTTGGCCACCTGTGGCCAAAGGATGGGCTACTTTAGGACAGGCATGCAATCTGCTTAAAGGAGAAGGAATGAAAATTAGTGTCCTGATGGGGTCTCTCAAGCTTTATATGGGCCAAGCCTTAAACCCCAGGATAGGGAATATTATCCTAGAGGGATGCCCAAAGGGATGGAAAGCCTACGGTCATGGAACAGCATTCCTGCATCTGTGGGCTACCAGAATGTGGCAACCATTGTCTCCCCCTGGGAAGTGCCCTGCTTTATGCTGCACTGGAGTTGCAGATTTTCGGCACCTTGAATGCAGACAGCTTCACTCTTAAAAATGAGATTCACTTAATAAATTATAAAAAGAATTTAATATAAACAAAAGACAATTAGGAGACAAAAGAAATAAAGCAAAGGGTTAAAACGGCCGGGTGCCCTGGCGAGTTGCCAGGAACACACCTGGTATCTCAGGAACACTCTTTTTATTCCATCCTTGCTGTGAGAGGTTAATGCATATTCAAGCATGTCCCCTCCCTGGTTCCACCTTCTTGGATCATGTTATTTTCTGCTGGTCAGCAAAATTTTTGCTGGTCATTATTATTCTAGCTGGTCAGCATTATTTTTGGAGTTTTGGTTTCCTTTTTGCTGCAGATGGTCACTTGTTGATAACAGCCTGGGCCTCTCATCCTTCGCCTGAGGGCAGCTGGTCTTCATATCTTCCGCTGATAACAGTTTGGGTTCCATGCCTGCCTGATGCCACCCACTCCTTGTGGCACCAGTTGCTTTCCTGTGCAATGTTCTAGCTGCCCCAAGAGTAAAGAGGGAGCTGGAGAAAGAGCTTGCCAGGCTGTTCTCCATCCTTTCCCAGCAATCCTGCTTAAGGGGAGAAGTCCAAGCTGAGCTCAAATGTGTAAATGGAAGAGCCGTGCACAGGAAGGGTCAGTGGGAAGGATGATCCAGGAACCATTGGCCTGGCAGCCTGAGCTTGCTACCGCGGAAGGCCTTGGAGCAGATCCTGCTGAGTGCCATGCCACGGCATGTGCAGGGAACCAGGGGGTCTGCTGGAGGGTGGGAAAGCTCTGTGGAGGGATGGGAACAGCTGGGGGTCCTGGTGAGATGAGGGAGGCTGGTTATTAGTGGGTGTGTTGGGGAAGGAGTTCTCCAGAAGGTGGATTTTGAGGCCTTTGCCCAGGTGGGACTGGAGGACTTGGTGTTTAGAGATATTTTCTGCTTCCTTTTCTCCAGGACAACAGCCATGTGCAGTTGGTCTCCATTCAACATTTTCAAAAGTAATGGACTTGGAAGAGGACAAAGGAAAGAAGCCCCTGGAAAGAATTGTGAGTCACAGCCTGCTCCCACTCTCCTTGCACTGCCACGAGGAGAACCAGCACATGACAAATGTGAGGGTTTGTGTGATGCTGGTGGACCACTGGGAGGGGGCTGGGCTGCTTCCTGCCCTGCTGCCTCCCAGGCTGCGGCCTCCTCCTGGCCTTGGCACAGGGATGCAACTCCTGTGCCCTGGGCAGCAATGGCATCTCTGCATCTCTCCAGGCCTCCCGGGAAACGCTGCACTGTGCTGCCACCTTCTTAAAGAACACAGAGCTCCTGTGTGTGCTGCCAACAGAGAATATTTTGAAGATCGTCTATTCCATGGTAAGGGACGGCCTGGAAACCCCAGCCTCAGCCTGGAGAAGCTCCCTGCCCCCAGGGCTCAGTGTGTGGGGCTGGCAGCTGTGGCTCAGTGCTTCACCCAGAGGAACCAGCCTGTGCCTCACACGCTGCTCCCTTCCCTGGGACACATGGGTTCCTCTTCAGGCTCCTGTGGCCCCAAGCCCTGACAGGCTCTGTGTTGTCAGGGATGGCCGGGCAGCACCTGAGGGGGAAGAAGAAAGAGATGCTGCTCATCTGTGAGGGTGAATGAGGGCAGCGGGCTGTCAGTGTGGCTGGCGGGGGGAGCTGCAATCCCTGGCCTGGCTGTGGAGGGCTCTGCTGACCCTGCAGATGAGGGGCAGTGTGGGCAGAGCACACCAAGATTTCAGGGGCACGTGGGGCATTCATGGCCAGCAGCTTCAGGCTGATCCCCTTGGTCCCTGCTCCTTCCTGGCCATGGCAAAATCTGGCTGGGATGGCCCTGGCAGGGGCCTATCCGTGGGCCCCTGCAGGTCTGGGATCTGACCCTGGCTCTGATAGTAAAAGGTCTTAAAATCTTAGAAAATTCAGGGAGTTAGAAAGAAAGTTAAGTTTGGAAAGCCCTGGGAAAAGTAGGCCCTGGGAAATGTTAGGCCTTGTGCTTGCTAAAGATCATGTCAAACTGCACGTGTGTAGTCAGTAGATGATAAATTGTTAGATGTGATTCGAAATAATTATTGTTTATAGAACAAGAGGAACAATGTTAGGGGGCTGGGGAGAATCATGAAAAATCCATGCCTGGGTAAAAACAATGCATACAATAGAACAATGGAAGTTTAATAATTAAGATGTAAGTTATATAATGATAGAGTATAAAACATGTTGATTTCAAAACCAAATCGGGTCAGATTTGGGCATGTGTACCCCTGACACCCAGAGCTCTTCAATAAAGCACCTTCATATAATCATTCCGTGATTATGTGTGTTCCTGAATGCTAACAGCTCTGTTCCTCTCTTCCAGCCCTTGAAGACATGGCACATAACATCAGCCCCGCCATCAGAAGCCTGGAAATGCAAAAATTTTGTATCCTCCAGGCAGTAGAGAGAACTCAATATTCCATCTTTGGAAACCTGCAAGATCAGCTCCACATGGCATAGAGGACACGGTCTCATCTCTCAGGCCTTGACTGGATGCGCTGCTGGAGCTCTGCTGAGAGCTGATCTGGGAGGCTCTGTCTGCTGGGGCCACCTGAGCCAGCCAGGATTTTATTTTTCTGCAAAATTGTTCTTTCCTTACTTTTGTTTTTGTTTACTATGTAAATACAGGATAGGTTCTAAATACACAGACTCCCAGGAGCTTTCTTTTGCTGCTCAAGGTCCGCAGGATATCGGGGAACAGTCCTCGGTGCACGCGACGGGACAGGACACGCCAGAGCGGTGCTGTGAGGAGCCCCCGCACAGCGCACTCGTTTGTGTCTGACCTGGAGCTTCTCTGAGCCGTCATTCTTGCAGGTGACCTCGAGGCCAGACCACAGGACTTGGTGACCTGTGGCCTTGCCGAGGCTTCTTTTCTTAAGGTGCCCTCGAGGGCAGACTGTGGGACCTGGTGACCTGGAGCTTTTCCGAGGCATCGCCCATCCCTGCAGTCACTGCCCTTGAGACCAGGGCACAATCCTTGACGAGGAGCCTCCTGTCCTTGTGGCAGGAGCCCTCAAGACCCGAGTGCAGGACTTGCTGTCCTGCAGTCTTGCCAGGACTTGAGTCTTGCAGGTGCCTTCCAGGCACGACTGCAGGACTTGCTGCCTCGGAGCTTTTCTGAGGCATCTCTCTTGCAAGTACCACAAATCCATTCACTGCCATGGAGCAGCGACCCCCAGGAGTGCCCAAGTTGGCCTGGGTTGACGAGGAGGAAGAAGGCCCTGGAGCTGCCCCAGCATAGGAGACGGAAGAGGTGCAGCAGTTCCAGCCACTGCAGGAGGGTGAGTGGCAGAGCTGGGCAACAGGGCTCTGCCTGTGGCTGGCTTGGCCCCATCCCCATCGTCCCCATCCCCATCATCTTCCCTTCCCTTCCCTTCCCTTCCCTTCCCTTCCCTTCCCTTCCCTTCCCTTCCCTTCCCTTCCCTTCCCTTCCCTTCCCTTCCCTTCCCTTCCCTTCCCTTCCCTTCCCTTCCCTTCCCTTCCCTTCCCTTCCCTTCCCTTCCCTTCCCTTCCCTTCCCTTCCCTTCCCTTCCCTTCCCTTCCCTTCCCTTCCCTTCCCTTCCCTTCCCTTCCCTTCCCTTCCCTTCCCTTCCCTTCCCTTCCCTTCCCTTCCCTTCCCTTCCCTTCCCTTCCCTTCCCTTCCCTTCCCTTCCCTTCCCATCAAAGGTTGAATTTGATGGTCAAAGTTTCAACTTGAAGTCCCAAGGTTGGATTTGGTTGTCAAAGGCTGGATTTATTTGTCAAAAGTTGGATTTGAAGGTCAAAAGCGTGATTGAAAGGTCTCAGTTTGTAGTTGATGGTCAAAGGTTGGACTTGAAAGTCCAGGGTTGAATTTGGTGGAATAATGGCATTCCAGTTGACGGGATTTTAGAATCCTCCAGTTGCCCTCCCAAATTCCCATCAACAGTGGAAATCCATGGAATAACAGCATTTTTTTCATTGGGAATTTTGACTCCTCCAGCTCCCTTTCCATATTCCCATGAAAACCATGGAATAACAGCATTCCAGACATCAGGAATTTTGAATCCTTCCATTTCCCTCCCAAATTCCCATGAAATAATGGAATTCCAGGCATCAGGAATCTTGAACCCTACAGCTCTCCTCCCAAATTCCCATGCAATAATGGAATTCCAGGCATTGGGAATATTGAATCATCCAGCTCCCTTCCCAAATTCCCATGAAATAACATCTTTCTGGGCATCGGGAATTTTGAATCCACCCATTCCCCTCACAAACGCTCATGGAATGATAGCATTCCAGGTGCTGGGAATTTAGAATCCTCCAGCTCTCCTCACAAATTCCCATGGAATAACAGCATTCCGGGCATCAGGAATTAGAAAAATAGCACATTTATTGCTACAGAATGGTCATGTACCTGATGGCATCGGATACTACAGGTGGGAAGGAAACTGGGAATTGCTGTGGCTGCTCCAGAATCTCTGCCAAGCTCAACATCCCGTCTGGACAACTCCACGACAACTCAGGAATGTACCAAAAAACATGGAAAAGTCAAGGCACCCAGGCATACATTGGAAACTAAGTGTAACTGTTCTTTTTTCTTTGTTTTTTATATTTTCAAGAGATTTGTCCTTTTTTTTTCTTCTTCCCCACTACTTTTTTTTCTTTTTCCTTTCTTTATTTTTAATTTTCAACCCTTTTTGATTTTCAACTGGAAAAATTCTAAGCAACTCAAGTGGAAAAACCCAAACAACCCAAGAAACCAAAGAAGTTTTCATCTCTTGGATTACACATGGCAAAACAATTTAAGTAGAAAAATAAGGTACCAAACTTTTACTCCCCAGAAAATCTACAAAGAAGACATATTCAGAATCTCGACAATTTTTTAAATTATTAGTATTAATTTTTTCTCCTTCTTAAAATAAATTTTTTGGGTTTTTTTTTCTTTTTTATTCCATGGTATAAAAGGATTTCTCCTCTGAAAAATAAGCCAAATGTTTTGGTTTTGGGGT
This sequence comes from Cyanistes caeruleus, assembly GCF_971803275.1. Lineage (NCBI taxonomy): Eukaryota > Metazoa > Chordata > Aves > Passeriformes > Paridae > Cyanistes > Cyanistes caeruleus. The sequence continues at coordinate 4,951,173 of NC_141707.1, read as the reverse complement.
TTTTTTGGGTTTTCTTGAGGATTTTTTTCTCTTTTTTCCAAACACTCAAGGTGTCTTATATTCTATTTTGTAGCAAAAAGAACACTAGACAAACTAATCATAGAATCACAAGGTTGGAAGAGACCTTCAAGATCATTGAGTCCAACTCATGCCCCAGCACCTCAACTAAACCATGGCACCAAGTGCCAAATACAGTCTTTAAACACACTCAGGAATGGTGACTCCACCACGTCCCCAGGCAGAACATTCCAGTGCTTTATCACTCTTTCTGTCAAAACTCTTTCCTAATATCCAACCTATATTTCCCTTGGTGCAGCTTGAGACTGCGTCCTCTGCTTCTGTCAGCTGCTGCCTGGAGAAAGAGGCCAACCCCACCTGCCCACAGCCACCTTTCAGGGAGTGGTAAGAACACCTCTGAGTCTCCTTTTCTCCAGGATAAACAACCCCAGCTCCCTCAGCTGTTCCTCACAGGGTTTGTGTTCCCAGCCCCTCACCAGCCTCGTTGCCTCCTCTGGACGTGCTCAAACATCTCAAGGTCCTTCCCAAAGTGAGGGACCAGAACTGGACACAGCACTCGAGGTGTGGCCTCACCAGTGCCGAGCGCAGGGGGAGAATGACCTCCCTGCTCCTGCTGGCCACACCATTCCTGATCCAGGCCAAGGGCCACTGGCCTTCTTGACCACCAGGGCACTGCTGGCTCGTGTTCAGCTGCTGTCACCAGCACCCCCAGGTCCCTTTCTGCCTGGCACTGTCCAGCCACACCGTCCCCAGCCTGGAGCATTGCAGGGGGTTATTGTGGCCAAAATGCAGGACTCAGCACTTGGATTTACCAAACTTCATCTTATTGGACTCTGCCCACCCATCCAACAGTTCCAGGTCTCTCTGCAGAGCCCTTCTACCCTCCAACAGATCAATACACGCTCCCAGCTTGGTGTCATTGCAAATTTACTGGTGGTGGACTCAATCTCCTCATCCATGTCATCAATAAAGATATTGAACACAACAGGCCCCAGCACAGACCCCTGAGGGACACCACTGCTCACTGGCCCCCAGCTGGATGCAGCACTGTTCACCACCTCTCTCTGGGCCCAGCCATCCAGTCTGTTCCTAACCCAGCACAGAGTGCTCCTGTCCAAGCCTGGGCTGCAGCTTTTCCAGGGAATGCTGTGGGAGACAGAGCCAAAGGCCTTGCTGAAGTCCAGGTGCACAACATCCACAGCCTTTCCTGCATCCACTAGGCAAGTCACCTGGTCAGAAAACAAGACCTGTCCCTCCTGAACCCACGTGGCTGGGTCTGATACCCTGGCCATCCTGTAAGTGCTGCGTGATGACACTCAGCATAAACTGCTCCATTATCTTATCAGGTACTGAGCGCAGGCTGACTGGCCTATAATCACCAGCATCCTCCTTCCCACCCTTTTTGTGAATGGCTGTCACATTGGCCAGTTTCCAGTCATCTGGAACCTCCCCAGTGAGCCAGGACTGTTGGTAAATGATGGGGAGTGGTTTTGCAAGCTCATCTGCCAGCTCCCTCATCACCCTGGCTGGATCCCATCTGCCCCATAGATTTATGAACATCCAAGTGGCTCAGCAGTTCTCTGCCTGCCTCCTCCTGGACAACAGGGGACCATTCTGCTCCCTGACACCATCTACCAACCCAAGAGGACAGCTGTCCTGAGGACAAGCCACTTTCCACTAAAGACTGAGGAAAAGAAGGTGTCAAGCACCTCTGCCTTCTCCTCATCTGCAGCTGCTGAGTTCCCTCCTGCATCTAATAGAGAACAAGGGTGGCTCTTACCCTTCCTTTTACCATTAATATATTCGTAAAATAATTTTTTATTATCCTTTACAAAAGTTGCCAAATTAAGTTTGAACTGGGCTTTGTCCTCCCTAAGGTTTTCCCTACATGCCCTAGCAATCCCCCTAAAATACATCCTGAGAGACCTGACCTTCCTTTCAAAGATGATACATCCTCTTTTTTTTCTTAAGTTCCTTCAAAACTTCATTGCCCATCCAGGCTGGATGTTTGCCTCATCGACTCATCTTTCAGTACACAGGGACAGACTCTTCCTGTGCCCTCAAGATCTCTGTTTTGAAGACCACCCATCCTCCCCAGACTCTTTTGTTTTTAAGGGCTACTTCCCAAGGAATGCTTTGAATAAGTGTCCTGGTTTATGGACAATAAGTCTCCTAAATAGGCCAAAATCTGCACTCCAATGTAAGTGAAGTCAAATATAAAAGTGCTATTGATGTTCCTCCTGATTTCACCAGGTCTGGAGAACTCTATCATTTCATGATCACTACATCCCAAGCAGCCTCCAACCACCACATCTCCCACCAGCCCATCTCTATTTGCAAACAACAGGTCCAATATAGTCCCTCCCCTGCTGGGCTCACTCACCAGCTGCAACAAAAAGTTGTCCTCCACGTACTAAAATCTTCCTGGACTGCCTCTTTTCTGCTGTATTAAGTTACCTGCAGATGTCTGGTTGGTTAAAATCACCTACAAGAACAAGGGCTGGTGATGCTGAAACCTTCTCCTGCTGCTTATAGAATGAGTTGTCTGCCTCTTCTTGCTGGTTGGGTGGACGATAACAGACTCCCAGTAGGATATCAGCCTTGTGGGCCTTCCCCTTAATTCTTACCCATAGGCATTCAACTTTATCATCATCAGTTTCAATACTTACAGTGTCAAAACCTCCCTAATAGAAAGGGCCACTCTTCCACCTCTTCTTTTCCTGTCTCTTCTGAAGAGCTTGTAGCCACCCAGTGCAGCACTCAGCCATGAGTACATCATGGCTTTGCCGTGGCACCACGGCCTCCAGCTCTTCTTCTTTGTTACCCATGCTGTGTGCATTGGTGTACATGCCCCTCAGCCGGGCTACTGATTTCACCCCTACCTCAGGCTCACCACCCTTGGGCCTGCTTCCAGACAGCCCAGCTGCATCCCCTTCCCCCTTCAAACCTAGTTTAAAGCCCTCTCAATGAGTTCTGCCACTTCATAAGATAAAATTCTTCTACCCTTAAGAGAGATGCAGCCCATCCAGTTCCAGCAGGCCGGGTGCCAGAAAAGTTGCCCCATGATCAGAGAACCCAGAATTCTGCCGATGACACCAACCCTTGAACCACTTGTTGATAATGTGGGCTCCCCTATTCCTTTCACTTTTTTTCTGCCACCAAAGGGACTGAGGAAAAGTCTACCTGTGCTCCTGCCCCATCAAGCACTCAGCCAGTGCCCTGAAGTCCCTTTGAATTGCCCTGGCACTCCTCTTTTCAGTCTCATCTCTGCCAGCCTGGAGTAGCAGCAGTGGATAATAACCAGAGGGCTGGATCAGCCCAGGAAGTCTCTCAGTGATGGCCCGTAGCCGAGTCCCAGGGAGGCAGCAGACCTCCCTGTGGGATGGCTCCAGTCAGCATGAGGGGCCCTCTGTTCCCCTCAGAAGGGAGTCACCCACTACAAGCAACTTTTTTTTCTTTTTAATGAGCTTTGTAACAAAAAGTCAGGCACTGGTAGATGGTAAAATTCTGATTTATAAATATTTTTTCCCATTTTTTATTGGTTTTTGCATCTTCTTTTCACTCCAACAGCATCACAAGTATTGAGAATGAAAAAAGGCCACAGTCCATCATTTTCACCGTTTTACAGACGTTTCTAAGAATATTCAGGAATGAGGATGGGCAAAAAGAGGCACTGCAGGAGCAGGAGTTGACTTCCAGTCCCATCGGAAAGGAAAAGGGGGGATCTTCCTGGAAAAAAATCCAATATTTTTAAAAAGCCCTAAAAAGTTTCCAAATAAAATAAAAAATTTGGGCCCTCCCAGGCCCTGGTAGGCTGCTGCGATGGAATTTCTCCTATTCCACCTCCAAATTATTCTTTACCAGTGGATTTGTCTGGAATTTTGTCCTTACTTTTCCCTATTTTTCCTTCTTAAAAATCCTTTTTTCCCCCAGTTCTTTTCTGCTTGTTTCCACTATGTTTTCCTCATTTCCAGTGCTGTATGGGATTTTTCTGGATCTGGATTGTGTCCTGCCTCTCTCCCCACCTTCTATCCCCCTAAATCCCAAAAGAAAATAACCCAAAAAACCTCAGAAGACTGAATCAGTACACGTAGCATTGTACTGTCATTGGAGAGTTCCTAGAAAAACGGGCAGAAATTTGGGATGAACGTTCCCTCTCCAGTAGATCCATGAATACCTACAATGCCGAAATGAAAAAAGCTGCTAAAATTGGGATTTTGCCTTTCCAGGAGGGCTTTTGAACCTGGCTTTATTCATTAACCTTTCAACGTGCACAACAGAGGACCAAATACGGCAGGGCCTTAGACACAACTTTGGTCCCTGACACACCCAGGCTCCTTGTCCCACTACTGGCCTTCAGTAACACCTTGAACTCCACAATGCTGTGGAGCCGGGCCTTCAGCACAGGGACCTTTCCAGCCTGATCTGCGCTCCTTCCTCTGCGTCTCTGCACAAAACACGGTGCAGGAGAGAACGGCAGGAGGGGCCTGTGTGTCACAGTGCTCTGGATTTGTGTCCCTTCAACTCCAGACAGATGCAGGTTAAGTGAAAAAGGCAAACTGTTTATTAATGCAAGGCGAAGCAAAGGGATGAGCTTCAAGGAAAGAAGGGGATGGGGAGCATCTGAGGGATGGAGTCAAAAGGAATGAAAAGTACAAGGAAAAAAGGGGATGGGAAGTGTCTAAGGTTTGCAGGGAGGGAGCTGTCAAAAGGCAGGGAGAAGGCTGAAGCCATGAGAACTGCATCAGCTGTGCTTGTTGCTCCAGCAGCTCTGGAAGGTGGTGTCCTCTTCAGTATGTTTTTGTGTGTTCTTTGGATAGTGGTTCACTGTATCCAGGAAATGTCCCTAATTCTTTAGCTTTTTGGGGAAACTGGGCTTAATTTTCCAGGTTAGAGCAGGATGGGCTGGCGTCTTTCCTCAGTGCTCGAAGGGCTGGAAGAGAGAGGAACACAGCCAAGTCAGGGCCTGGTTCTACAGGAATCCAAGGAGACCTCCCTGCCACGGCCATACCACCCAGAAGGAAGCAGAAGACAGAGCAATCAGCTGAAGAAAGTGCTTGCCACGAAACCCCTCTGCGCCCCTGAAGTCTCGGTGTGCTCTGCCCACGCCGCCCCTCATCCGCATACTGAGCAGAGCCCTCCGCAGCCAGGCCAGGGATTGCAGCTCCCCCCGCCAGCCCCGCTGACCGCCCGCTGCCCTCACTCACCCTCACAGATGAGCTGCTGCTCCGTCTGCGGCCCCCTCAGGAGTAGCCCGACCGACCCTAAGAACACAGAGCCTGTCAGGGCCCCGGCAGCACAGCTCCCTGCCAGCGGCGCTGCCAGCCCTGGGGCCACACGGCCTCCCGCCCCGGCAGGGCTCAGCCCCAGCCCTTGCCACATCCTGACTCAGCCCAAGGGCACGGCTGCCAGAGGCCGGCAGCAGCCCCGAGGGCAGCCGGGGCTCCAGGGCGCCGGGCCCGGGTGCCGCTGCCGGGACAGCAGCAGCCGGGGCCGGGGCCGAGCTGCGGCGGGGCCGGGAGCCAGCCCGGGCTCGTGGCTCACCGATGAAGCTGACGGCCGCCTCTCGCAGGGACTCCTGTGAGCTGTCCAGATACGGCAGTGCCCGGCTCAGGTACTCGGCTGCTCGGCACTCGTCCTGTGCCAGCTGCAGAGAGCGGCAGGAGGGAAGGGTCGGTGCGGGCTCTGCCCCTCGGCCGGGCGCTGCCTGCGGCCAGCCCGGGCCTCCCGTGCCCGCCCAGCCCTGAGGCACCGGGCAGCAGCCACTGGCGCCGGGCTCTGGAGGGGGCAGAGGGCCGGCTGCTGCCCGGGGAGCCGCGGTGCCGGCCCACCCCGCAGCCCCAGTGACTCGGGGCTCCATCGGCACCCGGCTCGGGGCCACAGGAGCCTGGAGAAGAAGCCGTGCAGCCCAGGGAAGGGAGCGGTGTGTGGGGCACAGGCTGTCTCCCATGGGTGCAGCACTGGGCCACAGCTGCCAGCCCCACACACTGAGCACTGGGGGCAGGGAGCTTCTCCAGGCTGAGGCTGGAGATTCCAGGATATCCTTACCAGGCACTCCTTGAATTTCAAAGGCTGCTCCTTCTTCAGCAGCTGCTCCAGATTCTTCCACTGCAGGAACTTGGCCACACAAAGCAGTGCCTCCCAAGAGGCCTGGAGAGAAGCAGAGAGGGGAGACAGTGCCACAGCATGGGGCACAGGACTCCGGTCCCTGTGCCAAGGCCATGAGGAGGCTGCAGCCTGGGAGGTGCCAGGGCAGGAGGCAGCTGAACCCTCTCCCAGAGATGCACCGGCATCACACAAAACCTCACCTTTGCCACGTGCCGGTTCTCATCATGAGAGTAGATTAAAAGTGAGTACAAGCTCTTGTTCACAATTGTCTTCAGGGGCTTTTTTCCCTCATCCATTACCAACTCTATCACCTTGCAGAAGAGGTTAATTGAGAGCAGCCGTACATGGCTGTTGTCCTGGAGGAAAGGAAAAGACCTGAGCACCAACAGCTCCAGGCCCACCTAGGCAATGGCCTGAAAATGCAGACAGCACAAAATTTCTGGGAAGCACCCAATGCCCATGGTTTGGGATGCAGAACCTTACGTTGTCAAAAAGTGCCAGGAGTGCCTCAGCCATCTTTGGGCCAGTGGTGCTAGATACCAGAATTTCTTTTTTCTGGAGCATATTCATGAACACCTGGAGGGTCATGCTGACCACATCTCCATCTGCATCACCCAGCAGGTCCTGAAGGCGTTGAGACAGGCTGCACAACCTTATGGCCTGTTTGGAACACAAGGCTGTGTTGGGAAGCCCTGAACGGCTGCAGCGCCAAGACCACCCTGGCACTGCAACCCCACCCTGCTGCTGCCGGGCCCAGAGGCCAAAGGCCTGTCCCAAAGCACTCAGGAAGGTGAGGCAGGAGAGCTGGGAGCAGCTGCCTCAGCTCCTGAAGCCCAGCCAGCCCAAGGGGCTGCTTTGCCCAGCACAGCTTCAGCTGCTGCCCCGTACTCACCATCGAGGGTTCCTGGCTGAGCACCACGAGGCCTCTGAGCGCCAGGCGACACCTCTGCCTGCACTCGCTCTGCAGGTGCCTTGACACGATCTCAAGGACATAGTCACTGTATTTAGTCAAATCCAGGCAGTCGAGGACCTGAAAGGCACAGGGCAGTGACAGAGGAGCCGGCTGGCAGGAGCCTGGAACTGCACAGGGCTGGGCCCAGGCAGCAGCACAGGGCGCGGGCACCGTCCCAGGCAGCTGTGGCTATGCAAGGGGACAGGGCTGGCAGGCAGCTCAGCGAGGTAGTGCTGGCCATGGGGCTCACCTCCACAAGGAATGCCAGGAAGGACAGATCCCAGTGTGTCTCCTCCCTTCTGAGTGCCTTGAGCAGGTGGAGTGCAATATGGGAACAGAAGGGGATCAAGCCACGGCGTATCTCCCTGTCAGGGGGAAAATGGCACCAAGGCCCTGATGTGTGTGGGGGCAAACCTCTCCCAGGGATGACTCATGGAGATCTGGCCTTTCCCCAGCATCCCTGGGGGGACCATGGGTGCTTTGGGACCATGGGGCTCCTTCTGGGCACCCTCCTCTCAGACTTCTCTAGTCTGCTCAGCCATCCCTCAATGGCAAAGCCCTCTGGCCAGGACCACAGGGACTGTGGTAGGGCACCCTGGGCACAGGGCACACATTTCAGAGGCAGTGGCGAGAAGGGGTCTCACCTGGCCAACAGACCCACGGCATAGTGCTGGGTGTCAGCACGGAGCAGCGTTTCCCAGCCACACTTGCGTCCCATTTCCATGACCACATTGTCACACCGCAGTCGGCAGAACAGAGCCTTCATGGCCTGCACTGCAAACCTGTGTGCAGAGCAAAGGCCAGGTCACACTGGGTGCACTGGTGTCAGCCACAAGGGCATGGGAAGGACAGGAGGACTGGCACCTGTTGGGGTTGCTGGGAAGGCGGTGTTGCTCCTGGCATGCTTTATAGAAGCTGTCAAGTTCTGCTGGTGGCATCAGCTGAGTGGTGATGACAACATGGAACAGCAGAGCCACAAACAGGCGGGCGGAATAAAGCATCATCGCCTCGCGGCACTGTGGCATCTGGACCATCACCCAGAGCACCAGAGTTGCCTGCAAAAGAATCACACCAAGACAGCGCTCAGTGCCGAGGTGTCCGTGGGGCAGGGCCCGAGGGGAGATGCACGGGGAGCAGCGGGCCCGGTGCCCCCTGAGCCTGCCCCTAGCCCAGGTTTCAGCCCAGCCTGAGGCAGGGAGAGGATGGAGAGGTAACCTGGGGCTGAGCAAAGGCACAGAAACTCACAGCTAGGGAAAAGACAGCCTTGTTGTCCCCATCAGAGGTGGAGATGCTGCAAAGTGGCCAGTTCTCCATCACACAGAGCAGTGTTGGCAGCACTTTCTCAACTGCTGGTCCTGATGAGGCTATGGTTTGCCACATCATTGTGGCAGCTCTGTGGGATCAGAGCTCTGTGTCAGGGGTGTCTCAGTCACAGAGCCATGCCCTGTGTAGCTGTGGGGTCCCAGGTGACAGAGCCCCAGTGCCCTGAGGGGCAGGGAGGGAGCACTGGCAGCAGCCTCAGGAAACAGAGGGGCCCGAGGCTCCTGGGCCTCTCTGCCTGTTGGGCAGAGCCCATTGGACAGGCTGTGCAGGGCGATGGGCCCTAAAGGCCGCTGAGCCCTGAGCTCTCAAGGCACGTGGGCCCCATACCTGTCACACGATGGGGCACAGTGCAGGAGGGTCAGCACTACATCCATAGGGTGTTCTTCAGCCAGCCTTATTATGCCAATTTGTAGCTTGGCATCCACAGTAACATGGGACTCCAGTCTGTGGTGAATGTTCCTCACCATGCCTGGCACCTGGAGAAGGAATAGGGAAGACTTGGCACGCTGTCCAAGGGAACAACTTCCCCAGCTTCCCCTCCCACCGTACTGTGCTGGCCTGAAAGGCTGATGATGCCCAGTGGCTGTGGCTTGACAGGCCACATGATCCTGGGAGGTCTCCAGCCCAGGCCACAGGCTGCTTACCTGCTGCTGAAAAGAAAAATCTCTCTCCTCAAAAAAATCCATAGTGGGAGCATGAATTACAGTAGGATTGGGTGTGACGGCAGTGTTTGTGAGGCTCTGAGGCATTCTGCTGTTAGTGTTTGTAATAGCCATGCCCTCAGTCATGTAAGCTTTTGTCTTGTGATCATTGATTGCAGTGTCAAAGATGTCTGAACATGCAGTTAAATATGGGCTGACAACAGGCTCAGCCTGGAACTTGGCTGGCCTGGAGTTAAGCTTGGCTGTGCCTGAAGTTGTGGTGGTGCTGGTCTTTCTAGGCCGAATGCACATGAATTTCGTGAATATCTGCAGGAGAAAAAAGGACAGGGAAGAGAGGCATGTTCCATGGAGTGCTGCAAGTGCAGAGCTGGCCTGAGCAGTGACAGCAGGCCCAGCCGAGGTGGGGATGGCTGCAGGTACCTTCAGTGCTCTCCGGAAGCGGCCCTGGGCAGGCTCCTGCTCTTGTCTCTTGTCCATGGCTGCATCTGGAAAAGAGCAGCCAGAGCTGAGGGACTGCGGGAGAGGCCGGAGAACACAGCCCAGCCTTGCACTCCCCAGGCAGGGACAGCCCTGGGGTGGCTCAGGGGATGGAGCACGGTCACAGGCGGGGGTCAGCCCCAGCCCTTCTTCTGTCCTGTCCTTGGGCATGTCCACATGGGATGGGATGGGATGGGATGGGATGGGATGGGATGGGATGGGATGGGATGGGATGGGATGGGATGGGATGGGATGGGATGGGATGTCTGCAGCCATCAGCCCTGTGGCCCAGCTCTGCCACTCACCATCCTGCAGTGGCTGGAACTGCTCCAGCTCTTCCGGCTGTTCTGCTGGGGCAGCTCCACGGTCTGTGTTTCTGTTCCGTCGGAACACTTTGAACAGGTTGAGGAATCTGCCTGCCATGACACAATTCTGCCTTGAGGGCACCTTCAGAGAAATGCTTTGGGAAAGCTCCAAGTCAACAAGTCCTCAAGGGCACCTGCAAAAGAAAAGCCTTGGCAAGGCCACAGGCCACCAAGGCCCGCAGTCTGGCCCCGCAGGCACCTGCAAAAGAAAAGCCTCGGGAAAGCCACGGGCCACCAAGGCCCGCAGTCTTGCCACGAGGTCACCTGTAGAAGAAACGCCTTGGAAAATCTCCGGGTTAGACACAAACGAGTGCGCTGTGTGGGGGCTCCTCACAGCACCGCTCTGGCGCGTCCTGTCCCGTCGCGTGCACTGAGCACTGGGGCATGGCCCTGTCACCTCACTGGGACAGCCCCTATGTCACCATGTGTCACAAAGGGCCCTTGGACACCCTGTCCCTTTCCATTCCACGGTTACCATTCTGCACCGTGTCACAAAGGGCCCTTGCACACACTGCCACCTGCCCCGGTTCCGCCCCCATCCCCCCAAAGTGGCCCAGGTTGGAAGGAATCCCTTGCCCAAAGTGTCTAAGACAGGATCTTTAGGAACACCTCAAACCATCAGCAAACACTGCCCTGCTCTGCAGGCTCAGGGCAGCAGAAGGAGCCCCCAGGGCTGCCGACGCAGCCGCAGCAGGAAGGGCACGGGGCCTTGCACAGAAGCTGGCACGGCCTCCTTGGGACACGGCCCGGCTGGTGGCCATCCTAAACCCACGGTTGTGAAACCAACTAGGAACGTGTGGGCCAGGGCACGAATGCTGCTCTGAGCCCTGGGGCCCGGCGAGCACTGAAGTCAGCAGGTGTGGCAGAGTCCACACAGATGCAAATTTGGCACCCCCCCATATGGGTGGACAACACTGGTGGCCGCTTCCTGCTGAGACAGTGTTAAGGTTCCTCATGTTCTTTTGACTGTTCTTCTTGCTTTCTGGAATAAAACATCAGCCCAAAGCTGTGATAGTCTACCCTCCAGTTGCTGCGTGTCTGGCTGTGGCAGCTGATGTCCAAACACAACCACGTCCCTGCTGAGCACGGCAATGGACAGCCACAAACAGGGAGGTCCCCAGTGAGCACTGAGACAGAGCCGTGGGGAAGTGCAGAGGATGGGAATAACTCTGGGAGGAGAAGCTGTTCTGTGTCTGATTACAGTGCCAGCAACCTGAGGGAGCAGCCAAGTGCTGGAAGCAGGCATGTCCTGCCCTTTTCTGCTGTCAGATGGACATGGGACATATTTGTTGCCACAGGTCCACCAGACCTGCTCCAGGAACAGTGGAGGGCCATGCATTGGTAGGGGACAGCCTCCAGCAAGAGCAAAGCAGGATCTTCTAGCAGCAAAGCCTGAGCTTGTGAACCGGGCCATCTCCTCATCAGACACCAAAGGGCTTCCCTCCTCCACTGAACCTCAGCCACAGAAGTCCCTACTTTTATTCAGCATCTTGTACTTCTTCAGCACTGCTGACCCATCAGATCAAGGCTGAACCCATTTGCTGTAGTGATTTACCACAGAAACAGCATTAAGTGTTAAATACCTGAGCAATTAATACTTATGCAGCAAAATGATTTTTAAAAGTATAACTACTAAAGGCATCAGTTGTTCCCAAGTATTAACTCTTAAGTGTAAGGCAGGCTGAGTACTTCATTTACTTTTCATAGTGTCAGGCTCAAATTGCAACACACAGAAGTTGGAAGGCAATAAAATACTTGAATGAAATTCAGTTTCCTTTGTTTTGCTACAGGTTTAATGTGTGGAGCGAGACTTTCCTTCTGCATGGTCCTTAAGTCCCACATGTTAATTCATAAACTCAGTCTAAACACAGATTTCAATTAGCATATGAAAGCACAGGGTGTAGTCATCATCCTTCTCACTCAGTAAAGCTCAAGATAAATCTCAGAGCTGGTATGTGCTTCCTGACACAGGCTCAATGCTGCTTGAAAAGACAAAGCAATGAAACGTGTTTCATACCTCAAATATCCATCAGATCTCAAACAGCTGAGACACGAGTGTGTCCTTCCTTGTGGATCTGAGGCCAAATCCAGGTCTTGGCACAATCACTGATCTACCAGTCTTGTCACATCATCTGGGTTCTCATTGCATACTTTTACACCAACCCCAGCTTTGAGGGGCTGTTACAACAAAAAGGTGCTGGGCACGATTCAGCACTGTTTGTTTCTGTCATTTATCCTTGTGTTAACAAAAGGCTCACAAGGCAAAATCAAATTGGCTTCCAACTGCTAAAAACATCCCTTCCTTCCCAGTCTTGTACTTTGATTACATGAGAACACATTCAAGAGAGAGGTATCTACATCTGCTTTGGAATTGATTGGGAGCACCTTGATTCCTAAAGCTTCACCTGTTCTCTGGCTTTATTTACACCAGGTGTGCCACACTGCCTGGGCATCCCAAACCTGAGGTTCTTTGCTGTGAAGGCACAGAAGAATCTGCCTTTAATAACCCTAAATTCAGGAAACAGGAATGCACACTACTTCCCTTTGCTCAACACAAGTATTTGAAGATAAAGTTACAAACTTCCCAAGTCAAATTGGCATGACCTGAGAACATAAAATATTTGGAAATCTGCTTCCTATCTCAAAACAAGGAACTCATTTGCATTCACACAGTCTGTTGAGAGTCAATTACAAAAAACTGTTTGACACTAAAGAGGAAAGCTCGTCTTTTGGGGTTTTTTTGGGTTTGTTTGGCATTTTGCTGAGCCAGCCAGCCCAGATAGTCCTTCCCAGGAGAAGAACACACCAACACACTGCCTGGGCAATGGTCCAGCCAAATCCTGCAGGGCAGAACTCAGGGAGAACCAACAGCTCACCCAAGAACTTCTTCCAGATGTCCCCTACTGTCTTACACAGATTTTCTTACACATACCCCAGGCTGAAACACAGACTTACAGCAACATCCAAAAAGCTCTCCTGCAATGTCTGATGAGACTTTTTTTGTACATGCACATCCTGCTTTCATTTTCTTCACTGCATTTACTGGCAGCTCCGATGAGATACTGGAAAGTCTGTCAGGATTTGCCATTAAAGCCCACAGGTTTCTGCATGGATCTTCAGCAGGGAGGGATACTCAGCTCTTCTGCTTCCTCACCCCGTTTCTCCTGTTTTAACCACCTTATGGTTGTGGTGGAGCTCAAGTAGCTTTCCCTACAGTGACTGGGGAACTGTGGGTAGATGAGCATTGCTAACCCATATAGAAGAATACAATAATATGCCAAGAAATAATGTTCCCTTACATGTGGGATGCAGATGAAATGAAAAACCGAGTTCCTTTTTTCCAAATCCTTCATCAACCTCTGTTCCCAACTGAATTCCTAATGGTTTCTTAACTCAAAAGTCCTTCCACTCAGCACTGTACTTGGAAGAACTCCAAAACCCACACCAGTTGCTTCAATTAAAACAGTAAATACAAGCACAAAAATACTTCCTCTTTGTTGAGCTGAAAGCACGGGGTTAGTGCAGGCCAGGAAAGGATTCAAATGCCTGAAGATGTCGCTTTAGGAGTATTTCACACAATATTTCCCAAGGTAGGGCTCTGGATAGGGAAACACAAAGCTGCTCATCTGAAGACAGGTATTTGTGAACCAAAAACAAGGATAAGGGGAACAAGGATGAAATCCATGTGAAATAGCTTGGATTTCAAAGTAGCACAAGGCAAAAGGCGTGGCTGGGAACACAGTACTGAAGGCAAGTTATGAGTTAATGCCTCACCCAAAGCTAAAAGACAGCTTACATTTTACAGCAAACCAGAAACCACAGAAGTTATCAACTTGTTAGAACAGGACAGGGTCAAACTTACTGTAGCTGACATAGATTTGATACTAGATCTGAGACACAGACTGCCAGTGTCCACATTGCTCCTCTCCTATTAACATTCACTGAGTACGTAATAATCCTTTAATTATGTCTAAGTTTAATTTTTCCAAGCAGAGTTGTCTGCTACCAACAAGTGCAGACATGCACAATACAAATTCAGAAGGGAAATTTTCACTCAGCTGTTCAAACACTTTACACCAAGGAATATTTCAAGACACCTGAGGGATACCAGTGATTTTTTTTTAATACAACACCATACAATTGCTGCATACAAAGCTGTTGAAGCATAAAATATTGCAGTAATCCTTAACCAGCCCTATCCAAATTAGGCCAGCAAGAATTCATTAAAAAGACTCACCAAACCAGACCTTTATTTTGCAGAAAATTTAAAAAGTGCACAAGGTCAGTGTAAACATGTTCTTTAATATCACTGAAGATAAATTGATCAATCCAAGTCTTAGGTGGGTTTCAAATAAATAATCATTTTGAGAAAGTGTTTACATATCAAGGGAGCTCTCAAGGCAGCAAAGCACAGTTTGTAATTCCTCCCTGCTAACACCCCCTCACCAACAGAATGTACAGTAGGCAGTGCACACTGGAAGAACAATCATGACACAAAAGCACACTTGCCAGCTTCCACGGGACCTCTGGATAGGATTTCAGAAATGGGGGGAGAAGTAAATGGAGCCATGCACTGCCCTTTAAAGCACCACTCTTTCTACACAGCCTTTTCACCAACATAACACAAATGGCAAGAGAATTCAGGTTTGCTTGCAAAATCCACTCTCAGCTCAAAGATTAAGAGTACTGCTCTGACAGAATTCTTCAAACTGACACTGCAGCACAATGCATCACTCCCCTCCCAGCTGGGCTCTGCTCCTACTATAACCTTGAAATTCCTCTCCAATCATTGCAAAAGTAACCCAGAAAGCTTAAAGACAGGTAAGAATTGTTATTTCTTGCAGATCCTGGCCCACTGTACTGAAATGGAGCAATGGTGACAGGTCTCAAGGTGTAGGGTTACCCAGGAAAACATCTGGTGTCCTATGTCACTCAAATAAAACTTTCCAAAAGTCAAAATACTTCCTCAAAGCATAGATTTGTCTTTGTTAAACAATTATTCTGCTGTAGAAATATGCCTGATGTAAAATTTCTCACATCAGAAGAAGAAGATTTAACAATCCAGAAAGAACAAGGGGGAAAAAAAAAAATCAATTATAAATATGCCACAAAAATATTTGCAAGAGAGTTACTGCAAAATTGTTTTCTTTCACTTTCATCAAAATATTTTTTCTTTGTACATACAGGCTGGGCAGTCTTCCATTCTCTGTACTCTAGTTCAACATGCAACAGATCTGTGATAAGCACTGCAGTACTCACCAGAGAATTGTTTCTTCTCCATTTCTAACACACCTGAAAAAGGTTCTGCTTTGAGTCAATTAAAAAAAAGAAATGTACTACGTAATACTGCTGTGTATCTACTGAATAAATATTGCAGGTGTTAAAGGATTGTTTCACTGCTAGCTGGGCTTTGGCAAAACAGGAGTGGGGCTGACAAAAACTGGATACTTCACACTTTTGAGTGGGGGACTCTGCAACATTTAACAGATACAGAACAAAATTAATCTTAGGTCTAAAACTGTCGACACACAGGATTCCCAGGTTGCTCTGAACACAGGAGCAAGGTGATCAGTTCTCCAGGAAAGCCACATAGTCAGTCAATCTTGCCAACTGCTGTTCATTGGGAATTGGTGGGACCGGAGCAGGTTCTGTAAAGGTAAAACAAATGGATCATTAATGAAATTTAGAAAGAAAATCCATCAGCAGCACCATCCATCACAACAGTAAGGGAAGAAAATTAAAGGCATCTAACTTTCAACAGCCTCCTGGGGGCAGATCTTAACTCTGTCTCCTCCCTACACAGCTCTATCTGACATAATCTCTGTAATCTGCACCATCCAGCAGTCCAAGAGTTACTAACCACAAAAACTGCTGCAACAAGTTCCAAGTTCCACTTGTCAGCAGCCTCCAGAATTTCTTTACACACACTGGAGTCTGAGCAATGAGAGCTTACAGTATTCTGAGGAAAAAGCTGCTGAAGCTCACTGGTTGCTCCTTTCCTTGCAAGCTGCCATTCTGAAGACTCCAAACAAACAGATCTAGTGGGTGATCAGACCAACAGAACACAAAGTGGGAACGTCAGGAATCTCAGGCACTGCTTAAAACACGAGGGAGTGAGAAGACAGAGGGAGGAGCACATTTACATTTGTTTTTTATTTTGGAGGGGCCAGTGAGAACTTTCACTTCTCTAGGACTCAACTCCCGTTCAGTGGTGCTGGTGACACTGTTTATGCAAGTTTAGCTAAATCCATTGTATAAATAATATACAAACAAAAATACCTGATGAAGGAATAAATCTGTTAAGTGAAGCTTCCAGCACACCTGGAGAAAAACATAAAATTAGCCCAGTGGAACAGTTTGAAACAGTTCTAGGCAACAAAACATGGATCAAAAGCTAATAAAAATTAAACCTGTTTATTCAACACACTTTATTTTATAAATAAAAAGCAGAGTACCCAAGGCTTAGCTGCTTCAAAAGAGTGCCTCTTTCTTTTGCCTGAACAGTAGCTCTTGCACTCACTTTTAGAAAAAAACAAAAACACATATAAGTAATTCCCAGTTTTTTTAAGCTCTGCATCTTTTGCAACCAGTCCATAAACCCCCCACCTGATCATATATAAAATCTCAGGGCTCTGTTTGGCTTTTTGCCCCTTAGGGGTAAACTTCAGCACCTGGAACCTGTTTATTATGGGCTCTGAACACCCAAAAACTCTGCCCATATAAATGGTGTCATTTCTTAGCCCAACAGGCCTTGCCCTTTTGGATGTGCTGTAATTTGGCTCCTTCTGCCACAGCTGCGCAGAGCAGTTGTTTCATCCTGCTTTTAGAGCTTTTTGCCTCAGCCAGATACAGCTTAGAAAAAAGGAAAAAAAAGGAAAAGAAAAAGAGATAAAAGAAAAGTATTTCTGCAGACCAAGCTTTGTAGGAACAGACATTCCTGTTATCAACACCAGGAAAGTGAAGAAAAGAAGATTTAAATTTTAAAAGCAAAGAATTATACCAAGAACTGAAGCTCCTCAGAACACCAAGATTCACAGATTGACTAAATCCCTGCCTAAAGAAGTTCTAATTCCCCTGAATGAAAAAAAAAAAATTCTCAGGTTCAAGATGGTCTATTTTTCACTCATCTTTACCAGGTTAAGACATGCCATTTGTGCTCATCCAGTTTATGTTCCACAGAGGCAGAGCCAGCAGTAGAGGAGGAGAGGGAGCAATCACAGCACATCCTGTCTGCTTTTGTTTAAACAAGTTCATGTGAGGATGTAGCTTAATCCAAACTACTTTTAATTTCAAACCACACACACCACTTTGTACTTCCTCACATTTTATACATGCCCCCTGTTTACCAGCAACATGAGTGTCCAAAAAGTATCTAATAGAATCCCGTGCAAAGCTGTAATTAACAATTTAGCACTTAATTCCTAGAAAACGTTGAATGTTTCATGAAGTAACAGCTCCACCTACCTGGCTTTTTAGGCATCACCATGCGAGTTGCAAAGTCTGCTTGCCAGCCCTGTTCTAGCACACCTGGAAAAGCATTTGGGCATTTGTAAGATACAGAAGAGGAGAATAAAAACGATAATTAACAGCAAATAATTTTTCGAAAAGCAAACCATTATCCAGAACCAAGATTTATTTTTTTTTTCTCCAATCACTTCCCCATCACTTAACAGCCTCAGAATTTGTAGATACATTTTTATTAATCATCACTCAGAGCTCTCTAAGCTCATCATCAGTATAAAAATTACTGGGAATAATGCCAAGTACCTTTCACAGCTTCTTCTACAGGAAGGCCAACAAAGGCTGCAAAATCATCTGCAACTATTGATGTGTAAGCCTGGGAAACCAGTCCAAAGGCTCGTCTCCTGGTTGCATCTAGGGAGAGAGGAACACGGGAGACTCATCTCCAGAGCTGGGAAATCTGAGAACATTCCCTCAATTCTATCACCTTTGGAAAATCACTACCAGCCCTCAAGTGAGAGCTTCAGGAGTTCCCCCTCCCTTCCCACAGTTCACAGCAGCAAGAGACAACAATGTGTTCTCTGCCAGGACAAATCCCCTCAGAGCCCACACTGAACCTTCAAATGCAGCCTGCAGTATCCTGGGCTCTATCACCAGCACATAGAACACTTTAGGAAACTCTGCCTCTGCTGGCATTCTCTGTTTGCAATATGGCAGCAATTAGTTAATAATTAATGGCAGCTAAAAAGCAGCTGTTTCTCAAGCTACAGAGAATTTGTTACTGCACCTCTTTTTGGCAGTCTGCACCGCCCTCCCTCTAGGAGCAAGAATTTGCATGTTAGCATTACACAGGGTAGAAAACATTTCACAGAAAAACCTTCTTGTAAGTCCTACAAGGTTCTGAAATGCCAAGCCAAGTTCCCTGAATCACTGGTTAGAAGTCTGATAAAACTGAGTAATTAATGGTCTGTTTTGCTCTTACAGAACAAACCACATGGTTTATGAAATTCCAGTGTCAAAGAATACCCAGAAATAAAATCCTACTAAAACAAATTTATTTGTTCCTACAAGTTTTTCTGATGAGCTTTCTATCTATACCTGATACCTCAAAACCTTTTAGTAAAACCCACAAAATCTTGGCAACAGTTTTCCTGACCACTTCTGATTTTTCACAATTGACAATTTGTTGGAACAGACATAAATTTAATTCCAGGCAATCCCCTGCTCCCCAGACAACCTCATCTTGTACCTCTGAGTGCTTCCATGATTGGCTGGATAGTCTCAGACCACTGATGTGCACTGATTGCTGTGTAGATTCCTGGGAAGTCCCTCTGCCAGATTCTTTGTCCCACTGACCAAATTGCACCAAGCTCAGCATTTGCCTGTTGTGACCAAAGAAATACCCACAAGTGTTAATCCAGAAGAAAATCCTCTACACTGACCATAAAAACCATTTCCACCCCCAGATTTTCAGAGAACATTGCTGTGCAGCAAAAAGAGCAGGTTTCTGAGTTAAATTTGGCACAGTACTTACAGATTTGATAGCAGGAGGGATTCTTTTCCAGAGATAACGTGCATTATTCCTTAAAAAAAAAATAAAGTACTTTTTAGTCACCAAATGAGACACCACAAGATTTCTCCAGATGTAATGAACACGTTCAGTGCCTTACAATATTCTTTCTAGGAAGAAATGTTGGATACTGAAGTGGGAAAACAGAGCTTCTCTCCAGCAGACAACATTGGGCTGCCATAACACAACAAACAGTTCATTAACTGACTCATTTAACACCAGTTTGGGAAAGCAATTTCTCCCCAAAACCCCAGGTTTAGTGCATCAAGTACACACAGAGACATGGAATAACCCCCCAGACCAAATTCCCAGGCTCTCTGCTTCCTGCAGATTGAGCTCCCTCAAGCCAACAGTATCCCTTATTTTTAACATGGATGGTCCAGAGTTATCCTGCTGGGATTTAATCACAAGGAACATCCTTCAATCCAACCCAAAACAAATGCAGCCCTGAACAGCTACAAAACAAAACACTGAAACGTTTAACACTTCCCAGAGGAGCCAGTTTCACCACTTAATGAACTTTATTCCCAAATTTCCCCCACAGTTCAGAAGGGTGGGGAAAAGCAAGGAAAGGAGTACAGTTTTCCTGTCAGATCAAGGGGTGAAAAGGACTTACTCCCAGGAATATTAGTACAATCTCTTTGTAAACACAGCATTTTTATTCATCACACAGCCCATTCCCAACGTGCTGGTGACAAACCCAGCGTCACAGGCTGGGACAAGCCACTCACATGTCATTGTGCAACAGGTACAGAGCCAGCAGCTGGCCATAAACGAGGGGTGTGGCAATTCCTCCAGGGGCCTGAAAACAAACACAGCTTCTCCGGTTACAGATTTTAGAGAGGGGGGTGATACAAAACGCAGCAGGAAGCCAAGTTTAATGTAAACTGAACACTCCAACACAACTCCTTTTACCTTTATTTTTTTTTTTTTTGACATCACATAATAGATCTGTGCAATTTTTGGGGTGTGTGGTAGATGTTAAAAGTGAAATTAAATCGCCCTGACTTTGTTTCCCTTCAGCTGAACTTCATCTCACACCACTCCACCACAGCAAAGCTTCTCTGCCCCTCCCATAAAACTCAAGCTAAGCTTCAGCCACTGCCACACTTCAGCAAAGCTCACAAATCTCACGAGAAGGAAACAAGTGATAAAAACGAGTGATAAAGAAAAAAAGGCAAAATTTTGAAAGCCTGCAATAACTTGAAAGCTACAAAGATTTCCAATAAGGCTTCAGGCCTTTTCTCAAGGGACAGCAGAACGTAAAACAGCACGGAGGGAGCTTCCAGTGAAAGCTGCCATAATAAAACGCGATATAAGGGTAATTCCCCCAGCCTGGCTCTGCTTCCACTCCCCCGATCAATATTTTTCTTTTCTCAACCACGAGAAGGACGCAAACACACAAACTACCCCTCTCATACTCCCTCTGAAACGAGACGAATAATTATATATTTATCCGGAATATCCCTTTATCTGCAGGCTGCGAGTTTCTGAAGGGCTCTCTGGGGAGTCCATGGGGCAAGCTCAAACACTGAGCCCTCCCCCACTCACGCCCACGCACCCTCCCCACCTCACACACGCAGATCGCCCCCGCCCCGCCCGGCGGCACCTCCAGCTCTTGTGTCTCGCACTGCTCCAGGAGCCGCCTGAAGCTCACGGAGCTCTCGGCCATCACCGCCACCGGCATCTTCCCCTCACGGCGCCGCCCGCCCGCATCAGGCGCCCGCGCTTGACGTCACTTCCGCCGCCAGCCCTTCCCCTCCCGCACCTTCCGCCCGCCTCTCTGTGCTCCTGGAGGACTGAGGGGGCGTGGCCACACAGGAGGCGTGGCCAAGGTCGGGCAGGGCGTGGTCAGGTTTGGGGGCGTGGCCAATGCCCGTGAGGGGCTGAGGGCGGCGCGCGCTTCATGAGGGTGGCGATGATTAAAGCCCTTTTCAATCCCTTTATTTTCAGTGCAATAAGCAAAGTTTCCGCGTCACAAAAGGAACTGAGTGTGCTTGGCGTGCGATACGGAATCCTATGTATGTCCACGTTCAGTTTTCTCTCCGTATTTGTCACATTTTATGGGATGCGTGAGACGGGAGCCCCCCATCCCTTATTGCACATTCCATATACATAAAGGATATTCTCAAGGGATAGGAAGTGCTTTTCCAGCTCTGTGCCTGTTTCTGGTGGGTTTTAAAAGTAGTTTTACCCAGTTTAGCTGGGTTTCTTTATCTTTGTTCTCTATGAAATCCCCTGCTTGCAGAGAAAGCAGCGCTGCTGGAGACAGGTCATAGGATTATGGAATATCCTGAATTCACCCACAAGGATCATCAAGTCCGACCCCACAGTCCTGCACAGGCACCCCAACAATCCCACCCTGTGCTGGAGAGCGTTGTCCATACATTCCTTGAGCTCTGGCAGCCTCGGGAATGTGACCATTTCCCGGGGGAGCCTGTTCAGAGCTCACCCTCTTCCCAACATCCAGCCGAGACCTTCCCTGACACCGCTCCGATATATACCCAATAAATATTCGGTATATATACAGCGAAGCATCTGCATCTGTGCTTTTGTCCTATAAAAGAGCCCACAATAAGCTAAAACGACATTTAACAGCACAGGTGCTGTTCTAGAGGTGGAACCACCCCTCGGCCATGGCTTTTCCATGGCTCCCCATCCCCAGTGAGGCCCCATCCAGCACCAGGAGCCCCAGCCCTGCCCATCTTTTCCCAGAATTCGGCTCAGGAGCCCTATTCATGGCTTTGGACGTGTTTGCAGCCCAGTTAGAAGCATAGGAGGTGATGGAAAATAGCAAGATTATCTCCAAATCTATGTAATTATTAGGGTCACAGATGTAAATTCATATTTTTATGGTAAAAATCACCCCGAGGGGCTCATTTTCTGCAAAACTTTGCTTTCTGGTGCAACGGATTCGCTTTTCGCCATCACTCTCTGCTCCCTATTCCTTGAACAAAGCCTGACCCCAGTGCTTCCCACCATCTTCCATCCCCAGAACTGCCCTAAAAATCATTCCCCAAACCATTTATTCTTCATGCAGGGAGCTTTCCCAAGCCGTGCTCAAGGGCTGCACCGCCTCCATGCAAAATTCGTGCGTTCTCCACACTTTTGGGGTGAAAAAAAAAAAAAAAAAAAAAAAGGAAGAATGGCATAAATCCTGATCCCTTTGCCATGGAGTCCCCGTGCTCCGGGAGAGGTTTTGGCTCTCGAAAAAAACGAAACTAGCGTGTGTTTGTGCTGGCTTTGGGATTCGCCCGAGGCACAGCATCTTGGAGGAGGGCTCCAGGCGATGGCACTGCTGCTCCGCCGGCTCGGGCATCGCTTTTCCTGGGAAACAACCTCCCGTCCCCGCCAGCCGCATCGATCCCGACGGCCCTTTGTTGCCTCCAGCTCTGTGCCAGCGTCTCTTTGACATTCGGACATCTGAGAGGAGCACTGTCCTCACCTTTTGCTCCCATTCCCAATTATCTCGTGTTTTCGGGAGGCGAGGAGGGGAGCAAAGCGGGCGGCAGCTTGTGATGGTGCCGGTGGGGGACCTTCCCTCGGGGCTGGGGTCAGAGCATCCCGGGCTGCCGCCGGGAACACGCTGATTTGGGAAGGATTCGTCTCCTGGGGGGATGTCAGGCGCTGCAATCCCACATCCCGGTGCCATCCTCCTTCCTGGTGGGTCCAGGTGGGAAGGCATGAGCCAGTCCCCGGAACCGCTGGCTGTGTTGGGCCTGGGCAGAATGGCAGCCCCTGCTCCTGCTCCCTGCCCGGAGATCATTTCGTTTAAGGGGGAAAACAACCCAGTAAAAAATGGAATAGAGGAGAGGTGTCCTCAAGAGGGCACTAGCTGCAAGAGAAACTGCCTAAAAATCCAAGGAAACTGGACATCCAAACATCCCACTGTCCTTTCCGCCGAGAGACTCTTTCTATTTGGGGGAAATTCGGCTTTTTAAAAAATATTTCGCTTTGGTTTCCATTTTTTCTTTTGGAACAACAGAGGACGTGTTGCTTCCCGCTGGGCTGAGCCAAGACTTCCAAATCCACCAGCCCCTCTCTGGAAGCAATTCCTTGGCGTGGAATCAGCCAGAACCTACCCTTTTGCAAGCATATGCTGCATACTCCCCTCTCTCTTTTCCCCCCTTTTCCAAAGCTGTTTAAGGCTGTGGTAACATTTTCAGGCAGGAAACATGCCAGAAGGGAACACACTTCTTTTCAAGTCACCAAGATAAAATACAGCAATTTTGTGGTATTTTTCAGGGTTGTAAATCCAGGTTTGGAAGATATTCCTGGGGTTGACTGGAGCCTGGCCTCAGTGTGGTGGCATCATCCAGGACCTCTGGACAGTGATGGACACTGCCTGAGCCAGCATCCCAGAAAACCACAGGGTCATTTATTTCACTCAGGAGTTACTCCTCAATTCAGACACCAAAAGAAGAGGCCAGACTCATAAAACAGCTGAGCACGTTGGAAAATCTATCCCACTGGCAAAGCCAACCACGTTAAATTAACGGGAAGGCTCCTTGACTTGACAGCATCCTGATTTTTCTTTGGCCCACAGGCTCGAAAAGCACTTAAAGACGTGGCCGCCAGCTGCTGTAGAAGTGTAAAGTAAATTTAATGTGATTTTTATTCAGCTCCTGGTGATGATGGCAGGAAAATCTCAGCAACTCGTTTGTGCCTTGCATGAATTTTAAAGCAGGGAGGGAAATGGATCCCAGTTCTGCCATCCTGGACAGTCCCAAGTAGTTTTCAAAGCAATACCAAGGCGTTTCCAAGAAAAATTAGCAGAGATTTCGTGACAGGGCTTCATTTTCCCAGTCGTTTCCATGTGCTGCTGCCTGTGATCTGGAGGTACCCTCTGGAAAGATGATTGCAAGTGGTTTCCCTTTCTCATCTGCTTCCAAAGCTTTGTGTAGGGGAACAAAAGACTGGTGATGGGGAAATTAAGATGCAACGGGGAGATATGGAACAATAGGACACTAATTTAATGTGAAAGTTAAAGAAAATGGTTCTAAAGGGTCAAGCTGAACCTCTCCACACCCTTCCCATTCCCTCAACAGCCTGATTGGCACTAGCTGGGCTGATCTGAGCAAAAGCTGGATCCAAACACATTATTTCCTTCCATGACATCAAAGGGAAAACGCCTCGTTTTTAGGAGCTGAGCCCATGAAAGGAAACTGCGAGCGGCTGATGGGAAATTATCACTGCTTTTTCCCCAAACAAGCTTTATAATCTATTGCATTTCCATAGGGGCGTTGGTTTAAACTCCAATAAACACGAAGCTATCTGGGATATTTGGGATATTACACTTTCTTTTTTTTTTTTTTTTTGCTGCCCTCATCCTTGATTTGACCTCAGACCCGAAGTCTCATTTCTACAGGTTTGTACTCCAGCAGGATGGTATAAATATCTGGCACAGGGTGCCCAGAGAAACTGTGGCTGCCCCATTCCTGGAAGTGTCCGAGGTCAGATTTGGATGAGGCTTGGAGCAACCTGGGGTAATGAAAGGTGTCCCTGCCCATGGCAGGGGCTGGGACTGGATGGGCTTTAAGGTCCTTTCCAAACCATCCTATAATTCTGTGATTCTGTGAAGTAAAGGTGAAAAAAACCCCTTAATTCAGAGAGGCTGAGGGGCTTGAAGGATATGTAGGAGACCAAAAAGTGACCAGAGTAGCAGGAAGTGATGAGTTTTCCATCCAGCTGTCCTTGCCTATGGGAATCTGTGTCTTGCTGCTGCTCCAGAACAAAACTTCCCCAGAGCTGAGATTTGGGGGTGGCTGAGCTCCTTTCTGTCCACCCTGGACACCTCCATCCCCCTCCTCTTATCTTCCCTGTGAGTAACCAGGAGTGATGGCTTCTGCCAGAGGCTCTGGAGGCAAAGGCTGCCCTTTCTTAACCTGCCAAGGGGATAAGAGACCCTCTGTGTATTTAACCTAAACTTTTGTTTTTATGACTTTCCAGGCTTGTCTGTGCATTTTCCTGTTTTTGCTTTGTTCTCTGGGATCTTCAGCCAAGTTTCTGTCCCCTCCCTGGCTCCTGGGCCAGCAGTTCTTGCTCTCCACATATTTTAATCCTCTATGGCAAAGAGCTTTGGTACCTTTGAGCAATGTGACTGCTCTTCTCTTGACTGTTCCCCCACCACGCTGTTCCCTGGCTTGGAAACCTCTGAAAGCCCCCAGATTCCAGGGGATAAAGAGAAGGTGGGGATTCCTGGTCCATTGTAGGGTGTTTAAGGGGGTCAAGCGTCCAGCATGGGATATTTTCAGCTATGGAGTGGGACAATCCCAGGTCAAGCATGGGGTGGTTGGGGAATGGAGGGTCCCTGCTCCTGCTAAGGCATTTGAGGAATGGAGCAGGTGGGTCCCTGGTCCAAGAGGGATGTTGGAGGGTGTGAAATGAGGAGAGTCCCTTGTGCAGTAGAGAACATTTGGGGGATGGAGTGAGTCCATCAGGTCCAGCTGGGGCATCTGCAGGATGGAGCATCCCTGTGCAGGAGCCCCTCTCCAGCCAATGCCCTTTTCAGCAGGATGGGATGCACAGGGCTCACATTGTGAACCCAGCGGCTTCCTCCTTTGGCCTCCCAGTCTGTGCTGGGGCTGGAGGGGGAAAACGCCTCTGTCGTGCCAGGGAGGCAGGAGCTCCTGCAGAAACCTCCCTGCGCGGCTCAGCATCCCTCCTTTTAACAGCAGCGCGATGCATCGCCGTGTCTCCCGGGGCACGCTTTTAAATCCGCTGATCTCCCGTGATGGCACGCGTGTTAAAAAACACCTGTCCCCCTCCAAAGCCACCGGGACAGCGGGCGAGTGTTTCGGGCGAGTGCAATAAAAAGCCGCAATTAGAAAGGCGGGCTTTGATCTCCGGGAGAGAAGGAGTTCAGGCAGCTGTGCCGAGACCTCTCCCGCAGCCACTCTTCTACTTCAGTAACATCCGAACAAAGAGGATCTTGTGTCCGCGGCGCCTCGTCACGGGTCCTTCTTCCCAGCCCGCGGCCACCTGTCCCTCCCCGCCGCCCCAGGGCGCTCCCGTCCCTGCCGCGGGGTCCCTTCCCGGTCCCTTCTCCAGCGCTGCCGCCGAGGGGCACGAATCGGATTTCACGGCCCCCGACGCTTGCGGGGAGCTGCCGGGCTTTGCTCTCCATCATTCAAAGTCGCCGTCGCAATGGCCTCTTTGTTCCGCCAGCCCTGCCTGCCAACAGCTGGGATCTCCATCCAGCTGTGCCGGGATGCAGCGCGGGACCCGCTGTGCGCGGCCCTGCGGACTCCAAAGAGGGGACACTGCCAGTTCTGCCTGAGCTGAGGAATCCCTGTGCCATCCTATCAGCACCCCACACAAGGATCCTGGCCCGGAGGAGCCTGAGGATTGTAGACAGGCGGGGTCGGCCTCTCCTCCAGGGAACCAGTGACAAGACAACAGGAAATGTCCTCAAGCTGTTCCACAGGAGGTTCAGGTTGGACATCAGGAGGAATGTCTTCATGGAAGGGGTGGTCAGGCATTGGAAGGGACTACCCAGGGAGGTGTTGGAGTGCCTATCCCTGGAGGTGTCCAAGGATGTGGCATTCAGTGCTCTGGGCTGAGTGACAAGGTGGGGATTGGTCACAGGTTGGACTTTTCCAGCCTAAGTGATTCTGTGAAGCTCCTTCTGAGGAGATACTCTAGTGAGACTGGGAGGGGAAATGTGTTGTTTATTTGCTCTATAATTTCCAAGGATCAGCTCAAATCTGTCTGGTATAAGCTGGAAAGTTCCAGAATAACTCCCAGGGGCCGTAGGAATCGTTAGACCAGATCCTGGATCTCTCTGAGTTTGGAAGGAGCCAGTGCAATGCTGCACCTCACAGTCTGCTGTAAATTTTCATAGACTCACACAATCTTAAAAGGTCTTTGTCAGCAGGATGGCAAGGGGGGAAGTACTTTTTAAAACAAAGTTAAAAACCCTTTCCGGATTTTTGCCACACTTTTCCCATAATTCCCGGAATAAGGCGGGTCTGAAAAGGAAGAGAGGTGGATAGAAAACAAGAGAGGAGGAAAAAAACAAGTTGGAGAAGCAATCAA
The DNA here is from genome assembly GCF_971803275.1 of Cyanistes caeruleus. Lineage (NCBI taxonomy): Eukaryota > Metazoa > Chordata > Aves > Passeriformes > Paridae > Cyanistes > Cyanistes caeruleus. The sequence continues at coordinate 4,924,200 of NC_141707.1, read as the reverse complement.
GGATGCCACATAGAATAAATATTTGATGGCACAGGCAGGCACACCCCAGGCTATCCGAGCCCTTGGGACAGAGATGTCACTTCCCATTGCTTGGTGGCTTCCTAAATTGGGAGAAGAGGATGTTCCCAATGCCCCATCCCCAAAGCCAATGTCGAAGAGCCCACACCCCTTGAGGACCATAATTTTGCAGGATCTTTTCTCCCAGTCTGGTTGTGCTCGGTGGGAGGTCCTGTTATTCCTGCTGTTCCAGACTCTGCTGGTCGTGAGAGGGTCCTACCCTGTTCCCTTGCTGGTGGGGGTCTGTCACTTCCAGGGGATGGTGGATGGGGATCAGACAAGTGGCAGGGGAAGGGTTGTGGCCACCAGGGTCTGGAAGCTCCCCTCCACCCTCTCTCATGGCTCAGTTTAGTCTCCAAAATTTGCTCCAGACAAAATTTCCCAGGTAAAACCCTCAAATCCGTTTTCCTTTTTTCCCCCCTCCTTTTTATTTCCATGGAAAAAAACAGAAGAAAGGAAATCAAAGAAAGAAAGGCAAAGACACCTTCCACTAATGGGAAAAAACATGTTTTTTACCATGATCCAACAGGATTTTTACTGGGCTCCTGGATGCAGAAGGGTGGGATCTCTTCCTGACACATCCCAGCCACCCTCCCTTGCCTGGGGCTATGGTCCTCGCTGACTGTGGGAGGAGAGCAAAAGGTTTTCATTAGAGAAGTGTTGTATTCATAACAAACTTCATACATTTTTATAAGTATTTGGTATCTCAGGGAGTGAAAACTCACTCTGGAAGAGGCTTTGTTTAGCTGAAAAGCAATTTTTCCATCAACCACAACAGATCTTTGCCTGTTAAGAGGGATGGGGTGTGAGACAAAAATCCTCCTGACCTGCTCAGCTCTTTGGGGCTGTGTGCTGAGCTGAGAATTTTTCCTTGTTTTCTGCAGTATCTTTTACAATATCTCAGGCAAGTACAAATCTACCCCTCAAAGCTAGAAATATTTTGGATGTACCTTTATCTCCAGCACAATCGGGTTTCGTTCCTTAATTATTTCTGCTGGGAAGGATGGGATGGCCAGCTGGTCCCGGGTGAGACCATGCTTTTATGGAAAATTATGTTTTATCAGGAAAGAGAAGATGAAGGAGACCAAGAGGAAAAGGTGCAGACACAGAGTCCATGAGCTGGGCAGACCCTCAGGCAGAACCAGGATGTGGTTCTACAAGCATGGAGTGCCAGGGCAAGGGGGAATGGCTTCCCACTGCCTGAAAGCAGAGTTAGGTGGGATATTTGGAAGGAATTCCTCCCTCTGAGGCTGGGACCTCAGATGGATTCCATTCCATTCCTGGAATGGAATTCCCAGAGAAGCTGTGTCTGCCCCTGGGTCCCTGGAAGTGTCCAAGGCCAGGTTGGACAGGGCTTGGAGCAACCTGGGATAATGGAAGGTGTCTCTGCCCATGGCAGGAGTGGCACTGGGTGGTCATCCTTCCAGTCCAAACCAGGGATTCTGGGATTCTGGGGTTCTGTGAAGTTGCTGGGACTGTAGGAACACACCTTGATGCAGGAGCATCCTTGATGTTGACAATGCATGGCCATCCCTCTGCTTCCTTTTGACATTTTCTCCATATCTTAGTTTTTTGCAGGATTTTGTGGCATTGAATGTGACATAATTTTAATAATCAATAATCAGTGTCATAATCTCCATTTTGCACAGTTTGTACACAGACTGAGCATGATCAGACTGACTAAGATGAGGATGAGGAGCAAAGGGATTTAGGAGAAGATTAATTGAAGGTCCAAGGGTGGGTTTCTCACCATTAGACAGATGTGAGCCTGCTGTGGGTGCAGGATACCTTGCAGGAGCTGTTTGCAGACAGCTGGGCAAGGGGCACGGTGAGCACATCCCCTTGCACATCTGCCTGTGTCTCAGAAAGGATAACACTGGACAGAGCCAGCTGGAAAAGAATCCCTGGAACATTGAGTAAAAGCTTGCCAGGCCATTAGGATTGTTCGTACACACTGTCTACACTCAAAGATGAGTCCCCATCCTGCTCTCCTCCCTCTCCACACCCTTGCCTTCGCAGTTCCCTGCACTTTAATGCCCTGAACGGGGATTTTTTCCATCAAAAACTGAGCTTAAACTGCCTTGCAAGCACTTCCATCCTTCCAGAGGGCTGGGGGAGGAGGACACAGCAGCCCCACTGCTCAGAGGATCCCCAGGGAGATACTTTGGGATGCGCCCAGCACCTCCATATTTCACATCCCTATTTAATTTAAGCAGCAGAGCTGTTTATTCTGTAAGAACACTGTGCTTTTATTAGCCAGTTATTTACAGTACAAGGCATTCCCCACCTCAGGAATGCTGGAGACCATAGGACAAGGCTATTTCTTTGGGAGCCTGGTCAAATTTACACTAACCATGGAGGAGGGATCCCTAAAAAGGCTGGGGAGCAGAGCAGAGCCAGCAAGAGGGCTCTGGCGAGGCAGCCTTTGTAAGGTCCTGTGCTTTCCTCCCTATAAAAATGGGCTGGGAGGAAATCTGATCTAGGCGGGTCTTTTTTTCAAGGGAACATCCCACTGGTGGGAGCCAGCTGGGAGGCACAGAGCCAACCACTGTTCCCCATCACCTTCTTCCCATGGGGTGTGCAGAGCTGGGGGCAAAGAGCTGCAGGAATCTCCCAGTAACGGGCATCCCTCAGGAGGGATCTGGGTGAAGGCACGTGGAAAACATTGGCTTGGGGTTGGATAAAAAGGGTTGATCCCATGCTTGGGTTGGTTTGGCACCGCAGGACACCAGGTGTGCTGTGGCCCAGTTTCCCCTTCTGCAAATGCTCCTGGTTTGCACAGAGCTCTGCAGACAAAAATCATCACCAACACCATCAGCTCCATCAGAAACCTCCCATCCACATCCCATGCTTCATCCCATCCACAAAGACTTGTAATTTTCTTTTATGAGGACAAAGCAAGATTTAGGAATTTTTTTACGAGATGCGTTTCCCTCTGTGGCACCCCAAAGGTCCCCTAGGGAACCCTGGAACACCAAACATATGGATGCAGCAGCAAACAATACAAAATAACAGTACTTTCATTGTTTTGCGGCTTTTTATAATCCATCCAATGATTTTTAAATAAACTGGATGGAAAATAATGGAAATTCCAGGACCTGGAACCCATTATTCCCACATGCCAAGCCTGATGCCGCTAAGTGCAACAAGGACCCCAAAGTTAATGAAATTCCTGCCTGAACAAACTTTTATCCTGCTGTTTAAGAAAATGACTTGTGCATCATAAAAGCAACATCATGTCTGTGGAAGACAAAAGAGCAGGAGGAATATATTTATTAAATTACATAGAACCAGCAATATACATTTAAAATACATCCAGTATATGTCTGAAATTTATCTTGATTAGATTACTGGAGGTTGTTGGGTTGAAAGCACGAGGGTGAATTGATCAACAGCTGTGCCAGCACTTGAGGTCTCCAATTTAAATTTATCTCCAAATTTTCAGTGATTTTCATACAAAACATCCATCCATCACCCCACCACGCCTGGAAAGGCTCCATTCCTAGAGTAACTCTCTGGAAAAAAAAGTGTTCTGTTGACATCTGAATGAATAAATGATTGCATCACTTCAAAACTCTCAAAGGAGCATTTCTTTTTTTTGAAGAATACATTTCAGATGACAACGTCCACCTCGTTTCTAAAATTCCTGATGATCTTCCCATTCTGGTGAAAGATCTGTTTCACACAAGAGGAGCTTTTGCAGAGAATAAAAGGCTCTTCCAGCCAGCCATAATTAAGTTTTGCTCTGTCCAGTCAAAGCACATTTCTAGAGCTGGGTTTATCACAGCCCTTGTGTCTGCTCCAGGTTCCCTTCAAAGGGCTGGAAAACATCCTTGGAAAGCTGGAGTGCACCGATGGTTTTTGTAAGCCCTCACAGGGAATATATATTGATTATTGCCATTGCATCCCACTCTTTTCTCCACCTCTGGAAGTGTTCCAGGCCAGGTTGGACAGGGCTTGGTGCAACCTGATCTAGTAGAAAGTGACTCTGCCCATGGAACAAGGCAAGTTTTGAGGTCCCTTCCAACCCAAATCATTCTGGGATTCTGTTACACAATCCCAGCAGGTTTCCCAAAGGATTCATTGGCCCAATGACCCTTCACCTGCAGGGAAAGAGCACAGCAGGGGATGGAAATCACCTGTGGATTTAAACACACGCCCAGGCCTTTAAGAAGCACACCAGGATGTTTGCCCCTTTACAAACCAAAACCTGGCTCCCACCCCTCTCCCTTCCCTGTGAAACCTCTGTGGGTTTTGGGAGGAAAACCATTTTCCCTGGAGAATGCCAATCTGCATTTGAGCCAAAAGGCACAGAAAGTATTTTGGACTGAAGGTTTCTTGGAAGAAATCACTATTCCTCTGCTGCTCCACTGACATAAGCCTGAAGGGTTTGCTGTATATTTCCCCCTGAATTTCATTGGAGTTGTCGCTTCCAAGCCCATACCTCAGAAGATTCCAGCACTGCACAGCTCCAGAGCCAGCTCCCTCCCAGTGCTGGGTTATGGAGGTCCCTGGGTGCCCCTGCACTGCCCCATTACTCTTCACACTCATCCTGCAGCTCGAGAAGTACGAGCTGCTAAACACAGGCAGATGGAAAAACAGCAGGAGGAGGGTGGGCAGTGGATGTCTTTAACACCTGCAGAGGCTTCAGCCTGGAGGCCAGGTTGGGGCATGGACACCTTGTGCCATTCCCAGGCGGAGAGAGGATGGAGTGTGCCTGAGATTCCAGCACAGCCATCTCCCAACAAGTCCTGCTCCCTGGGCAGGTGTCTCTCCAGCACATCATAATTTCAGCCACGGGCTTAAGGCACGGGCAGGTCTTTTTACCGTCTTCTCCCTCACCTCTGAAACTACCTGAGGCTGACATGGAGCAGAGCTCTTTGGAGAATAGTCTTAAAAGGCACAGGAAGGGCTCTGAGATGATGTGGGATCACAGAACCCCAGAATGGTTTGGGCTGAGAGGACCTTAAAGCCCACCCACTCCCACCCCCTGCCATGGGCAGGGACACCTTCAGATGTCCCGGGTTGCTCCAAGCCCACTCCAACCTGGCCTTGGGCACTTCCAGGGACCAAGGGGCAGCCACAGTTGCTCTGGGCAACCTGTGCCAGGGCCTCTCCACCCTCACAGGGAAAAATTTCTTCCCAATATTAAATCTAAACTTCACCTTATCATCATCATCTCCCTTGCCTCCTCTGGGGGTGTAAACTGGCACAAACTCGTTGATTTTGAGGGAGCCCTCAGCTCTGGATGCACTTCCATAATCTGTTCTGTAGTTTAAAAAGAGAGATAAAATGATAAATGACACCCAAAGTTTCCCAGCCAGCCAGAGTGGATTACTCACAGGCACTGTGACCTTGAAAATAATTTCCAGATAAATTCTTTATACAAAACTTTAAGGGGAGGTGAGGAGGTGGGATAAAGTGAGCTTAAAATTAACATTTCCACATTTTTACATTTCTTTCCAGCAGGAAAGGAGAGATCTGTCCCACATGTCTCCTGAAATAACACAGAATCCTGGAACAGTTTGGCTTGGAAGGGACCTTAAAACTCATCCAGTTCCAAACCCCTGCCATGTACAGGGACACCCAGGTGATGACTGTGATGACAATGGGGCTGCTCCAGTGGGACCAGCAACAGCCCTGGAACAAATCTGAGAGACAGTTCACCCATCTGGGGTTCCTCACACTCCAAAACCTCATTTGCCTGAAACAAGGTCCTTGATTTTGTAGGGGATCAGCAGTGCCTCAGTTGGCTCCTCCAGGAGGAAGTTGCTCATTCCTCTGCTTTTACCACCAAAGTTTATCCAGGCTTATTAAGCCCTCAGGAGCTCAGCCTGCAGACAAGGGCTGGGTTAGGCTCAGTCCAAGCCCAAAGCTGATTTAGACACAGGTCAGAAATCACCAGGAAGGAAAGGGAGAAGATGGGGATTTGTTTAGGTATCAATGAAAAACCCCTGATGGTGCTGCCTCTCCCTTGCCTCCAGGCTGCGTCAGGCTCTGAGCATTGCAGGAATGTCCCAGATTGCACCAACCACGGGATGTTTTGACCCTGATGTCAGTCCCTAGTGTAAAGGCAGGGCTGACACTGATGCCTCTGACCAGCTGCCCTGAGGAAAGCTGCCAAGAGCTCGGCAGAAGAAAATGTTCCATCTCAGTTTGAGAAATCAAGGGATTTAGACTCAGTGTTCAGAGGAGTGATGTGCCCTCACCTCACCCCTAAATTCAACACCTTGTGCATCAGGGGAGAGGGAGGAAATATAGTCCAGTGGCAAGTCCTTAACAGGGCTGACACACCAGCTCCTTTGGAAGATGAAGGGGCAGACCCAAACCCTCCTGCTACAGTCCTGGATCTCCATGCAGATTGGGGCGTATCCACACAGTGCTCAAGTCCCGGTGGAGAATGCCCTTCAGGATGACAAGTCCTCAGCATCCTCTTTGCACCAGGGAGTGGTTCTGCTGTCTCAAAATCTGTCCTGCTGCATACTGGCACCAAGGGACAATGCTCCCCCTTCTCTACCTCATTGGTACCCCAAGTCCACCTTAAAATTTGACCCTGTGTAGGTAAAAAACACCACAAAGCAAACGGCTGAAACAGTTGGGAAAAATCTCCATAACCATAAGCAAATAAAACCCAGAAACTTTTCTCAACTCCAAGCTGCCTCCTAAGGTTCCTCTGAGTCTCCCCTCCCTGTCCCTGAGCGCTGCCTACCTGAACCAACCCCATCCCTGGGTTTCTTTGCCCTGCTTCTCCTCAGCCCTAAATGAGCATAAACAAAGCCTGGAGTTCCCTCCTGATTTTTCCCTTCTCATCCTGTACTGGAAAGGCAATCAGAGCCCCTTGTCTGCCCAGCTCTCCTTTCCCATGCAGAGCTGACCTCCAGGCCCAACCAGACAGGCAGAGGAGGATCTGACTCCACAGCACTTTGCAAGCTGTTGCCTCACAAGGGGTTGTTTCGCCTCCTTCCCTTTTCCAAACAGGGAGCACACGTGGCATTCCATGAAACAGATGGCTGGCTCTGAGCTCAGACCACTCTGTCCCCACTGTTCCCCTGGCACGTGGGCTTGTGGTTCATGACCTCACCAGATGGTCTGGGGAAAACAGAAGGGATGGATATGGAGGGATGGATGCAGTAAAGGCTTCACCTGTGGTGGCTGAGCGCTTGGAAACCTGTGAATCTGAAGGGGAAAAAGTGTTTCATGTTACCATGTGAAGCATCCAGCCACCACCACCACGCTGCAGCTTCATGTGAAAGCAAAAGCTTCAGGCAAGATGATTTTCACCTGCACTAAAAGTCATCAGTGTCCAAGCACTGGAAGTGTCTCCAGAAATGGCAGAGGAGGTGAAGGCATTGTGGTGGTCCCAGAAGGCATCAGGTTCATGGATGGGGACCTCCTCTGGTTTTCTCCTCCATTCTCCTTCCACTGCTGAGCTTGTTCTCCTGCAGCAATCCCACTGCAGGCAGGCACAGATCCATCCTCAGGCCAGATGTCCAGGGCTTCCCAGCCTCACCCTCTCCAAGCTGGCTCCAGGGCAGGTGTACTGGGACAAAGCCACTACGCTCTCCCTGCGGCTCAGCCCCAGGAGGCAGGAGCTGACACTGCCTGAACAGCATGTTCCCTGGGTCTGGGCCATCCCCAGTTTGTCCCAGTCTGGCCCAGATTCCCTGGGCAGGCCCAGGAAGCAGCTGAGCAGGGCTGTTTCCAGATCGGTGCAGCTGGGGGAGATTTACTTTGCCAAGCTGCTACTGCCCCAAGGTTAAGGAAGGCACAATTGGTACATTAGCCTCTCTTTAAGCCGTGCTGGTGGAATTCGGGATGGCCCAAGAATCCCAGCAAATCCAGGAGGAAATGCAGGGGTTTTTTTGTTAGTGAGGCTTCAAAAGATTCTCTACCCCACTGCCCCGAGGGCTGCTGCATCACCCACACTCATCACCCGCATCCCAGCACAATCCCAGCACCCGGCACAGCCGCCCATGGAGTCACCCCAGCTCCCTGGGAAGAGGATGCTCACCACAGCATCCTCCCTAGCGGGATTTCCAGCCCTGGCACCAACCCGAGAGTTAAAATCACGGGCCGGGATTTAATTGGTGTCACTTGATCCCAGCGCATGGGGAAGCAGCATCCCCTCCCTTCCCCGCGAGTGACTCCCAGGGAGCAGAGCACACCCCGCCCTGGGACAGCGCTTGGGTGGCTGCAGCACCGCCTGGAGCTCGCACATGATCCTGGGGCGGCTCAGACCTCGCAGGGTCATTGCACTCCTGACACTGGCGAGGAAATCAATTTGTTTGCTTGGGGTTTCCTTATCAGCCGCAGGCAGCAGGAAGCTCCCGGTGCCAGGGCTGCCACCCCAACCCTTCCATTACGTTTGTAATGAGCTTTGGGGAATGCTGGACTGGCTCACCCTTAACCTTCTCACAAAATCCACCTTTTGCTACAAGATTTTATTGTATTTCACAAAACCCCAGAATTGTTTGTGTTTGAAAAGACCTTAAAGTCCATCTCATTCCACCCCCTGCCATGGGCAGGGACACTTTCCATTATCCCAGGCTGCTCCAAGCCCCATCCAACCTGTTCATTCATTCCCTTGTTTTCCTCTCACTTCATGCTGCCTCATGTGATGAGGCTCCAGCACTGCCTGTACCAACACAATAACTAGGAAGCCTTTTCTTTTGGTAAGAATTTAGAAATATTAAGCATTTTATCACTGCTGTTTCAGTATTTCCTTTTTGACTGTATTCCTATATTATTGACTATATTGTATTTTATATAAAAGGAAGTCAGAATCTAGCACTGAGGATGGATGGGAGACAACATCTGTCCCCAGACCTCGATACAGCTGTGGCAGCTGACAGAACATCCCAGTCCTGGGGGAAAAGTGGTTACAAGAACTGGCCAGGGCCAGCAACTTCAGAAACAACTTGAGAAACTTCTGTAAATAAAATCCTGTGAAGAAGGCTGCCACTGAGTCAGCCCTGGCAGGGAGAAATCTACCTCTGAATGGGGCTTTTCCCCCTGTGTTTCCCATCTGCCATCCTCCTCCTAATATGACAGCAATTAAAAGCCCTGAAAAATGGATGGAAACGATTTGGAAAAGGTCTCTGTTAGACTTGCTCTCATTAGCACAGCAGGCTGTTTTTTCAGCTGCTAATTGACAGCTGCCTTCCACATGCAGTGTCAAAAACTAAAAGCCCTGAGGTGTTAAAGCAGGGAGATTTTAGCTGAGGCTGTCTCATCAGCAGCAGGAGAAAGGAAACACTCACATGAGCCCACCATGGCCACGCTGATGTCAGACAGCTTCAATTTTGGGGATGCCATGCCCTGATAAAGCAGAGAGATGGGGTGTACATTATGACCTGGGACATGCCAGGTCCTCCCACCTTGGCTCCAGGCATTTCCCTGGATGTCCTGGGGCTGTCAGGGCAACTTTTATCGTGGGACAAGGGCTATGACCACTCTCCAAACCTGCCTTGGGGAAGCCACAGGAGCCACCTTGTGCCAGAGGTTTCCACCTAATGTCCCAGTGAATCATTGGGTTGGAAAAGACCTTCGAGATATCAAGTCCAGCCTTTGACCAAACACCACCATTCCCACTAAACCATCCCACTAAGTGCCATGTCTACTCAGTTCCTTGGGCACTTCCAGGAATGGTGACTTCACCACTTCCCTAGGCAGTTCCAATTCTCCAAGCACTCTTTCAGTGAAGGAATTTTTCCTAATACCCAAACTGAACCTCCACAGTGCAGTTTGAAACTGTTTCTCCTTGATCACTGATGTCTCTTCCAAGAAAAATGTTGGACTACACTGAATAGAGCCATGAGGTGAGCTGCCATAAATTTTTGTACCAGGCAGGGAGATGGAGGCACCTGGATGGATGTCCAGAGACAGGGACAGCATGCAGTCAGCAAGTGGGTGGCCAAGTGAGATGTTTGTTCCGTGGATTTGCACAGGAACAGCCTTGGAAGCCGGGAAGTGGGAAAGTGGCTGTGTGCCAAGGTGGGCATTTCATAATTGTCTGCTTAAATTGGTGATTGATGAGGTGTTGGCTTTCCTTCCCTGGCACCCACTTCAGATGTTTTGCAGAATGTTTTCACAGAAAGGGCTGAAGATCTTCCCAAATTTCAGTGTGTGAGCCCACACCGAGTGTCTTGAAGGCAGCTGAACTTGGATTTCCTTTGTCAGAGACAAGAGTAGAAGAACTATTGAGTATCTGGAAATTGTGTTCTTGCTTTTCTCCTACCTGAAGTGCAGAAGTTCCCATTTTGGCCAGCCAACACATTTTGGGCAGATTTCCTCCTGGAAAAGCTAGGTTTTCAGGTGATAGCAGAACATAAACTTTCTTCACCAGGAGCTGTGGTGCCACCACATAGAAAATCAGACACTCCGCACTTGGACACCTAAAATAGGCTTGTTTTCACCCACTTGGTTATTTTTCAGCACTGCCTTCCTTGGGTCTGTCTGCACCAATACCCAGCAGCTCTGCTAGTGGGTGGGAAGAGTCCATCAGCCCGGCACACGGTGCTGGCTGTGATTTACAGAGAGCCCATGGAATGCAGGTCTCCCATCATTTCAAGCAGGATTATTTTTCACTGTTGCTCCACACTGTAAATTTGTCTGTGCATGACATAATTAACAGCATCGCCTCACAGAGCTGGGGTGATTTACAGGAGTGGAAATAACTGCAGGAATGTCATGGCAGGGGAATCTGGGGAGATCTGGAGGGGGTGGGGCAGGAGAACAGCCTGGAACACACTGGTGGGTGCCTGTGTGGTGCCCCAACAGTGAGGAGAGGGCATGTAAGGCATGGATATGGCTGCTGCTGGCTGAACATGAGCCAGGTGGGCCCAGGTGGCCAAGAAGGCCAGTGGCACCTGGCTTGTATCAGCAATAGTGTGGCCAGCAGGACCATGCCCAGGCAGTGGTGGAGTCCCATCCCTGGAGGATTCAAAGAAGGTCTGAACGTGGCACTCAGTGCTCTGGGCTGGGTGACAAGGTGGGGATTTGGCACAGCTTGGACTCAATGGCCCAAGTGTCCTTTTCCAATGTAAAAGATTCTGTGATTCTGTGTGATTCTTCCACCTCAATTTATTATTTCATGGTAGTGGTCAGATTGGGAGACTTCTAAAGAAATCATTCCCTGGGTGTACAGGAACATTGAGGGTGTCCACAAAACAAGAGCAGGGAGTTGTCCAAAACATAAATAACCACCGAGTCTGTTTGTGGCTCTGTTTCTGCTAAAGATAAATATCCAAGAGATCAAGTTCTGCAGTTAACTTAGCTGAGCTGCATCCCTAACATCTCTACATAGGCTTGTCCTTAAATAAATCAGCTTCAGAACTGGATGGGGAGTCCTCCCCAAAAATATCTCCTTTGGCAAGGTAAATGCAATCTCTGAACACCTTGAGTTTTCTGCAGGCAACCATTTTGGAGACTCCATCTTCCCTTGCGACCAAATAACAAAAAGCCCCTCAAAAGCCAAACAATAATTTCAGTTCAGTTTCTTTGGGATGAAAACACCAAAGTTTGAGAAGTGGAGCTGAGATCCATTCATCATTCACCAGGATCTGCAAAAATGTTGCTGTGGTGCCATTCTCGAGCTGGATTCATTTCCCATGATAAATTCCTCAGCCTTGTTTACCCAGGGTCCTTGTGAATCAGGAGAAGCATAGCATATCCCAGGAATCTGAGGAACAGGGGCTATTTAGTCAGATTTGCACCCCCTTGTCTGCCACAACAACCTTAGGCATTCAATTCCCTAATTGCTAAATGATATGGGAGGATATAAAGAAGCTGTGGATGCCCCTGGATCCCTGGAAGAGTTCAAGGCCAGGTTGGATGGGGCTTGGAGCAAACTGGGATAGAGGAAGGTGTGCTTCAAGTTCCACCCCACTCCCATCCCTGTCTACATGGATGATGTCAATGAATGTAGGACATGAGATCCTGGTCATCTGCATGTGCTGCTGTGACTTCCCACAAGGACAGTTTTATCCTGGTTTACAAACCCCTATTTTCATGCAGATGATATCAGTTTGTAGGAGCTGAAAATAAATCTCTATTTCCATCCTGGAATGAGCAGCCCCCTCTGGGACTCCACTCATAGGAGAGGTCTGAGTTGGCTACAGCAGAACAGAGAAGAGTTGTCTGCTTCTGGGGAGGAAAACATGTTTCACAACCCAGGGAGCACCCCATGGTGCCCAGCACCAAAAGAAGGGAATATTCTACCTCAGGATATTCTAATCCCTGCTGGATTCCCTATCACACTCAGGTCTCTAAAACACAGAGAAAATGCTCTCCCTGCCTGTTTACATCCCAAATGCAGGAGACAGAAGGCCTGCATGCTCTTCTCCATCTCTTCTGGAGCCCCTTTACACTTTGGAAGGGGCTCTGAGCTCTCCCTGGAGCCTTCCCTTCTCCAGGTGAGCACCCCCAGCTCTCCCAGCCTGGCTCCAGAGCAGGGGGGCTCCAGCTCTTGGAGCATCTCCATGGCCTCCTTTGGACTCGTGTCTTTTTGGTGCTTTTTGGTGTTCTGCACCATGGAACAAAGTCTTTCCATGGCCATCAAGAGACTGGTGTGAAGATAAATCTCAGCTCATGTATTTTCAGGAATCAAACCACAGCAGCTGCATGGTTTGTTCTGTTTGCACCGATATCCTCTCCAAATGGAGAAGGATTGAGGGAAAGAACTGGAAAGTGGAGAACTGAAAAGGAAAGCAAAAGGCAACCCTCTCTTCCCGGCATTCCGAATCTTCCCCATGGGAAAAACAGAATTTCCCCATTTCTGACCAGGGAAACTATCATTTCCCATGGAAATTTCCATGAAGTCATCCCTAGTTTTCTGGTGTGCACCACTGGAAGAGCTGTTGTGTAAGAGGGTGATGCATTTTCTCCAGTTCAAGCAGGTCAGTGGGCAGCAGGAGAGGCCTGGGCTACGGCTGTGACTCCAGAATTGGGTGACCTTGGAGAGCCACATTCCCATCTGTGAGATGAGGATAAGAAAGTGTCATACAAGACCTCGCTGGGTTATTAATAGAGGCCTCTGGCTGAGATTCCAACACAGCCCAAGGGCTTGAGAAGCCCATTTATTCTCTACAATTCAAAGCAGACAAGTGACTCAGATTTCCTTGACACTTTTGAGCACAAAAGTCAGGGAAAAGCATTTTCCAAAGCATTTGTCTGGAGGGAAGGGAGCATATGAACGTGTGATTTTCTGTTTTTTTCCAAATACAAATGGAAGCAAATTACCAATGAAGCTGAAATGTTTGTGTTGGTTTGACTTTTGTGCTAAAATAAGTCAAGATAGAAATCTGAACATCAACAGCTCTGTGTTTTATAGTTATGGTAGAAAAAAAGGGTAAGGCAAGGAAAAATTTGGCTCTATGGGATGGGAATGTTTCCATAATTTCCTGTTGAAACTGCAGGTGAAATTGATACATTCTCCAAAAATGTTTGGATTCATTAAATGGATCCAGTAGTAGCAGCATTTGGTTTAAGGATCTTGTAGATATAAAGGAGTTTCTCCAGCACTGGTGTTAAATTAATCCCTAGGAAAATTGGTAAAACCTTGGATAAAATAGAGGTGATAAAGATGCCATGGAAAGGCCACTGCAGGATTTCATGGGGGATGAGCAGGGCAGGGAGCAGGGGAGCACCACCCATGCATCCCATGCAAGGGGCTGCTGTGGGGTGGGATACTCTAAAGAATATTTCTAATTCCTAATTTATTTATTATTTATTTATAATGAATATTATTTAATTCCTAATTTAGATCGGCCTCAATCCAGAGGGAGAAGGGAGTGTTCAAGGTGTGGTAGCAAAACCATGTGAAAAGGGAGGTTGCATTTTGGGGAAAGGGATGAGAGCAAAGCCAAAGTAACATCAACAATTCTTGGTGTTTTATCTGTATCCTAAAAATACTCAGTCCTGTTTTGGGGCAGGGGAATTGTCTAATCTCCCTTTCCAGCCCTGTTTTTAATGGATACATCTTGTTTTCATTCTGGCTTTGAGAAAATCTGATGTAGCTCCTTGACTTCATTAAAATGACATTTGGAAACAAACAAATGAAAAGATCTTTGCAAGTGGATTTTTTATGGACTTTCCCCCCACACCCATTCCTGGAAAGTTTTCATTTGGACAAAGGGGAGTTTACCACAGGGGTTAAAAAAAACAAACAAAAAAAAGGCAATAATCATTCCTTTGGAAAACAATAATCATCACTTGTGGAGCATTCAAGCACTTTTTGTTTTCCTCAGGTTTGTGTTTACTGCGATCTGAGAGGCAGCAGGAACACAGTGCTGTGATTCCAAGGATTATAATTCCACATCACTGGTGTGTTGACCCCTTATCTCACCCCTTATCTCTCATGGCTACAGCCATGCAGAGGACCAGCAACACATCCCCCACCTTCTCCTCGTGTGCTCAGCAGACATTCCACTCCTTCCTCACCCAAACCCCACAGCTCCTTGGAACTCCAGGTAGTCATTTCCTCACAGCCAGAACGGGCAGGGGGGATAATTGGCCCTCACCTGAGATGATTTTTCTTCTTCAGGCCATTGGGCTGATGTCCTGGAAACTCTGAAGAAGGAGACGGGAGAGGAGGAGCAGAGCGAGCGCTCCATTTCCCAACACTGGGGAAGCCAAACTGGGATGGATTCCTTTCGCTTGGATGCAACGTAATTAAATGGAATTTGTGAGGGAGAGACACATGGAGAAATTCCTAACAACATGAAAGGGAGGATGGGATGGCTCATAAAAGAGTGATTCCCTCTGTTTTTCTTGGCAGCCCCGCCAAGCAAGGCTGGGAGAGGACTCCGTGCTGAGCGGGGGACAATAACAAGCAGGCGTTGTGGAAAATGACCCTTCCCTGAGCAATCAGATTTGGTATTCCTGCCATTTCCCTGCATCCTTCCTCTGCTCTTTAAATCTGCTCTCCAGGAGCAGATGTGGCCTCAACCTTGAGCCCAGCAGACGCAGGCTCAGCCGCTGGATTTGTGCAGCGCTTTTGTGCCTGGGGTGCCTCCACCCACCATGGCTTGGCCAAGCTGCCCAATGCCCTGGACATCCTTCTCCCAGCCCTTGCTCCAGGAAAGGCAATCTTTGCATCTGAGTCTGCACCAAAATACGTGATTTGTACACAAAAATAAGATGGGTTGAGCGTGGGCTCCCCTGCTCTCATAAACACCTCAAAGCTTATGGGAAATGTTTTAATTCTGCTTAATGGAGGCTGTATCAGCAGCAAAACCAGAAATAATTAGAGAATCACAGGATGGTTTGGGTTGGAAGGGACCTTAAGGGTCACCTTGTTCTACTCCCTGCCATGGGCAGGGACACTTTCCACTATCCCAGGTTGCTCCAAGCCCTGTCCAGCCTGGCCTGGAACACTTCCAGGGATCCTTTTTCCAGCTTCTCTGGGCACCCTGTGCCAGGGCCTAATCACCCTCGAAGGGAGGAATTCCTTCCCAATATCCCATCTCACCCTGCCCTCTGGCAGTGGGAAACCATTCCCCCTCATGCTGTCACTCCATGCCCTTGTCCAAAATCCCTCTCCATCGCTCTGGAGCCCTTTTAGGTACTGGAAGGCTGCAAAATGTGGGACTGCTCTTAGGCTTAATTTGACTTAAATGTGGAGGTATCTTAGGTTCAATTTTCAGAATTCAGTATCAGTATGAAATATGTTTTGGAATCAGCACAACAAGGAGCAAGGGTATTCAGAGTTATGCAAAGCTGACTTCTATTGAGTCAGAGAAGTGAATGGAAGTCTTCCTAAAATAATTCATTTTTCTCTTATTTCCTTGATTTGAAGTAAAAATATCAAAAATCCGAAAGCAGTTGGAATACAGAAAAGGGACAACCAGCCAAAAATAGCAAGTCTGGCTCGGGTTCCTGACACTACTCTCTTTTCCAACACTTTCTCCTGGAAACCACAAATTAGCATAACAGGACTTAAAAACAGGCTCCACAGATGGATCCTGGTGACAGCGAGATTCCTGCAGACTGGGGGGGAGCTTTGCAGCAGGATCTGGAGCAGAGCAACCCAGCAGGGCTGATTTCTCCACTCCCAGAGCTTGGGGTCTTCTGCTTCCAGCTTTTCTCTCCCCCTGTGGCAGCTATGCCCAAGGAAATAACCAAAACCAGAGGGAAAAATATTCCCTCCTCCTTCGCTCAGTTTTGTTCCACTGCTGAATAGACAAGGGGGGAAAAAAAAATTAAAACCACCAGTATTTCCCTTAATTTTATTGAATCTGAAGTTGCCTTTTGGGTATCCTTGCCTGCTACGGAGCTGCTTGGAAATGAATACAAAGCCTTTGGATTGAAAAAGAAGCCTTTGGTTGAAGGCACTGGCATATACCTATTTAAAATAGGAGTTTTGTCACATATGAGTGCAAGTTACCTGGGAAAAAAACAGAGTTAATGGGGAAAAAAGTGGGAATGGCCTTGAATAAGCATTGCTCTAGGACCAGGTTTCTCCAAAGCCCCCCAGGACTGGCCTAAGCCTGCTGCAGTCAGTGACAGCCCAGCTCCCAGCATCTCTGGGCACAGAGTCAAGCCAAGGCTGAATCCTTCACTTCTCATTTTCCTGGGTTGGGTTTCCATCCACTTCCTCCCCAGGCTGGGCTGTTTATTGCTTTCCTGCTGTCCATGGAGGGTTCCCTGAGCACGTGCAACATCCCTCATCCCACAGTGGAGCAGCGGAAATAACGAGGATAGAAAACCCCCACAACCACTAAACCCAACAGCAAAGCTCTTCTTGGAGAACATTCGGTGATCTGCTGAAATCAAAACATTCCCCAAGGTGGGATGAGGAAACTTTGACAGCCCAGGCAGGTTCCTGCTCAGCAGCCAAGGAGGGGAGATGCCAAACTCCCCTTCTGGGAGTCCCACATATGTCGAGCTCATCCAAGCAGGTACTGCCCCAGATCTGGGCACTGCAAAGCAGTTTGAACTCTTTTTTTTAAAAAAGTACTGTACTTCAAATTTAATTCTGGTTTGGGTTTAGCTGCCAACCTGATCCTCTGAGAGTTCAGTTCTCATTTAAGGGGGAAAAACCCAGTGGTTCAGTCTAGATTTGATTTGAGTCACTGCAGCAATTTCAGTTTTATGTGGACAGGAAATGAGAGAGGAGCAGAGCTGGGTATTTCCCACCACGACTGAGCCAGGCTCACAGCCCCTCCTGCCTCAGGTGCTTTCTTAGGAAACAGCCCCAGTCCTGCCTAAACTTATTTGACACAGGCTTAGATCATGCTGAAGCCAGGTTTAAGCGTGGCCTGAAGGGCATTTGAATGAAAACACCAACCAAGAAAAGACATTTGAGTTAAAACACCAGCAAAAAAAGACATTCTGTCAGGACTACACACTCTAGGTCCTGTCAGTTCTGGGAGTTTATGTGCTGACAAAGGTTAAATAGATGGAAAATAAACCATCAGGCCCATTGAAAATGGAACAAAACAATGAAAATACCCAGAAACAAGAGCAGAAAAAATTTGGACAGGAACAACAAAGTTAATTGCATCCAGCTTGGCTAAAGCACCGAGATGAAGTGAATTAATTAATTTTTTTTCCTTGTAAAAATCAACAAATGTTCTGAATTTGCTTTTAGCTGAAATGGGCAAGAATCATTTGCAGGTTTAAAGCAATGAGATGGTTTCAGTCTGACTAATCATTCTAAAAAGTAACATGGCAATATTGCTCAAATCAGCTAAAACACTGTAGCAGACAAAGCTGAAATGAATCTGTCAGGAGTGGTCTCTGGCTCCAAGAACTCACAGAAAAGAGGAAGTTTGGAACAAAAGTTAAATTATTAGCCCAAGGTAAGTGGTTAATGAGTGCTAAATATACATGTCAGTGAAAGATATACAAACCCAAAGTGGCACTTCTCTCCTCAGAGATGATGTAGGGCAGCAACAGCCATAAATAAAATCCATAAAGTGGCCCTTCGGGATAGATTTGCCACTTAAAGAACGGCAAAGTGAAGTTGGGATCCCATCGTTTTTCCTATCCTCACCTTCCCTCCACCCACAGGTGCCAACACCACCCCAACTGAGACCCACTTTTGGCAACTTCTCTGCCCCTCTCCTGAGTTTTATGAGTGCTGAGGGTTGGAAAAACACTGTCCCATGGTCGAATATCCCCTCTGCCACAGCCCCAGCTGCTTTGAACTGTGATTTATTTGCGGAGGAGGATGGGGGATGCCTCAGTCCCAGTGTTCAAAGCTGAGCTGCCAATTGTTTGAGCTTGCTTTGCCCATCAGACTAAACAGGTTTGGGCTTGGCTGACAGCCATCACCCCTCCAGGTGATCCATCATTGTCTGGGACTCCTGGAAATACAGGTTCTCCCCACCTGGAGCCCCATGCAGGGGAAGGGGGGAGAAGCACCCCAGGCATTATTTACTTTGGATGTCGTGTCCTGGGCATAAATAAAGCCCAGGAGCTGCACGAGTCAGTGCTGAGTCAGTGCTGGATGGCAGCAAAGGAGATGATCTCAGAGCTGGAGGGTGGCTCTGCTGGTTCCTTGGGGCAGGAGGTGGTGGCAGTCCCCCAAGACCTCCAGGGACATAAAACCCACAATCACAAGAGCCTGGCAGGCACCAGATCAAACACAGATTGGAGGGGATGAATTTTAGGAGAGGGATTTCTGCCTGTGCTGTCTGATGGAAAGTGAAGCTGGCTTTGCCTGGGAGCAGTGGGATTGCTCAGGGAAGGGATTTTAAGCCCTTGGGGTGCTCACTTCAAGGCTGTACTACCTGCCCCTGACAAAAACAGAGGGGGAACAGGACCCCAGAGAGGGAAAAACCACATTTACAGGCAGAAAATTATGGCAGTGGAATGATTCCAGCAGTGAAATTATTCCACTGAAATGATTCTCATTTCAAAGAGAAGTGCCCACCAACTTCCATTTCTATTTTGGGTTCATGCTGGAACACAATATCTCAAATTGCCTGAGGTTTTAGGAATATGTTGTTAACTGTAGTAAACAAGTTTGGAACCAGATCTGCCCAAAACAGGATTTTCCAGCTCAGTTTTGTATCTATTTTTTGAGCTGTTTCAAAACTTGTGTGTTCCAACTAAAAAAAGAAAATAAAAAAATAAAAAAATAAAATGAAATAAAATAAAATAAAATGAAAGAAAAGAAAAGAAAAGAAAAGAAAAGAAAAGAAAAGAAAAGAAAAGAAAAGAAAAGAAAAGAAAAGAAAAGAAAAGAAAAGAAAAGAAAAGAAAAGAAAAGAAAAGAAAAGAAAAGAAAAGAAAAGAAAAGAAAAGAAAAGAAAAGAAAAGAAAAGAAAAGAAAAGAAAAGAAAAGAAAAGAAAAGAAAAGAAAATAAAAGAAGCTTATCCAAACAGGAACATTTTTGAATAAAATATGAACATTAGGCCACCAAATAAGAAAGGGCGGGAGAATCAGCATTTTGGGATTTGCCAGCTCATCACAAAACTCTAATCTGGCTAGAAGAGGAAAATCTGCAAATAAAAGCTTCCTCCCCAAAGCTGCCACTCCTGGAAAATGGTATGGAACAGCCTTCCCAGACCTTCCCTGAGCTTTGATTCATGGGAGGGTTTTTACCAGTTCAATGAGTCCTTCTCTCCCTCCCAGGCTGTTGTCAGGCTCTGCTTTGGAGGTGGGGAGGGAGTGAGGAAACACCCTGAGAGAGAAGGCAAGGGAAAAGTAAGAGAAGGGAAATGTTGTTCCAGTTTGGAGCTATGGGATTAACAGCTGGATAGGAGGCAAGGAGGTTCAGCACACAGGTAGCCTTTCCTTTAAGGGCTGTCTGTGGTCCCATATCCTCCCCAGGGGATCCCAGAACCTCCTGGGGTGTCAGAATGGCACCACAGGGACCAGCTGGGAATGTGCCAGGGCTGGCTCAGGCTGGATCTCAGGGAAAGGCTCTTCCCCCAGAGGGTGCTGGCACTGCCCAGGCTCCCCAGGGAATGGGCACAGCCCCAGGGCTGCCAGAGCTCCAGGAGAGTTTGGACAATGCTCTCAGGGATGCCCAGGGTGGGATTGTTGGGGTGTCTGTGCAGGGCCAGGAGCTGGACTGGATGATCCTGGTGGGTCCCTTCCAGCTCAGGACATTGTATAATTCCGTGATTCTCATTCTTCATCCATCAGGCAGAGGGAGGCATGCATGGGAACCAGCAGAGGTGAAGGAAGAAATCAAGCAGACCTTTCATCTTTGGTGAGGATGAATTTCCTCCTCAGCCTTAATTTGGCCCCTGAGCTGTTTTGGTGGAGGTTGCCATCACAAACAAAGTGTTCTGTTTTCCTGACCAGGATCCAAAGGAGAGCTGAAATCCCCTCCATAGCAGGCTGGGTTTTTCCCTTCCTGAAAAGAGGAGGAGAAAAGGAAAGGAGCCCCAGGGCAGCCCATGACAAACTGAGTCTCCTCCAAATCCTCTGGAGATGTTATTTCACCCTCGTTGGGATGCAGAAATAATATTTACTCCAGCTGCAGCCAATATCCAGCATCTGCAGCGTGGTGCTATGGATCTGTCACATCTGGATGCTTGGGATGACGGAAGAGAGTTCAAACACAGCCCTGGAAACACGAGTCCAGCAGGAACTGCTGGCCAGCATCCAAGGAAAATGGCCAGGACAGGGAGTGAAGGTGGTGGCCAGTGACTCATCCCACTGCACTCAGACCACACGTGCCAAAGCAAACGGGAAGCCTTGACCCTGGCTGAGATTCCCAGCACAACCCTCCTGAAGCAAGCCAGTCTCAAATTATCCCCCAACACCAATAAAGTCCAGGAGATGGGGAAGGATGTTCCATGCTGAGTGTTAGATGGCTGCAGCCCGGTTTGTAACTCCTCCTTCCCGAGTACACTCTCATTTTCTGCATCAGATTTGGAAAGAATGAAACCCTTAAGATGAGAAATGCTACACAACTCTGAAAATGTCGGGGTTTTTTTCCAGGAAATGAGAGGCATTTGTGGGGTTGGGGGAAAAAACTAAGCCATGCTTAGGCTACTGCTCTTAGTCACAGCTGGTCTCATTGGGAAGTTTTCTACTGGGAAATTATGTTCTGTGGATCTGCCTTAATTTTTCAGAGAATTGTGTCAGACCAGCTTGATTTTATCAGAGTTTACAGGCTTGATTTTATCCAACTAGTCTGTCCTTTTCATTTAAGTTTTGCACAAGTTTAGGTAACTCAAATTAACATAAAAAATGTAATTCAGACAATTTTCATCAGTGATTTTTTTTTTTTTAAATCACTTTTTGGTCAAATTTCATTTTTTACATGTAAGGGAAACAATTTTTCCTCTGAATTCCTTTTTGAATTATGAAAATTTTCACAGATGACAACATGTGGTTCCCACAAGGATGGAATTCTTACCAGGATGGAACCTCCAGCCTGGTGTCTCCTCAGATCACACAGGATGAATTCAAATTGGCCTGGATGGAAATGGTCCATGAAGGATAAGAACTGGATGGGAGGAAAAGCAAAAAGGCAACCCACAGAGCACAAAGTTGGCAGAGCTGGTGGATTCCATTGGGAGGTCACTCTTAGGTCTGGTATTTTTGTCCATCTTTATTAATGGCATGAAAATGCAGTGTAATACACCAATGAAACAAGGGAGGCAAGAAAGAGAAAATCAAACAACTCAGCAAAGCTGACAGAAAAAAAATAATAGTATTTCCATGAGGTTACAGCACCTGAAACAGCAGTGAGCATTCTGGGCACCCAACATTTTAATTTTGGAGGGAGTTCATAGAAGAGTGACAGAGATAGTGGAGAGGGAAGTGTTGAACTTGGCTCCAGGAGAAGTTGGACAGAGCAAGAGGCTGGGAGTGATTAAAGAAAATAAACACCCAGGGAGAAATCCTGACCTTGCTGGAGCTGTTGTCAAGACTTCCATTGGCTTCAGCAGGGCCAGGATTTCACACCAAGAAAGAGGTGGAGAAGGCTGGATGGGGGAACCGTGGGATGGAAACAGAGGAAGCAAGTTCAGCATCAGGGGGAGACAAGGCAAGAAATCCCAGTTTTGTCTAAAAGCAGGAAAATCCAGAGTGCCAGCGACTGCATGGGAGAGCCAACAGCACTTTTGTAACCCTTTAATTAAAGCAAGGTTAAATAAAAGAAGTGTTACATATTCAGCTCTGATGAGAAGGGAAAATTGGATGTAACAAATCCACCCCCTGCAGCCAAACTCCCAACTGGAGCATCTCCCCAGTTCAAGCACAGATGGTTTTATATGGGAAATGTAAATAAGAAGTTGCCATCTGCTTAATAAAAAAGCATCTCTGCTACATTTGACTACATGTCCCCATATGTAAACATTTTAAAATACTTTTTTTTCCCCCCCCACCCAGTGTTTGAGAATGCCCATGGAGAAAGAATTCCCAT
Source organism: Cyanistes caeruleus (assembly GCF_971803275.1). NCBI lineage: Eukaryota > Metazoa > Chordata > Aves > Passeriformes > Paridae > Cyanistes > Cyanistes caeruleus. Next base: position 4,901,809 of record NC_141707.1, on the reverse strand, counting down.
AGATATCAAACGTGATAAACCACAAAAACATCCCATGTTTATCCTATAAATTTTAAATTTATATTGAATTTCACTGCTATCTGTGTGGAAATATAACCAAGTTCTACTGGCTCAATATCTGGTGAAACTGAGAATTGGAGAACTGGCTTATGAAATCCATGGCATTTGTGAAAAAATCAGGCATAAGGCAGCCAATTTCCAGAAAAAAATGTTGGGAAATTCTGCTTGGGAGATGGAATCTATTTATGGATTTGAGTTGAAATTGTCAACCTGTTGTTTGTTATAAAGGGAAAGACATTCCTGAGGGAGTGGAAGCATTGGGTTTGGGTTGGTTTTTCTTTCCAAATGGCTTTTTCCTTCCCAAACTGATGTGCTATCAAAATAAAGCTGCAGAGGACTAAATAATACTAATATCAAATGGGAATTGTGTATTCCAGGTGGAATTACAGATATGTAATTACTTATTTCAAGGAAAGGTTTTTGTCTTCCTCCTTTTCCTGCAAAGACACTGAGGAAATTCCAGGAGGGCTTGGCCACCTGCCCAGGTATCCCACCCCATCCATCTCTCCAGTGAACTCTCTGCCAACACCTTCTACAGCTCTCCCCATCAACAGGGGGGTTTGCTCGTAATTAATATTAACCTAAATGATGAATTATAAAACCCCATTTAAATCAGGGAACACAGGCACAAACCCAACACCCTCTCATCTCAGAGGGGAGTTTAAGTGATTACAGGCAAAACTTTGAGGCAGAGATAAGAGAACACATCCCTGAACCCCCACTCTGGCCACACCATCGGAAAAGCTTCCAAATTTTCTCTTCCTGAAGGGGCTGAGCTGGCAGCAGCACGGCCAGGGCTCCAGGGAAGGGGCAATATCATCGCTCAGGGTTTCTGTGTGCACGTGAAGGGGAAACGCTTCAGCGCCCATATCAGGAACTTGCCAATTTCCTGAGATAAATAATTAGAGTTGCCCTCCTGGATGTGTGCTCTGGAAGCAGAATCAACTCTGGATATTCCTTGTGGTCGTAGAAATATCCTCTGGTTTTGTTTCCTTCCCAAACAAACTGTTTACATGCCAAGATCAGCACCCTGGCATCGTTCTGCTGCATTTAGCTACAAGCTCCTCATGTGCTCAAGAGCCTCTGAGGAGGATCTCTGGTCTTGTGGCCCAGGGTTGGGCACCCCTGCTCCAGGCTGACCCTGGAGAGCTTCCATGGAACCACAGCACTCCAATGTCCCAGCTGGTGTTTTAATCCTCTCCTTTCCATAAAAATCATGGAGGGACAGGATGGTTTGGGTTGAAAGGGACCTTTGAGATCACCCTGCTCCACCCACCTGCCTGGGACAGAGACACTTCCACCTGACCAGGCTGCTCAGAGCTCCATCCAACCCAGCCTTGAGCATTTCCAGGGATGGGGCAGCCACAGCTTCTCTGGGAAACTTGTTCCACCCTCAGAGCCAGGAATTTTCTCCTACTATCCAACCTAACCCTGCCCTCTGTCAGTCTGGAGCCACTCTCCTGTCACTACATGGTCCCTCTCCACCTACATTTGTCATCTATTCAGACATCAGAGCTTGAAAAGGAGATCCCTAAGGAATCCAACACCACCATCCTTCCATCTGGGCACACAGTTGGCTGAGAACAGTGGGAAAGAATCCAAGAATTCAACATTTGCCTGGAAGCATGGCCAGTGTCCAGCTCAAGTCCAAAAAACCTGATTTTTTTGGCTGGACCTCAAGGAATCACTGCAATGTCACTGGACTAGGTGAAACACTCCTGGCTTCTTGCTGCTTTTAATCACTCATCTAATGCTGAGCCACCAGGAGAAAATAAAAAACAAACCCCAAAACTCACCTGGATGGGGTTTCTTTGGTCTTAGAGAGGGTGAAAGACTTTCTAGACCAAACTGCTCACTGTATATTTACAGAAAGTTTTTGTCGTTTGGTTTAAATTTATTGTTTATTACATTTTTATTGAAAGGAAGCTGAAAATGTTTACTGACTCGAACCATGCTTGGTTTGTGCTTTTCACAGCGCCAGAAATGTTCCTTTGCAGACACCCTCTGAAATGCTCTCCTTTTTCCTGCACACTCTTGAGTTTATGTCAAGTCTCCTCATTAAACCAAGAAGTGATTCCTTATCAGCCGCCTGGCCCGCTGCAATGTTTGCATTTCAGAGCAAGATGGATATTCCACTTTATTTAATCCTCAAAACTGGGGGAGCTGAGAGGGAGGACTGGTGCCAAGGGACTGGCATTGCCAGAGCCTGCTCACAGCCACAGGCACACACACACAACCCCTCTCCAGTCTTCCTCAAAAGGTGAAGAACTTGTTTTGTGAAAAACAAATGATGTGCGGATTCCATCCGGCAGGACACGGAAATTCCTCACGAGGCAGCTCAGACACCACAGGAACATGGATGGAAAGAAAGCCTGGAGCTGTGGGCACGTGAAGAGAAGCACAAAAAATATCAAGAGGAAAAGAGGGAAGGGAGAAGGACAATCCCTCCCCTCCTGACGTTATTAAGGCTTGGTGAGGACTACAGCACCCGCGCCCAGAAGGAGAGGACATGGACAACCACCTCCAGCTGCGAGGGAAGGGAGGGTTTGTGGAGCTTTACCCAGTGAAGTGGGACAAAAAGAGACTTGTTCCTTTGGCCTGGTGGCATTCCTGGTCCCCTGGTGTGTTCATGGGGACATAATGACAATCATCAGTGGGATGGGTTGGGTTTAAAAAGACTTTGGTGAGGTTGAGGGCCAGGACTGTGGGGGCCTTCTGCTGAATTTATGGGACAAACACCTCAAGGCACAGCAGGCAGAGCTGGAGGAGTCTGGTCACTCCCCCAGCACCACCTGGAATCCCACATCCACAGGGATAAAATACAAAAGCTGCAGTTAATATGGACAACAGCTGAAGTTCCTGGAAGTGCAGAGCAGGAGGCTCCTCACTAACAACACACGAGAGCCACATGGGGACCACGTCCCATGACCACCTCAATTTCCTGCAGGAGTTCAGACCAGCCCTCAAGTGTTATTTTAGCACAGTTCCTTGTCTATAAATATTTATAAAATGCTTGCTTGAATACCTCTTTAAAAAAATAAAAATGTAGAATGAAATAACCTTCCAAACCCCACTACTGCTTATTGCATCTCGAGCAAAATATTTTCTTAACCTTTCCTATCTTCAGCCCTTTGGGCTCTCACTGGCTGAGCAAACCTCTCTTCTCCTGCAGGGCTGCAGGCTGCCTGCTTGGTGGTTCAGAAAGTCACAGAGGGCTACAGGAATGTCAAGATTTGGGAGCAAATGAAGGTGGAGGGAAGAATAGAAGCTTTTCAGTTTTGTAGTCTTGCCACAAGCACTTGGGTTCCATCCGCGAGGGGTCAGTGGGAGAAGAAAAAATTTCATAGATGTGAATCATATTTTATGTGCAAAGCTTGGGACCTTGGGCAGGACTAAAAGTGTTCAGGATCACTTCAACCCAGAAGCACCCAAGGTTCAGCCCTGAAGGCAACAGGGAAAGCATCTGAAAGGAAAAGCTCGGGGATGAGAGTACCACCTCCAGCTGAGAGTGCTGCAGTGAGGAGAGACCTCCTGGGAAGCCCTCAAGTTGTAGAAATAGGGATCTGTGTGATGCTCAGGGGTGGACAAAGCTCCCCATGGGGATTATAGAAGGATCTCTTCCCTTTTCCTCCTGGCTGATCCCTGGTCTGAGGCTGGCTCTTCCAACACCACCCTCCTCACAAACCACGGGCAGCCTGTGTCCAGTGGCACTCAACACCAGAACCTGAATCAGCCCGTTTTTAAGTCATTTTATTACTTGAGATAATCTAACCCATTTTGTGTCCGCAGCATTTTTCCCACTCTGTTCCCAAAATCATCTGGTTTGGCAAATCCCAGGACGGAGCTGCCACCCTGCCCCCGGCCATCTCTGCTGCTGCACGTGAACGGGGACAGGCTGAAGTGTTCCTGGGGTAAGGGTGACCTACTTTTGTGGCTGCACTACAGTTCATTACCAATTCCTAATGATCTCATTGTTCCATTAAATGGAGGTTGCCACCTGTCCCAGAGACTTTAGATCAAGCTGGGATTAACAGATCCGCTGACCCATTTCCCCCTTTTGTAGGACACAGCCGTATGATCAGTAGGGTTGTTTCTTTTTCCTTTTCTTTTCTCAGACCATCCAAGGTTGAGCCTGAGCTGGAATGTGGTGCTGGGTCCCATTAGCAGAGGGTGCTGAGCCTTGTGGCTCCTGCTGCAAATCCTGCCCCAGTGGGTTTTGGCATCAGATTCCACCTGCCTGGATCCCACCAGGGAAAAAGGTCCAATTCTACAAACCATGGGGGGAAAAAGAGGCAGAGGGGAATTGCTGAGGTTGCATTTAGGGAAAATTAAATTCTTCCAGTTTAAAAGAGAGGCTATAAGAGACTCTGTTAAGGATCTGGAGGCTGTCTTCAGTTTTGCTCCAGGCAGTGATCTCTGCATCAATAATCTGGGAAGGAAAAAGCCTGGATTAGCACCCAGCAGCCATCCCAGCTCACAGACCCTCACAGGGATCCGCGTCTGACAGGCTGTCCCGCTGCCAACAGCCCCCAAGGACACAGCCCAGCGGCCCAGAGGGCTGGGGATGGCAGGTTGGAAGCAGAAGGAATAAAACAAATAAAGCAAGAAGGAGAGAGGAATAAATTCCCATGGACAGGCTCAGCCAGCAGCCAAATGACCTCAAGTGCACCGCTCGCTTCCCTCGCCCGCGGAAGGCAGCACTGCAGCTGCATTTTTCATAAATAGGAACACCCCAGCTTGATGTTTTTTAAAGCTGTCTAGACAGTGGAGCAAGACCTTATTTCAAGTCACATAATCACTTTCCCATTTTTCTTCGCAGCAGAGGACGTTTTCCAAGATTAGATAGAAGCTGGTGGAACAACATGTTATTAACCTTGGGTGTGCCTCCCTGCTCTAGGCTCTCTGTGTCCGAGCTGGAGGTGCCTTTCTGTCTGATCACGTCTCCCCTCCATTCGTGCTTTGACAGGAAAGCTCCCAAACTGGATGGGATTACACATGGATGGCAGACAATTGGGAGCACACAGGGTGCTGCAGCAAAATGCCAGCTCGCTTTGGCAGAAGGCAAATATAGTCTTGTGCTTCCCGATATAAAACGGTGTTAGAGGGGAAAATAAAATGAAAAAGCTTGGTGCTGACCTCCCTCAGGCCAGAGTGCCCCAGGCTGTCCAACAGCAATGACTCATTCCCACAGCCTGGGGTAAGAACCCTGTGGAGATCCCAGAATCCCAGAGTGGTTTGGGTTGGAACATCCTTAAAGCTCATCCCATTCCAGCCCTTGCCACGGGCAGGGACGCCTTCCACTAGACCAGGTTGCTCCAAGCCCCATCCAACAGGACCTTTGTTGCACCAGGCACTTTTACTGCTTGTCCAGGGCCAAGGACAAGCCTGTCTGACCAGGAACAATCCTCATCCTGTACCTGACACAATCATCTTTCCCATGGGATGTGCAGGGATCTGTGCTCAGGTTATCCAGGGGAAGCGAAGTCCAGCACGGCTTTGTGCATTAAATTAAGTCAGCAAAGGCTGATGGCAAACAGACCATCACAAATGGGATTATTTCAGTGTGGAGAGCTGGTATGAGAAGTTTGCTGCCCTGATGGGGAAGCAAAAGGATGGAATTCCATGGATTTGGGGAGGTGGGTGGGTGTTTACAGCCAAAGCCCAGGAAACATCCTTTGCCTGGTGTTCCAAGAGCCTCTCCCTGAGCACTGCCCACATGGAGTACCCATCAGGAGTAAAATACCTGGGCTGAGAGCCAGGAGCTGCCCTCGTGCCCAGCTCCCTGCAGGATTACAGTATCTCCCCATGCTGTTAGAGTGATTATCCACCCAGGAGAGCAGGAAGGCCAGCCAGGGATCTCTTTTTGCTTCCTTTGCATTTTCCTTTGGAGGATGCAGAACCTGACTTTGAGAATCATTTCAGCTTGAGAGTATCCAGTATTTCCCTGCTCCCTCAATTGAGCAGTTAAAATCATCCAGAGCTGCCTTTCCTTAAACAAATTCCCTACTGCTATGGAGAATACATGAGCTGCCTGAGATTAATGTCAGGCTTCATAATTTACATATCAAGTGCTTTAATGAATTGTTTTCAGTATCATTGTCCTTACCGTGAATAAACTTAAAAGTAATGGATTTGTAATTAATTAAAATTTAATTACGATAGTTTGTCATTTTATTATTTGCAATTATTGCCATAAAGGTAATAAAAATTGCAGGATGTCGCAACTGAATACAAATCCCTAATCAGGAGCAATCAACTCGCACCGTAACCTTGAACAAGGGTGATTTTATTAATGCTCCAAGTCTGGAGCCCAAGGTGGCACCTTGAAGGTGCAGCATCCTCAGCCATCCTGGCTCGTGGTGCTTTGGTGGGGGGGTCACAGAATCCCAAAATCGTAGAGGTTGGAAAAGACCTCCAAGGCCATTGAGTCCAACCTGTGCCCAATCCTCACCTTCTCACCCAGCCCAGAGCATGGAGTGCCACATCCTGGCTTTCCTTGGACACCTCCAGGGTGGAGAAGAAGCCAAGAAGCCTTCACCCACCTCCCCTGACCACACTGATTTTCTGGAGCAGTTATCCACCGTAATCCTTGTCAGCTATCATTTCCTCTGGGTCCTCTGGATGGTTTTTTAGCTCCTATCAGGTTTAAAACCCTGCTTTAAATCCAAGTTTCTGCATCATCTTCTAGCACTTGATTTCCAGACAACAGGATTTTAATATAATAAAGGTTATTCTTTACCCACCCCCAGTATTACCCCTCTGCCCCCAGCAGCAGAAGTCTCTTTTTTATGAAGTTTGAAGGATAAAAAGGATAAATTATCTCTGTGTTTGCTGCTGCTGTCCCAGGACAATTTCCAAGACTCCCAATCCCCGTGTTCACAGGCAGTCAATTCTTCACACTTGAGGGAAGATGCCTCTTCTCATCCCTGCTCCAGCCATACCCACGACTCCCTGGCATATTTCCTTTGTGCCTGATATCTTAAAAAAACTTGTTTGGGAGCACTTTTCCACCAGCCAGTCTCAAGCCATCTTCCAAAGGCATGAGAACTGCTCCCAGAGCAACAATTAGACTGTAATTAAGCAGAGAGTTTCCCAGTGAATGCCCTCAAGGGACTGTATCCATGGTGTGGGAGAGGGTATCCAGGTTGCCTTGTCCCATCCTGCTAAATTTATCCCTTCTCACTATCCTTTGCCAGTCTTTTCCACAGCCCTTGGTTGGCCTGTTCTTTGTAGTCCATCAATTGGTTGGGAAGAAAGAATTCCATTTTTAGCTTATTTTCCTAGGGAAAGAGGGATTCGCCTCTCCTCCCTCCATCCCTGAATGGATCAGCCAACTCCTTGGAAAGCCCAAACAGTAGGAGAGAGGTCTTGCTGGCTCTCTGTGCCCACAATTTACATGAAAAACCCCAAACCTGGGGGTGACTTTCACCAGGCCGGAGGAACCCAACACTCGTGGGGACTCCCGGCGGATCCCGAGACTCGGAGCCGTCACATTTCCCATGGAAAACCTCTCTGCTGCTCCTGCTTGGGAACTCAGCCACCACCCCATAAATCAGCAGCCCTGCTATCGCCTCTGCTCTGCCAGCAGACGGTTTGAGGTGAAAAAACACAGCCCTGGAGGCGTCAGCCCTCCGTGGGTTATCTGGGGGCAGGGGGAACACCAGGGATCCTCTTTATGGATGGTGGTTTCCAGGCTCTGAAATTCCCTTCCAGGACACCTGGAGAGGCCTAAACAGCCTTGACTTTTAAAGCTGTGCTACAACAGCTCAAGCTCTCTCACATCTCAGCCCCTGCACCTCAGAGGGGTTTGCAGACGTGCTCAGCTCCAGGCACGCCAACTTTCAAGTGCCTTAGCACGAGAGACTTCAATGCCTGCACAAAACCCACAGGATCTGGGGCTAAAACGAGGTGAAAAACAAGCCCACCCCAGTCCTGGAGTATTTGCATTTCTCGTAAACATGCTTGCAAAAGCACTTAGCGAATGAATGTTAATTGTTCTGCAGAAATCCCACCCCCTTCAAAGGAGAAGGGGGAAATAAAACCAAAGTAAGCCCTAGGTGGATGTTGCCAATTTTCCCTTTGACCCTCCCCAAATAAACTTCAGGTGATCTCATGCTACACTGATCAGCAGAGACCAAGTAAGAAAATAAAAAGGAAATTACTTCATCTTAAGTGCCTATTAACCGATGTTAAGTGATGAAAAAAAAGCTTAATTTGAGAGTAAAAATTCATGTGACAAGCCCAGAGATGCCAGAACAAGCTGGTTGTGGCTGGATCTGTCAAAAGCGTGGAACTGCAAGGCTTTAAACCAATTTAAGTGCCTTCAGTCAGATTTGGGATACAATTATGCCCAGACCAAACATTTACATAAAAATGGACCACTACTTTTGTTGCTTTTCCAGTCCAAGGCTGGCAGAGTATTTTGTATGTGATACAGGGAGGATTTTACACGTGGTGCAGCTGCCAGGGGTAGCAGAAATAGGTAAAACTTGACAAATTAACAAAGGGAGAGAACTTTGAACTCCCTTGTTTTTTGTGAGGATGCTGAGCCCAAGCTTCACCCATAGCAGTGCTCTGGTTTTTGGACTGGTCCTCACTATTGCACCTGGTCTTGGTGGGGTGAAACACAGCAGAGATGCTGGCTGAGAGGCCAGGAGCAGGGAGGGATGTGAGAGTTATCCTTGCCCAGGGCCAAAACCACGCACGCATCTCGTGGGATTCAGGGATTATCAGGATGATTCAGGAGCTCCGGCTGCAGCAACGCCTTAACTCCAGCACTTGTGCAGTTGTTTTCTCAGAGTGATGTGATTACACTGAATAAAAACAAAATGAAATTATCCCCATCAGCCCAAGTGTGCTCCAGAACAAGGAGCTGCTCCGGGGAGAGCTCAGGCTTTAACTGCTGAACTTGCTTTGACCTCCTGACTGCATGGATCCGTGACTCCCAAAGCAGCTGAGGATCCCTCCAGCTCTTCTTTTCTCTCCTTGAGCCTTTCTACAAGCTCTCCTTAATTTTTTTAAGCCTACTTTGGCAAAGGTGATTTCTGCCTATCTTCTGCTTGCCCAGCAGCCCCACGTCACATATTCCAAAGGTGGGAGGGAAACCTCTTCCTCCTCTTTCCAGGGCTTTCTGTGCCTGTAATATATTCTTTAATCCATTGTTCAAGCCCTAACCCTGGGGCTCTTGTGACATAAACAGGAACTGGGGTGGCTTGGCAGCTCTGCTGCTGTCTCCTCCCTGGGTTCAGACTCTCATGGATGGCCCTGCCAGAGCTCTGCCCCACGATGCCGCAACGCTGATTGTTCGTGGGCTGGATCGACGGCACCGCTGGGCAGGGATGAGGTTTGGCTTTGTAGTGGGCAGGTGAACATGGGCATTCATGTCTGGCCACCACAGAATCCCAGTTTGGGTAGGAGAGGACCTTAAAATTCATCTCATTCCACCCCCTGCCGTGGGTCTCTTCCACTACTCCAGGTAGCTCCAAGCCCTGTCCATTGTGTGGAATCATCTCAGGGCATCCTGGAAAATTAAAACCTTTCTCCTTGCTGAGATAAACTCTCTCTTTCAGACCCTTTTCTTTATATGGAAATACTCATCAAGTTCCCTAAAATACAAGCAAACAGGAAATTCTTTATATGCCACCAAAATAGAGTCAAAATCCTTTCTAGACTGACACAAAGGTAAATAAAGACGGACTATGTGAAAACAATCAAAATTACTGCAGATATCACCAAATAACTCATTCTTTTAAAGTAAAATTGATTTATCTTTCCTAATTTTGCCCTCCATTGTTCCAAGGAAAGCTTTGCCAAACTTTGGGGCAGCTCTTGTTTGCAAGAAAAGGACTCACAATCTTCCAATCTCCTTATTTTTATATTTTCTTTAAAGCAAGTTTTTGTGACTGCTCCTTTTCCGCAACATTTTTGGTTCATCACCTGTGTCCTTCAGTTTCCAGACAGAAACAGCAGAAAAAGGCCCTGGCACAGGGTGCCCAGAGAAGCTGTGGCTGCCCCTGGATCCCTGGAGGTGTCCAAGGCCAGGTTGGACGGGGCTTGGGGCAGCCTGGGATGGTGGAAGGTGTCTCTGCCCATGGAACTGGATGGGCTTTTAAGGTCCTTTCCAACCTCACATCACCACAATCCCACAGACACTCTCCTCTTTCTTTCTTTTAGGTCTCCTCTGCCAGAACTAGGTGAGATTTCCCCTTCCTTTCAGCAGGGAAATTGGAAGACCTGCGCAGATTCCCTGGAGAGGAGCGCGATGACTGATCCGTCCGGGTCTCTTCCACCAGGAGCACCAAAGGAGGCACCGAAAGCCTGGAAGAAGGTGAATTACAGCAGCTCAGCTTGCACACAGGGGTCCCACCAGGCAGCACAAGATAAGCAGCCTTGGGAGCATAAATTATGGCAGATGATAAGGCAGAATTTCCCCTCCAACAGCTACATATGTTCCTAGGATTGACTCCAGAGACGCCTGTCATCAGATGTCAAACAAGAAGCAGCAGAAATCACAGGGAATTAATTCCTCGCCTGTGCTTCTTGCAAGCATGTGGCATTTTCTCCCTTGTTTGGATGGAGTGGATGATTTCAGAGCCTAACAAGATGTGGCTGGGTGACAGCAGCTGGGATCAGGTCACCTGTGCTCAGTCACTGCAGGCAGCGGGAGCTCCACTGCTCCAGCAGAAATGAGGGCTGGTTGCAGCTCTAGAAATCAGATAAATCACAGGCAGCAAGTGCTCCAGCTTTTGTTGTGAGTCTCCCTTCTGGATAAACAGGAAACCACGGCCACATGGCAGGGAGCTGCCTCCATAATGGCAAATACTGATAGCAATCAGGGCATATTGACATCCTCTGTTTATTCACTGCTTTCTTAACACTGGTTATGCTTGGGCACTGTCTAGGGAACAATTCCCACTCTGCCACCCATCCACAACTCCCTTGTCCCCCCCAGAATGTGCCACTGCTAAATCCCATGCCTCTAACCATCACCAGCAGCTCTTGCTGACTCAGACCTAAGGGATGTGCACTTTTGGGGTGCAAACAGACTTCCTCCCTCTTCCAGAAGGATTTCCACCGAGGATCTTGCTGCTAGTTTTGGCCTGCAGGCAGGAATTCCCCTCCTACAAAGGAGCCAGATCTATTTTAAGCACCTGACCTGCTGAAACTTGGGACAAATCCCCAGCCTAACAGGGCATGGCACAGCCAAGACCAGCCTACATTTGGCTGTTGGCTCTTTACCTGGAGGTTTGATCCAAGCCTGAATTCATCCCACTGGAATGAGGAGTTTTACAGCCAATATCAATTCCGGCATGACCGATGCTCCCAGTGTCTGCACTACCACAAAACTGATTCATTCCCAAGGTTCTGTACTTTGCAGTTCATCTGCTCCTAAAGGCTTCCCTCCCCACCCCAGCAATGCTGGAAACATCAAGGTGGCATTCCCACCGTCGGCCCTGGGACGTCAGAAATAGATGACATGGAATGACCTCAAATTCCTGCATGTTTGAGGGATTTCTTCACCCAGCTGAGTCCACAGCAGGTCACAGAGCTCCTTCTTTCACACACCCTCGGCCTCCTAGAGGAGGAAGGCAACTGCAAAAGCCCAAATGTCTGAGCTGAAAAGTTATTTTAGGTGTAAACACATATTATTCCATCCCGTTTTCACCAGGTAAGGAGCTCCTTCTCCACAGCTTGGGGCTGGTAGGAGGAGGAAGAGGATGAAGGCTGTGAGATATTTTGCCAGGCAGTGAGCTACTAAAATCACTGAGGCAGGTCAGTGGGGATATGCAAGGCTTTTTCCAGGGGAATTAATATTTCCAGCCTGTCCTGGAGGGGCTCTGTCCCCTCCACGCTTTCAACTGCACTTCCTGGTACTCCTTCTGCCTCCCATCATCCCAAAAACTAATGAAACACTGATGTCACCGCTCCAGGCTGACACAGCTTGGGGCGGGGTCCCTCCAGCTCCCACGGAAAACCACACACAGTTAAAAACCTCACAGCTGCTGGGAGCAGCCAGATGTTGTTGCTCCCCAGTTCCTCAGCCCCATGCTCCTTCTGGAAGCTCCTTCCCCTCCTGGGAAGGCTCAGCCACAAAAGGGGCTGCTAAAATTATAGGCTGGGCTGGGGTTTGTGCTCCTCCAAGGCCCCGGTGGCAAGGGCAGCCCTGCAGGTTTTCCCACTTACAGATATTCCAGATGATCCAGTGTGGACTGGGAAGCTGGGCTCCACAAGGCAGCAGCCTGAAAGGTCAAGAAGGGCCACTTTTGGGGCAGGACTCCATCCTGTCCTCAGTTTGCCGGTGGGATCCAAAAGGAATTTTTTCCTATTTCTCTGCCAGGCAGAGGGGGGGAAAAAAAAGCCCCGCAGAACTTTGTTGTTGTTTATACTGGATGGGATAAAAGCTTCCAATATTTGTTATATTTAGATGTCTCTCAGCCCCAGAGTCAAGGAAACATTGCACACAATTCTTGCTCTGTTTACCCTTCACTCCATTCCTTGGCTTTTCTCGTTCTTCCACAGTTTATTCCTCTTCCAATTTAGGTCACATTTCCCAAGGATCACGGCACAGCCCCAGATTTCCCAGGGAAACCAGCACCTCTTGGTAGTGGCCACAGGTTTTGTGGCTCCCAAATCACCTCAGCCCTGCCTAAAGCAAAGTGCATCCTCACAGAAATGTTATTGGCAGGTCTCAGGCAGGCAGAGATGAACAAAACCCCAAATCACAGCCCTTTAAAGTGGATAATTCACCCCCAGATAAAGCCATATATCCAGGATCCCCCCATCTGACCTTGCCCTCCCCAAAAAGGGGGGTGATGCAGCAGGGCTGGAGCCAAGGTGTGGCACCACCCCACCTTCTCCATGGACAATTCTTGTTCCCCTTCCCCCCTGCCCAGTTTCTTGGGAAGGGAGAGGTGCTGGTTCTCCCTGCCATGAAAGACTTGGGAGAAACCCCTAGGCTGTGACTAGACTCTCCTAAAACTTTGCTGAAAGATGAGCACACGATAAATCAATTTATAGGCAGTGTGAGTGGCAGAGAAGTTTACATCCAGAGCCCATTTTCCAGTGAATCATTCCCCTCCAGCTAGCTTAAAATCCTTATTAATTTTTTTTTAACTCTGTTCCCACTGCAATTCTCCACACACACACACATTTTGCTGTGCTCTACCTTCACCCTCTGTCCCAGGTGAGGCAGGATGGAGCTCCTGGTGCCCCATCTCTTCTGTGCCCTGGCTAATGGAGAAGAAAAAGCTGCTGGCTTGGACCTGCTCCAATTTATCCCTCAGTAATATCTGCAACAGGGAATCCTTTCCCTAACACCAAGCCTGGTGGCTGGGGAGGGACAGAGAGTTATTTTCTCCTTGCAGTAATGTAATGTGCCTGTTTTTTTGCACATTTTTTTCACCTCCAATATAAAGGCAAACATCAGAGGAGGAGTTTATTTATTCATTTTTCCAGGCCTGGTCCAGAAGCCATCATTTCCTCAAGCTCAAAGCCCTGCACATGGATCCTGGCAGGGCTCCTGCATGTGTTTAATTCCAAGAGCACGGACGATCTGCCTGGCTCAAGGCTGAGCTTGTGCAGAGCTGCTGGATACAAAAGGCACTTGGACTCCAGCTAAGCCTGACCTATCCCTTCTGGCCAGGAGAAAGCAAGGAACAGATGTTTGAGGCTGGGATTTTTCTCCCAAAACATCTCTGACGTTTAATTTGCGTTTTGCTGCTGTCCTGTGAAACGGGGAAGAAGAGAAGGCTGCTGGGATGCAGGGAGGGGAAGAAGGAATCCAACAGCTTTCTGCCTCTTTTTAGAGGTGACTCAAGGGAGTTTTGGGTTTGTGAGCAGTGGGTGAGTCCTCAAACACATTCACTGTGACCTCCCTCCCACACTTAGCTGTTACTACACAAACTGTGGCTACAGCCTGAGGAGCTGAGTATTTACATCTCCCTTTACCCCAAGTGATATCACTGGGTGAAAGAATCAGAGGAGCTTTCAAACACAGAAATCCTTCTGCAAGCCTTGACTGTTCACCCAAAGCTCTTGCTTGCTTGGGGTTTCCTTTTTCCCCTTCAAGCTTTACACAGAGTGACTTCAACCAGGATTTTTTGGCTGGTTCTCACACCTGAAGAAGTCTCTGCTACAGAGAACATGGAAAATTTTTGCACCCCCTGGTTTATTTCAGTTGTGAGAAACCCCCCTCTAAACAGGCACATAAAAATATTGAAGTACATGGCTGGTTTTACATCTTTCTGACCCAGAAGAGAAATCTGGCTGCATGCACCAGGCTCCAGAACGAAGCCAGAGTATTTAATCACAAGACAAATGATGTGCAGGAAATCTCTGAGGCAACAAAATATTTGCTGTGCCCATGAAAATCCTCCCTCCAAATACTCTAAAATACTTGAAATTATCAGACTTTTCCCCAGTTTTTCCCCAGTTTTTCTCTGTATAAGTAGCCTAAAAGTTTCCTCTGGGAAGACCTTTCAGAGCCATGCTTGTATTTCCCTTCTGCCAAATGCCCAGGAGCATTTGGGAGGCAATAAGAGGCACAGAACCCCAAACTTCTGCCCCAAGGACAGGGGAATCTCGCAGTCCTGGCTGGCTTTTGCATTTCTTTTTTTTCTATTTTTTTTTTTAATGGAAGGAATCCAGTGCCAGAAGGAATTCAGGGTGGGATAGAGCCTGGCTGCACCTTTCCAGCAGGGCTGGAGGCAGTGTAAAGTGTCTGGTGAGGTGGTGGGAGCTTGGTCCCCCCTGCTCCCTCATGCAGGGGGTTCCTTCCCAGCAGGTGAATCCACGAGGATTTCCCAAGCACTGCAAAAAGACAGGTGCCTTTCTTCCCTTCTGGCCAGGGGAACAGCTCCATCAGAGCAGAGAGTGACCAGCACCCACCTCTGGCTCCATTTTGAGGGGCTACAAATCGCCCAAGGGCATACAGATGTGCTTTAACCTTCAGGGTGAAGGCACTGGAGGCTCACCATCAATATTTTTGCAGGGCAAAAATCACATTTTCCACCAACCCCCCCCCACAGACTCCATCCCCTCTTGGGGGCTGCAGCTGAGATGTTTCCTGTCCTCCCCAGGCTGGGGGGCTGCTTTTTTGGGATGGCTGGGCTCCAGAGAGGGCTGAGGTGACAGCCTTTCTGTGCTGTACATCCACATGGAGCCAAGCCAGCAGGGCTGGAGCCAAAGGGACCCCAGAGCCGCATCCAAGCTCCGGATGAGGCTGCCAGCTCTCTCTGCCTGTGTGCCCACCACTGCTCCCTGGACAGCTTTCGTCAGCCTGATGTGCAGCAGGAGGGGGGAACAGGCAAGTGCAGGCAGCTGCTGGCACCTTCCACGGTCCTGCTGAGGCTCAGGAACTTGCTAAGTGTGTTTGAACCTCAGCAGCCAAAAGCGAGGAGAAAACAGGGCTGTTCTTCATCCCAGCCCGCCCTGCCTGGACAGATGTTTATTGCATTTCCCTGGCTCCATCCCTCTGGGTGGCCTCAGGCTGGCAGATGCTGCTGGGGACGTGGCACAGGGGTGCCAGGGTGGCATTTCCTTCAGCCCTTCATGATCCCAAGGCCACAGCATCTCCCATCCAGCCAAAATGCCCCACAGCCTGGCTTCTCAGCCCACCCTGAGCCCTTGGAGCAGAGGAGCCACCCAAAATGTCTGGATCTAAAGCAGCTATGCCAGGAATGCTCCAGTGGGCTCCTTGCCAACAATGTGACCTCCTCCAGCAATGCCATCACAGGTAATCCACACTGGGGGGGTTTGCTCCTTTTCCTGCAGCTTCTATCTTTCCTGCTGCTTTTGCCTCAGTTCTGCACCTCGGTAGTTTCAAGCGTGCTCACCCCGTCTTTGGAGTCCCAGTAGGGGTGTGATGGCTGGATATTCCCAGTGAGCCAAGGGAGAATAAAGCAGAGTTGAAGAGCTTGGGTTGTGGAGGGGAGGAGATGCAAAGCAGAGAGCAAGGAAAAGCCAAGCCCTCCTTAACTCCTTGATGCGACTCTTGGCACGTCAGCATCCTAATGCTGACCTAAAATCTCCCCCTTAAAGTTCCCCTCCTCCAAAAACGCTGGATTTCACAGCAAATCCTCCTGCCAGCACCTCTGTTTATACAATCTCGAGTGCTGATGCCATTTAACAACCCCTTCCCTTTTCCTGACGTTCCCTTAAGCTGCTCTGCCAAGCTAAGCAAGCCTGCTGCCCCCAGTGTGTGTCATTCCTCATCTCTCCCTCCTCTCTCCCCAGCCACTGCCACCACCATCCCTCAAAGGCATCAAAGCACAAATAATCCAGCCTCTGCCACTTGGGCTGGTTTTAATCAAAGGATTTGCTGGTGTTTCTGCCACGTGAGGCACCTCATTAACAACTTCACGCCTCTAAGGAAGGGGCTGGGTGGGGGGAAGGAGATGTTATCCATGCTGGGACCCAGCGTTTTGCACCAGGAACAAGTTTTATTTTGGTGGGGAACGAAACAACAAGATTATACATAAAATAAAAAGCTTTGTTAGGCTGAAAGGGTTTAGATATCTGCAGGAGTGCATTTGTTGGAGAGGAGATTAGAGCCTAATGAAATTTGTCCCTGTGCATGTGTCTGTTTCTCTCCTTTTTGTTTTGGTTTTTTTTTTTTTTTTTTGGAAGGGGGTGGGCTTTGTAAAAGCCAGGCTTATTAAAATGCAGGGAGAACCCTACACAAAAGACACTTCTGAGGGTCCAAAGGCTGGCCTATTAACGCAGAGGGGTTTTTTTTTGTGCAGGACAAGCCAGTTTGGGAAGGTTTTGGGGCATTGTTTGGGGAGAAGAAAGCAAGCCTCACTGATCATTTTCTTCTCCACTTTTAATCAGAGCAGCTGAAGCAAGCAGGTGCTGTGATTCAGAGCCCATGGAAAAGAGGGGAGGGAGAAATCACAGGGGAAAACACATCTGCATGAGGGATTTTTAGGATTTTGGCTTCTTAAATTGCAGCACAGCAGTGTTGGCCCTTCTGGAAGAAGCTGCTGGAGAAGCATCACATGGG
Source organism: Cyanistes caeruleus (assembly GCF_971803275.1). Taxonomy (NCBI): domain Eukaryota; kingdom Metazoa; phylum Chordata; class Aves; order Passeriformes; family Paridae; genus Cyanistes; species Cyanistes caeruleus. The sequence continues at coordinate 4,884,747 of NC_141707.1, read as the reverse complement.
CACACACCAGAAGTCAAATTCTTCAGCTGCACCAGGTTGGCATCAGTACCCAGCAATTTTAATCAAAGCATCCATTTCTGTATCTCCCAGGGAATGGGCAGGGCCCTGAGGCTGCCAGAGCTCCATTGGGACCAAGCTCTCAGGGATGCCCCGGATGGGATTGTTGGGGTGTCTGTGCAGGGCCAAGAGCTGGACTTTGATCCTTGTGGGTCCCCTCCAGCCCAGGATATTCCATGATCTGCCTCCTCCTGCGATCCCTGAGGACGCCAAGCTGTTGGCAGGGGGCTGTGGCAGAGATCCTGGTGTGCAGCTGGGTTCTCAACTCAACAACTCTGGGCTCTCCCACCGATCCCAAAACACAGCGGGGTCAGCACCCAACACACCTGAACGCCTGGGAGCTGCAGAGAGATGGTTCATCTCCACTGGGAACAGATGGGGCTGGCACCTGATGGATCTGGAGCTTTCACACATCCATCAAGGACAGAGTGATGATGTCACACTGGCACAGGACTGGGAAAAGGGGCAGAGGTGAACACTCACCCCTGGCCTCCTTGAGTGCCTTGGTTCCCCACCAAGGAAAAGTTTACACAGTTGGAAAAGCAAACTGAGTTGTGCAAGGGGTTGGACCCCAGCTGATCCTCTTGTGCAAGAGGTGTGAAAAGCTCCACGAGGTTCTTCTGGCACTTGCCAGGACTCTCAGCCCAAAGGGGAAAGCCCTGCCTGTCTCCAGGTCTGGAAACCTGCCCAAAGCTGCTGCTAACAAGGGTTTTTGGGGCAGGACTTGTTTGCTGTTGGCAGCAGAGCGCTCAGGAGTGTTTGTTCAGGAGCAGCTTCTATCGAGCATCTTTTGACACTGACAGCAGAGCTGGGTGCACCCAGCTGCTTTTTTCTTTCCACCCTCCCTGCACGTTTCCACCTGCTACGCTATGGAAACTATGAGAAAAATGCTGTGTGTTTTCTTAGGGGATTCCTCCCTCTGGGGAGACGTGGGAACGGGTCCCACAGCTGCCTCAGCCTCCAGAAGAGTGAGGACTCAAACACAGGATGGAACAGTGAGCCCTGGGAACTGACCAGCACGGAGAACCCAGGGAAAAGCATCCCAGAGAGGCATGGCTGCAAATTCCCTTGGCACTAATTTTTCTCTTTCTGCTCCATCTAAGCTGATTGCATCAAAACCCAACTCGGATGCTGAGGATGAAATACCACAAGCTGCCCCTGTTATTAAATATTTCACATGAACTATAACTCTGTGAAATATCTGATGGCCATATAGAAACACAACAGGGAGTGACAATAAAATTCCCTGTAAGCCTTTTATGGAATGTCACCCAGCTTGTCCTGCAGAGCCCCAAACAGTCGTAACACACACTCAGCAAGGCCACCCTGTTGAGATATAACAAATTTGTGGGTTATGATCATTTATATCCCACTTCTATCTCCAGTCAAACATCTGCCAACATCTCCCTCACCTTCTCCAGTTGCACACCACAGCAAAAATCTTTGTTCTCAAGGACATAGAAAAACACGTTCCCTGATGGGTCATGTCTAGAAAATGCTTTGATAGGTCAAAATTTATATGATAACAGCACAAAAAAAAAACTTCTGGGATGGTTTATTCCTATTGTGGACTAAAGGAGGGACAGACTCATGGCCAGCAGCAAACAGCACAGGGGAAGGGCTTCTAAGGAGCATCTCTTGACCTGTTTTTTCCTGCAGATAAAAGTAGGATCAGCTGCTTGGAGAAAGCCAAGTAACATCCTGGGAGGATGTTTCCCACCCCAAAGCACGCACAGAACTCTGGGGCTGTGCTGAAAGGTCAAGGAAAAGACTGGGGTTTTAAAAATGCTGCGTAATTTTCATGTGATTCATCTGCTTTTTGGACGTCACCATCCCTGGGTTCTGTTAGCACAGCACACAGAGAGACTGTGGAAGGGTTAATAGGATCTCACAGGGCTCTGGATAAACCCAGGAGGAGCAGGAATAATGTGGATTGTCCAAGAAACACAGGCATTGCTAAATCCCTCTCACAGATGAAGGCTACAGAGGTGAACATTGAATATCAGCCAGCTGAAAATGGATATACATTTATATATATATATGAATTAGAGAAATATATTTAAATATACACTCACAGATCCATGGAACCCATGGCCACAATAAAGCTGATTTTTAAGTTTTTATCCATTTCCAAAGAATCACAGAACACCCTGAGCTGGGGGAAGAGCCCCACAAGGATGATGCAGTCCAAAGAAGAAAGAACAGATGGATACTTATGGCAGGAGCTTGCTCATCCCACTCAGAGTTTTTTCCACAGTTTGGGGAGCACATCAAGCTCCATCTTTCCAAAAGCAGGAAGGATTTGGGGTGTTTGGCCTTTATTTCTGTCCTCTCCTTGAGGCTGTCAGGAGGTGGCTGAGGGAAGGCAGGCCAGGAGCACCAGAACCTTCTGATGGGCCCAGCCAGGTGCATTTCTGGGATGCTTTAGCAGCCCATCCCTGGCTCTGATGGCCTTATTCCTCAGCCCACCAGATGGTGCTCTCAGTATTAGTTAATACTGACTTAATTTGGGCCTTTTCCTCCCACTGAGAGACTCCAGCATGGGGTTGGGTGTGGGGAAAAACATCACCAAGGCCTAATAAAGTCCTGATTGTTGGTACCAGGGGTTCAGTCAAAGCAGTGGGGAAGATGAACTCAACACTCAGGCCATCATCCCATGCACAGTGAGCTCTTTGGAAAACATCTGATGTTTCATGTCTTGAAGGCCTCCTCCAAAGGGCCACTTTTTGGAGTTTTTCTGGAGTGGTCACTCCCAGCCATTGGGAGAGCTGGCTGGGACACTGGTGGGCTTCGGTGTTTCAGCTTGCTGGAGGCACAAAATGTGCCCTGTTTTACAGGCAAATCTTGGGACGTCAGGGAGAGGTCACGCAGGGATCTCCATCACCCAGCAAACCCAGAGTGCGCTGACATCCGCCAGCTCTGAGTTCTGATGAACTCCAAAGTCCCTCTCAGCCTTTATTTCTCCCCAGTTTTTATTTCCTGAGAGGAATCCCTGCAGTTCCCATGCCCTTTGCAGACTGTGATACCCATAATTATATCAGGCCTGGAGAACTGGGCTAATTGTGGTGTTGATCCTAAGGTTGTTCCTTCGGCCCAGCAGGATGGCCTGTTCTCCTTTCATGTCCCCAGCTTAACAAGGCTCTCTTTAATTTCTCCTTAATAAAACTCAGGGCAAAGGGGAGCATTTAATGCTCAGCTAAATAAAAAACAGAGCATGCACCACACTGGCCCACTTCCTAAAATCCAAGTGCCTGTTCTGCAGCCATCCACAGGACGTCAGCAGCCAAATAAAACCTCCAGCACAGGAGCCTGAACGCTGAGAGAACCAGCAGCTCGCTCTGAGGCTTTTGTCTTTTCTTTTTTTTTCCCCAATAACGTGTTTTTATCGCTGGGAAGCCGGAAAAGGGGAGAGCATTAAAGGTTCCCTGCGTGGGTACACGGGAGCGCGGCGGCCGTGCCTGCACATAATGAGTTTTGCTGCCTCTGAGCAGAGCACAGTTAATAACAGCCCATAAAGCAGGTTTACCACCCCAATTGCCAGTCTCAGAAGCTTACTGAAAGCCTGTTCAAATGAGCATGGGCAGGGCTGCCTGGCTGGCTGGAAATCACCATCTTCTTGGGGGTTGAAGTGGGAGAAAAACCAGGAGTGCAGCAAACAAAGTCAGCATCCTTTTGGCTAGAAGAGTTTTGCCAAAATCGCTTAAATTTGTGTGATGATGCCATTTGTTTGCTCCATCCAGAGCTGTCCCACCAGCTCACTGACTGATTATACAATTCCTTATAAAGCATCTCCACACTGGGCAGGGTTAATCCAGCTTTGGGATGCGTTTTTTCAAGCGTCATGCCTGGAAAACCCTCTGGGGCTCAGAGCTCCTTGACAGGGGACAAAAGTGCCACCACTTTTTCACTTTTTTGTCCCAAGAGCTGAACAAATGGGATGAGCCCATGGGAGTGGGGCTGATGGAGGCACTGTGGATAAAATGCCCCCACTCTCCTTGCTCTCCACTGCCCAGAAGAAGATCCATGGGTTGAGTGGGATAAAATCCATCTTTCCTTGTTTTTAAGATGTGGAGTCATGCAGGAGCATTTCCAACAACCTTTGCAAGAGAAACCCTGTGATTGTATCACTTTTCCAACCAAAAAGGGCCCAGGAAGGTGGGCAATGCTCTGGGTAAGAGGAAAAAGGGCCCTGGAACATTCACTGCTCTGGTTTCAGAGCCCTGTTTTGCTGCCCATGCGTGGGATACGGAGAGCATCAATTCCCAGCCTACCTTCCCTCATCCCACCTGAGCTGGCATCACTCTCCCTGGCACAAGAACCTCCATCAAACCTCCACCAAGAGCACAAAGTGCTTTTTCTGCTTAGCCTGGACCAGAGTCTCTCCTCTTTCATCCCAGGATGGTTTGGGGTGGAGGGACTTTAAAGTTCAGCCCATTCCACCCCCTGCCATGGGCAAGGATACCTTCCACTATCCCAGGCTGCTCCAAGCCCTGTCCAACCTGGCCTTGGACACTTCCAGAGATCTAGGGACAGCCCAGCTTCTCTGGCCCCCCTGTGCCAGGGCCTCAACAGCCTCACAGGGAAAAATTTCTTCCAAATATCCCATCTAAACCTACCCTGAGAAGTGCCATTTCTCCTTTTGGAGAAGCCAGCTCTATCTCCCACACATGCTTTTCCATTTACAGCCCAAAAAGATGCAAAAAAAGCTGAATTTCCATTGTTCACTGAGCCCTTTGATTTCTCTCCATTTTCCTTGCCTTTGTCTGTGTGGGAATGTGCATTTGTAATGTATTTTAATATTTTCTGCAGTTGCTTAGCGGGTCCCTTTCCGAAGCCTTATGGACCACCATGGGCTGGGAATCCGGGATGGGAGCTCCGGAGAGAGACAGCCCTGTGCAAATCCAGCATCATCCCTTTGAAGTCCTTGGGGCTTCCACAGCAGCCAGAAGTAATTAGGGAATGAAAGGGATTGCAAGAGCCATGCTGGCTCCCTGTCAGCCCTTCCCGCTGGCTTGGAATAAAGCGGAGCTGAGCCGGTGCCGAGCACTCTTGGAATTACGACTCCAAACGTCGTGAGGCTCGCAGGCAGCTCTCCCTCAACCTCACACCACATCAGCACCAAAGTCACATGGCTGGCCCATCGAGCTGGGTGGCTTTCAGCTCTGATTTCCTTCCCAGACCAAGTCCAGGTTGGACAGGGCTTGGAACAACCTGCTTTAGGGGAAGGTGTCCCTGCCCTTGGAATGAGATGGTCTCTGAGGTCCCTTCCAACCCAAACCTCTATGATATTGAATCTCTGAAGAACAACCAGCAAGAATCACCAAGTGACTTTGTGCAGCTCCAAGATTTCCAGGGGGAAATCAGCACTGGATCATCCAAATGCTTCTCCTCATCTCACTAAACCTCTTGATCTGTTGAGTTCTCCCTCTGCCATGGTGTGCTGAGCCTACTCTTCCCTCTGCAGGATCCATTCAGTGGCTTCTCCACATGATTTGGGAATTCTGGCTGCCTTTTCCTCCCCTATGAAGCAAAGCAGGAAAAGTTAATGGCCTGTTGCTTAACAAGACTATGCCTTCCCCATTAATGGGTGCACTCACAGTCAGAGATGTCCCCTTCCCAAAGACACCACACCTGGAAAATCCCCTCTCCACCACTGAACCGAGGTCCATAGGGTGGCTGGAGGACATTACTTTGAGGTTGGACTAGATGTCTTTAAAGTTCCTTCCAACCCAAATCATTACTTTGGGGGTAATTTGGAAGAAAAGATGGAAAGAATTTTAAATTTGCAGTCTGGAAAGGTCTTTTTCCTTCTAGGCATGGCTTTAACAAATGTGTTCCTCTACACCTGTTTTAATTATCCACTCTTGCTTTTTTTTTTTTTTTTTTTAATTATTCACTCTTGCTTCTGTGGACACCAGCAAAGTCCAAAGGGACCTCAGGAGGTCTCTAATCCCACCTCCTGCTCAAAGCAGGACCAGACTCAAAGCTGAATCCCAAATTCTGGATGTGCTTATGAGCCCTGTGTTATAATAATGGGCACAGATGTGAGAGCAGGCTGTGTTTGGGACAAACCACAAAAATCCCCATTCATCCAAATTCATTTGACTTTGTGGGAGAATTTTGATTTTGAAGGAGTTGGAAAGCAAAACCTTTAAGTTCGGACCCAAAAGCTTTGTTTCTTCTTTTTCCTATTGGTTATTCCACCCTTTCCTTCCATTCTGGATGACCATGATTTGTACCACCTCTACCTGGTGTTTACACTAAATTTTCCACTTCAGTCAGGTCACTCCTGCATTTCTGACTCCATTTCACACCAACTTCCACTCAGTGAAAAAACTTGGGCTTGTCTCCCTCATCTGGAACAAAAGCAAATAGAAAACCATGAGGACATTTCATTCCACGAGGCAGGAATTCCACTTTTTGGACAGCTTTGGTTGCTGTCAAGAAGAAGGGGAGGCTGGCTGAGACAGCTCACGAAAGCTTTGGAAGTTCATCCGAAGGCTCCAAGCTGGCAGTGCATCCCCAAATCCTTGCATCCTCTGCCAACATCGTGAGGATGGGATCTTTCTGGGTCCCCTCAAAGAACTGAATATGCAGTTCCCAAAATGCCTGAGGTCTCTAATTCTCCTAGGCTCCTTTTGAAGAATCCCAACCTTTTTTTTTTCCCCGCCTTGTTTTTCATTCTGCTGCAGATAACCGGGAGTGGGCCCCTTGCTCATTGTTCTCGGTGTCACCTCCCACCAAGAAAAGTGAAGGAGAGGGGGGGGAAAAAGCCACATGAAGATATTAAAACAAGCAACTGGAATGTCTACAAACTGGTGGGAGAGCTTATTCCTAATTCACATATCCCTCTTTATGCTGGAAACAGCTCTTTAGCTATTTATGGCGCTCTGAGCAATCACTCCTGGTCCCTGCTCGGCCTCAGCTGGAGGGTTGGCCCATATGGCTCGTGCTGTACTTCAGTGGGGTGGGGAATAAAAACCCCCAAAAAACCCTAAAAGAGAGTGTACAGAAGTGAGCAGAACTTTTGGGATGGGCACATCTGGTCCCCACGTGGAAGCCCAGCCTGGGAGAAAGGCTGCTGACAGGGAAAAGCTGTGCTCTGTGGCTCTGGACAAGCTTCTCTCACCGATAGATTAAGGATATATAGACACATCCATTATATGTGTGTGTGTAAAAATACACAGAGATTCATCTTGGGCAAGAAAGAGCTTCCAAATGTTTTCTTTTCTGAAGCTTGCAGACCCCCAGGCAGCACTGATTTATTGTGGGGCAGGGATGCTCTTCCCTGTGTGCTGCTGCAGAGCAGAGAGGAGCTCCAAAAGCCCCTGAGTTTTTAAGGAAAGGTCCTGCAAGCAGAATCAGAATGGACTGGGTTGGAAAGGACCTCAAAACTCATCCCATTCCACCCCCTGCCATGGGCAGGGACACCTTCCACTATCCCAGGGTGCTCCAAGCCCCATCCAGCCTGGCCTTGGGCACTTCCAGGGATCCAGGGGCAGCCCCAGCTTCTCTGGGCACCCTGTGCCAGGGCCTGCCCACCCTCACAGGGAGGAATTTCTTCCCAGTATCCCACCTAAACCTTCTCTGTGACAGTGGGAAGCCTCTTTTTCTGTCACTCCATCCCTTGTAAATGGTTTCTCTCCATCTTTCTTGTGGTTTCCCTTCAGGAACTGGAAAACCCAAAAGCCTTCTCTTCTCCAGGCTGGAAAAAAAGTGACAGATGTGAGGTGATAAATACATTTTATGTGAACTTTTTTCCTCATGTCAATCTTCTAACCTCTCACACAGAGCTGATGTCCTGGTGAGGGGCAAGACAAACGCTTTACCATCCAGGCAGATCCACCAGGCCATTCACTGATGCCCAAAAACTGGTGCTGTCCTCTGGCCAGCAAAGCCTGTCCTGCTCTGCTCCCATGGAAAGGAGATGAAATTAAGAGGAGGTGCCTCCAAGCAAAGTCACCATCAGCCTTTCTGTACCTCCTTCCTGAACTCCAGACCTCCCATTGACTCATTTTCAGAACAAATAAAGCTTCTGGGAGGTTACAGCTGATCAGAAGGTGTCTACAGACACTCATGTGGGAAAGAGGCTGAACCGAGAGTAGAGGAAAGGCTGGCAGCTGGAAAACAGTGGGGGAAAAAATTCAGAATTGTGGAATTGGTGGAGAATATTACAAAACACCCACAGCCTGTGCCCAGCCCTGGGCTTCTTGTTTCAATGAAGATACCAAGGGGCTGGAGCTTGTCCAGGGCAGGGAACAGAGCTGGGGAAGGGGCTGGAGCCCCAGCAGGGGCTGAGGGAGCTGGGAAAGGGGCTCAGCCTGGAGCAAAGGAGGCTCAGGGGGAATTTCTGGCTCTGCACAACTCCCTGCCGGGAGGGGACAGCCAGGGGGATTTGGGCTCTGCTCCCAGGGAACAGGGACAGGAGGAGAGGGAACAGCCTCAGGCTGGGCCAGGGGAAGTTTAGGTTGGAGATCAGGAAAGAATTCTTTGTGGAAAAGGTTATCAGGCCTTGGAAAGGAGCTGCCCAGGCAGTGGTGGAGTCTCCATCCCTAGAGAGATTTAAAAGCCACGTGGGTGAGGAGAGGCCTTGGCAGTGCTGGGGGAATGGTCTTAGAGGGCTTTTCCCACTTAAACAATTCTCTGATTTACATAGATTTATATAATCTAAATGGATTTTTTAGTGATTTAAACATTTTCCCTTCTGCTTTTTCAAAGTCCCTGAAAATGATCCCTCAATAAGGCCGTGATAAATACCAAGGAGTCTCAAATAAGTGCATTAGAAGCTGCCATTTGTTTTAGAAACAAGCAGGAAAAAAATCCCAATAGAAGCTCAAATCCTCTATTTTCCTCTAGCAAGCCCCAGAATGGTTTTCAACATTGTCTTAAAGTTTTACAAGTCAAATAATTTTAGTCCAAAATACCATATTTCTGCAGCATCTACTGATACTGAACATGCTGTTTGAATAGTGAAAAACACAGAATCATTAAGGCTGGAAAAGACCTCTAAGATCATGTGTTCCTTGTATGATTTCCTGCTGGCTTTTTACAGGGACAAGAGAATGGTTCCATAAGGGCATTAAAGGGAACATTTCCTGAGTATTTGGGGGGTTTTATGCTACAAAACACCCAGTAAATGACAAAGACAACCTGTTGTTAAGAAGTTCCATAAGAATTACATTGTGTTTTCCTTAGATCAGGCCATAAACTCTTGAAACTGCAGGAAATTTCTTTGGCTGAAAAATAAAAATAAGAACCAGGGTTTGACTGAAAGGTTCTTATACTGGGCTTACATAGAATCCTTTGGGTTGGGAGGGATCCTAAAGCTCATCTTATCCCAAACTCCTGTCGTGGGCAGAGACACCTTCCACTATCCCAGGTTGCTGCAAGCCCCATCCAGTCTGGCCTTGGACACTTCCAGGGATGCAAGCCTTTGTTCATAAGCTTATGTCTTTGTATTTTCAAAGAACATGCAACTTTTCCCACTTTTTTTTTTTGCTAGCAGGAAATCTGACCCAGCCAAAAGCAGAAGCACAATCTAGAAAGAACACAAGACTTGAAAAAGATTATCAGATTTCCAGCCCCCTGCTCCATGCTCTGCACCAATCTGGGAATCAGCAGCTTGCAAGACAGAGAAAATCCTGGGGATGATCCAAAGCAAAATCCATTTTCCCATTACAAGCAGGCTGAAAATAGAGCTGCAAATCCAACCCTTCTGAAAAAGGGTCTGCAGTTTGGATGAGACACCCCGAATCTGGAACTGTGGCCTACCATTTTGATGTGGGAACCCAAACCAGACCCGTTTCATAACGCTGCTTTCAGATGTGGCTGGAAAACTGCTGCAAGTGACAGATTTTCCGATGTTTTCCTGATTCCAAAATGGCTGCAAGTCCTGGTTGGAGCCAAGGATCAGGAGTCCCGCTAGCAAAACCTGTCAGCATCAAGTCTAGGACCATTTTTCAGCACAGTCACAAGCCTTTCTGAAACCCCACTCCCAACCAAGCTGCGCCATGGCAGTTTTCCATCGCTTTCTTGGAGACTGCTCGAAGCACAGAGCTTTGCATCCTTTTGGAAAATCTGGTTTTGGGGGAAGTTTCCTGCATTTTCTTGGCTCCCCTTCCAGTAACTGTTGTTAATGTCCCAGGCTGGTTTGAAAGATGCAAAATATTCCCATTTGCAAACAGAGCAAGTTTTAATTACTCCCAGCATTTGGCTTGGAAGGGGAGAGCCAAACTGAAAGAGAGGAGATTCAGATCAAATATTGGGAAGAAATTTCTCACTGTGAGGGTGGGCAGGCCCTGGCACAGGGTGTCCAGAGAAGCTGTGACTGCCCTGGATCCCTGGAAGTGTTCCAGACCAGGGTGGACAGGGCTTGGAGCAATCTGGGATAGTGGAAGGTGTCCCTGCCCATGGCAGGGGGTGGAATGGGCTGAACTTTGAGGCCCCTTCCAACCCAGACCATTCTGGGATTCATATTAATCAGATAAGAAAAAGAATTGCTTGAGGTACCCAAATACACAAGCCAGGGTATGATGTCAAAAAATAAACCTAAAGCACTGTTTGGATTATAGGAATGTGCTGCCAAACACAGGGAAATTTACTTGGGAGCCTTTTCTCCACCCTGGGTCTCTCCTCTCTTCCCTCCTTCCCCAGCCTCTCTCCCTGCAAGCAGGACCTTTGCCAGTGAACACTTCCACTCATATCTGAAGTACAGGGCCTGCAAAGCAATGGGGCATTGAAAAAAAGATTGGAAATCATTTCCTTGCAGGAAGGAGCTATCCCACTTTGTCTTCCCTTCCTTCTGATTTTACAGCTTAGATCAGGGAGAGTCAGGAAATTACATCGTCTTAGGAAAAATAATATTAATACCAGAAAAATTAGAAAGGAAAGAGAAGAATATCAAGGAAAAGGAAATTTTTTCATTTCCTGCTAAAACCAATCCCACAGCTTCTTTGAGGTTTCAAAGGCTCATTATATTTACTTTTTTTTAAGTGTTTTGGCATGACAAATTCCACTTTGCACACGCTCCTTGTTTTTAAACAAAACTTGGGTCACTATAAGAAGGAGGAATAGTTTCATCCGGTTTAGCATTCCAGTATTAAAGATGGGTAGATAGACACTGACAAACCAAAAGCCAATGCCTGCCCCATGATAAATCCCAAGCACTGCTCAGATTTGGTTTGGGAGGGACCTTAAAGCCCATCCAGTCCCACCCCCTGCCATGGATAGGGACACCTTCCACCATCCCAGGCTGCTCCAAGCCACATCCTTTGCTCTGAGCATCCTCTGAGCCAGAGAAACCTTTTCTAGATAATAAAACAGGAAAAAGATGAAATGCCACGAGACACATTGTGCCTAAACACAGAACCCATTCATTTTTTGGTCAGACAGCATGGACAATCCCACTGTCTTACCTCTGCTCCTGACAAAAGCTGGTGGGGAAGAGGGAGAGAGCCAAGTTTTCTGCTGGATGGAGCTGAATTATTTGCTCTCTGTGTTAGGTTAACCACACCATGGAATGATAGGACCAGGTGGGTAAAACACATTCGTCAAAGTGATTCATGTCTGGCTTTTGTAAGGAGATATTCTCTGACAGGCTGTACCATGCTCAGCTTAACTCCACCTGGACGGTCTTGGCACAGCTGATTCCCCACAGTTTACACAGAAATCAGATTTTTCTGTGGCAAGAGGCAAGTCAGTGTCATGTGCTGCACCCATCTGTAATTTAGCAAACACACACAGACCTGACACAGAACAGCAGAGCAGGAGGGAGCAGTCCCCCAGTCTTCTGACCAACTTTCCTTAACCTTTTGCAGCTGCCCTGCTCTTGAAATACAACCCCACAAACTCTTTCATTCTGCCTTGCACTTTCCAAGGAGAGGAATGTGGTCTGAGCACCCCAGCCCTGTGGAGGAGGGATGCCCCATCTCACAGCTTCTCTAAAACCCGTGGGCAATCCCCCTGGCTGTGGTTTGGTGCTGGAGTGTTTCCCTGTAAAACAAGCGCTCCCAGCTGTGGGATTTATCATCAAATCAAGGGCTGGGCTTTGCTGGGTGCCCTGGGGTGAGACAGGCTGGGGGAGCTGGGAGAAAGCTCCAGAGACCTCAGATCCCCTTCCAGTGCCTGAAGGGGATCCAAGAGAGCTGGAGAAGGGACTTTCACAAGCACTTCTTAAACTTCTGTGCTTTGGTGCTGTGACAGACAGCGATGGCACAGCACCTGCTGTCCCCAAACCAGCCTTCCTCTCGTGCTCCTCTCCCAGCCCTGCTGCTGCAGCCCACTGCCCAGACAAGCTCCTGATTTCTCATTTTACACATCCCTCTCCCAGGAGAGCTCCTTAGATAGGAATCTTAGAGCAACAGGCACCAAAGCCTCTGTGAGCTTCAGCCCTTGGGCTGGACAAAATCAGCCCCTTATCCCCCATCTAAGGAGCATCCTCGGATGCAAAGCACCAGTTGTTTACTTCTGCTATTACTGAAGGTTGAAACAAAGCCAGGAGCAGGGCAGAGGGTCCCCAGTGTCAGCAGGGAAGCAGGAAAGGCTCAAAGCAGCATCATGAGCAGAACAAGGTACCACACACCAGCCCCCTGCAAAGTCGGGGTCTCAGCCTGGAAAGCCTCTCTCGCTCCCTCCATCACCTCCAAGAGGAGCCTGCAGGAGTTTCAGCTCCATCCCAGAGCTGCTGGACCCTCACCAGACCAACATCCAGGACAATCACTGGGATGCTGGATGCTGCAACAGCATCCCAGTCAAGCAAATGCCTTCCATCAGGCACCCCAAGGCAGCAAATACTTTTGCTGGGGTAAATCAGCGTGACTTTAAGTGGCAGAGGAATCACAGGGTTACACTGAGCTGGTGACACAGCTTGTCCCAACCTCGTTTGTCTCTTTGGAACACCAGCCTCACACAGGAAATCATGCTACATCTCCAAGAGAGCAAACCATGGCTCTTCATCCATGCCCTTTTTCCAAGGTGTTATTCACCACATCCCAACACTGCCAGGCAGATCCTAAACCATCTTTTAAAGGCTCAGCTTTAAATCCTAAAAACCACAGCTGAGTTTTCAATATCCACTGAGAATTATTTCATCTGCCTCCTGGGGCAAGGCAGGAGATTGTTCTGCAGTCCCTTGTGGACAATGGAGAAATGTTGCTCCCAAAACCTGGACACCATCTGTCCTAACATCATCACTCAAGGACAGCTGGAGCACTGATATACTTGAAAACCCTCTTTTTTACCCCCTATTTTAAACACCTGATTTAACACTGTGTATTAATATAAGCATTAGTTAATATTCCACCCCTCCTTTCAGGTATCCTGTAAAATACAGGAGCTGGCAGACAGCAGTGGTTTTGGTTTCCCGACCTTCTCCTCATCACTCACCGTTTTGAAAACCCACCATGGCATCCCTTACTCTTCTCCTCAGTAAATTAAACACCCCTAATCTGTTTAGCCCCCCTGTGGAAGACTTTCCAAGCTCCTCATCCCTCCTGTCTCTCTTTGCTCCACTCGTGTTTCCACGTGGCTTGGGCACAGGAACGCTCCCCAAGGTGACAGCGCTCCTGTCAAGCTGTAGGATGTCACTCAGGTGCCCTCAGGGTTGCTCTCCAATCCTTAAAGCAGTCAAACACATCCTGGGATGGGAGATGGAACATCTGGGAATAACCACTGCCAGGGCTGAAGGTGGAAATCATTTCAGGAAAGTGTAAAGGTGGAAATGTCTGCTGTAGGAGGAAGAGGTGAAAGAGTCAAACCTGCCTGTGGGATGGTCCTTTTGGGATTTAAAGGGTGATGGAGGATGACCACCTCCCCTGCCAGAGATAGTAAACATCCCAGCTTCTCCCGTTTGGGATTTCTTTAGGATGGTTTTTAGTGCAGCCCTGCAGCTGAAATTGAAAATATTACCTCTGGAAGGGCAACAACACAGCACCAACGCACTTGGCAGCACCCATGAGGCCCTGGCATTCCTGGTACATGGGGACATTCAGGGGCTTCAGTTTCAGGAAAAGGATGGGTTTGGAAACCCTTCAAGACTGCCAAATCAAGAGTAACTTGATTAGTCTCAATCAAAAGTATTTTGCCATGTAGAGTCCCTACAGCTAGGGAGAATATTTTCCACTTCTGCACTAATTTTATCAGGTTTTCCACTCAGAAAACAAACCATTTTTTAAGGAACAAAATGAAACCAAAAGCAAAACCATTTTGCTCTCCTCACAAATCTTCTTTCACTTTTCTCTGATGGGGAGACGGAAAATTTTATGCGAGTTGGGAGGAAAAAGTATTATTTAGGATAATAATTATTCCTCATGAAAGCTGTAAAAAAATAGCACAATTTAATCCAAAAGAGCTGAATTTCCACACCTCTCCTGGGGTCCCCTCATCCTCCAAGCCATGATTTGGAAATTTGGGCTTTCCCGCAGCTCCACGCTGAGGCTGCAGGCGGAGGAGCGGGAGGGAAGAGGGAATTGGATCCCTCCAAAGAGAACTCCTGCCTTGTGGAAACTGGGATGGCTGAGAGCCTCTTGCAGCTCATTGCAGCACAGCAGACGAGCTCTGGTGGTCTCCATCCAAGGGTGGGCGAACATCCAGCCTGGAGACCCCTGCATTCCTGCACGACGGCAGCTGCTGAGTGCGCTCTGGGCAGGGAGAACATCCAGGGATGGAATACCTGGAGATGGGACTCCAGCACCTCCCTGGGGAAGGGCAAGAGGTGGCCAGGTCTGTTTTGACCCTGCACAGTAGCCCACAGCACAATGAAGATGATCCCTGAATGAGATCCAGATGTTCCCGTAACAAACTGCTGGCTTTCTCTAAAGCTTCCCAAGGGAAGACCACACAAAAGAAATTAAGGATGGAGTCCAAGCCCAAGCAGGATCTAACCAGTCCAACTTAAATTCTAATGCAGCATCCATCTGGCCTTCATCCCAAGATGGGATGTGCAAGTAAATCCGGTCAAACTCCAGGACATCCGTGTCAGTCCTCAGCCAAGGTGACACCCCCAAGGTGACACCCCCAGCAGACGGAATCCTGCTGCCCAAGGCTCTGGGCACAAGCCAGTGATAGCTGCTGTATCCATCTCTGGAAAAACAAAGGGATTTTCCTACCTGTCACCAGTCCCTTTCTCAGGGTTTTCCATAACTCTCCATGCACATGGAGATTTTATTTTTCCCTTCTTTTTCAATTACGTGTCCCATTAACCACCTGCACCCCCTGATTTGCTGAAGGCTGGCTGAGGTTTCCCAGCTGAAGAGGGAAATGAAACAATGATCTATTGCCGCTTCCTGCTGCCATAGGATGATGCAAAACTTCATCAGTTGTTTGTGAAATGCTCTCACTAGCAGGGAAAAAAAGACTGGGAAAACAGCAAACCCTTGCTGAAGATAAATTCCACCCCATCACCCTCTTGATTTGCTTCTAAATAAATGCGTGGGGAAGCGGAAGCCTTCAAAGTGTGTGCAGCTCTAAGCTCTCTGCTGGCTCCCAAACTCCTTCCAGCAATGCCACTGCTGCTGGTCATTCCCACAGGGTCACTTTGCTGAGCACACACAGCCCAGCTGCAGGAAGGAAGAGCCACCCTCAGGGGCCAGGAGATCTCCCTGTGGTGGGATCTCAGCAAGAGGTGGCTACTCCAACCAGAGACCTGAAGATGATCCCCTCAGGCCTCCCTTGGCTCCAGGTCTAGAAGTCCTCCCAGGCCAGCTCTTCCCATGATAAATTAATTTAGTTGACAGTTGGCAAGTGGCTTTTTTAGAGTTCATCAGCCCCATTCCTGGTGAGACCATTCCCGTGAGATTTGCTGACCTGACGCAGTCCTGCCAGGAATGACAGCTCTCCCTGGCTACTCCTCAAAGAGGTGGACAGCAGGACTGAGCAAGGCAGCCCCTTCCAGTTCACCTCTGCTGAACCACGTGAGGAGGGGCTTCACCAGATTCCATGAGGAATTTGTCTGGTCCCCACCCTCACGTTCCTCCCCGACCATAAAAACCTCTCCTCTCCCCGACCCAGCCCACGTGAGTCGTGTGAGACGTCTCAGAGACCACCCAGCTGGAGCTGCAGAGCACTCAGTGACTGATAAAAACAACAATTGCATTAAGTGAGCCTGTGCTCCTTGCCAGGAAAATCAGCAGTGGGAAAATCCCTCCTTTAGGGAGTTCTGCAGCCAAGGACCGGCCCTCAGGGTTCATGACTGACAAGATGCCCCACGCACACTCAACAGCTATGGGGGAAATGTGGGAAGAATGACGAGGCTGGGGACTTCCCTTAAATCCTGCTTCTGTCCTCATTCCTCAGAGGGAGAGTGATCTGGTCAGTGATCCAGGTGGAATGGTCAGAACCCAGGATCATTTATCAAAGATGCACCTTCTCTCCCTCCAGCCCACTTGTTCTTAGAACCAAACCAACCTGAGGATATTGGAGCAGGAGGAAGAATCACCTCATTTGTTTGTCAAACAGATTTCCACCAAGGATCCCTGAGGACGGGGCCGCATGTGCCAGGTGAAGAGTGTAGTGGATAATGAGGAGCCACGAGCCAAACCATGGATCACCGAGGAAAAAATTCCACAGGGGCAAAAGATGAACACTTCAAGTAGTTTTACTTTGCTGAAATGCAAAGAAAGGAAGAAAGAAGCTTGAGGCTTGTCCCTACAGAGCTGCCAAGTGTTCAAAATGCCCTGTGGGGCTGAAATGCTGTGTCCATCTTCCAAACCTTCCCAACATTTGCCCTCAAAGTAATTCAGGAATGTTTGTGGTTTCCTACCTGTTTTTGCTGGAAAGAGCACTTCAGTGCTGGACCAGAGAGAACTTTGTGCTTTATGCACAGAATTGGATTTTTCTGGCTGTATTTCACCCTTGGAGTCTAATCAGAAGTTACTCAGATAATTCTACAAAGTGAACAGAACATTAACGTTACCTGAAAAGATTTGTCACATCAGAATCGCAGCAAGAGCTTGCAAAAACCTTGGCCCAAGATGCAGAAGCTGATTGATGCATCAACTAATAAATTTTTCTTCTGTTTTCTCCTGTTCATAGATTATTAAAGTCCCTTTTCCTCATCTCCAGCCAGTTTCTAATCCCTGCTAAGAAGCTGCCTTGACACCTGGTAAAGGAGCAGTAAAGTGGTAGGACAGGAGAGCAGGCAACAGCAACAATTAATGATTAAAATCATTCCTCTGAGCCTCAAATTCACAGGAACCTGCCAAAAATTCTTCCAGGTGAGTTTAGAACCACATGGGATGACAACTGTGCACAGATAACCATGAGAAAAAAGTCACCAGAACACTTTTGAAAGTAATTAATATGTTCAGCCACAACCAAGCCTTCTCCTTAGAGCCCCAGGGCCCATTTTTCCTGCTTTGGATCAATTTTAATCAGAAAGTTTATTTGTCCCTAGCAAGGACACCAAATTGAATTGTGCTTGGCCTCCTTTGGATTCCTCTAATGGGATTTGGGGATGGTGCCACCCAGCCAGATGTTTCCAGCACCTTTTGACAAGAAATACATATTTTTCTTTTATTGGACACCCTGGCCAGAGAACCCATGTGGAATGTAAACTCTGTGTGGAGAGATATATATATTTTCTCTCTCTGTTTATAAACGCAGAGAGTCCAGTTTTTCCCCCACCAGGGTTAGATGAGCTCAGAATTTATCAGCATTGGAGATCACACTCCTGATTTACACGAGAGGAAGAGGGAAAATTGTCTGTGGGAGAAAACAAAAATTAAATTAGGCAATTCCCATTTGCATGGGGATTTGTGCACTTGTGCATCGCCAGCATTTAGATTCTTCGTAATAAACAAACTTGCCTCAACACCCACAAGAGCAAACCTGAAATCAAGAGGGGCAGTCAGGGAAAAACACCTTTGTGTTCCCCAGAGGGAAGAGAGGCTGCTCAGACCTGGAAAATTCCCTTGGCAACGCCTTCCTTTGGCAGCTGCTCCGAGATCCCCGAGCCAGGCCTCAAATTTTCCCTTGGAATAACCTGGGATAGGGGAAGGTGTCCCCACCCATGGGTTGGAATGAGATGGTCTTGAAGATCCCTTCTGACCCAAACCATTCTGGGATCTGTAACTCCAGGTTCCCTTTCCTTGCTGCTTCTCCTGCCTCACTCCTGGGTCTTGTTCTTCCCCACAGGGCTGGTCCCAAGAGTCACCAAAGGCAGATTTGCTAGGCTGGGCCTACCTTCTTCCACCCAGCTGCTGCCCAAGCCTTCAACACCTGCCAAAAATCTCTCTGTGATTCCAACACAATCAGGCACGAGGCTTCTGGTCATGGGCTTTAAACCAAACTACATTAATTTGATAATTTGCCTTCACATAGATGAGGAAATAAGGATGGTTTGCATCAAGCATCCTTACGAGACATTAGCGAAGCCACCAATGTTTTGACATCCCCAAGATTATGGTATTTGTAGGGCTGGGGCTCTCATAATGATGAATTTTAGGGCTGAGCTCTCACAATGATGAATTTTCTGGCCCCAGCCCTGCTGTTATTGTTGAAATAACACAAATCCACTGGTAACAGATTAAAACACTCTCCATATACATTTGCCTGTACACATTTATAAGCGTACAAACACAGAGAAGAGGGGAGAGATAAATATCTGCAGGTCACAAGTGAGCAGTTTTAGGAAGCTTCAGGACACGAGGGAGGATTTTGTTTAGAGTAGAACTTCCCCCTTTGTCTCTTCAGGATGAGATCTCCAACATCTGTCCCCTGTCGCCTTCCAGCGGAGCCAAAGGGTGCTCTGAGCACAAAACCCTGCACAGAGGGGTCACCCTTTGGCAGGGAATTCACCTCATTTCGGAGGGATGGGGAGCTCTGACTGAGCTCATCCCCTGCCAGATGGGGCTGCAGAGGTCTGCCAGGGTGCTGCTCCTTTGCCACCCTGATTTAAAGGGTTGGGGATGACATCTGCCCAGAGATAAGGCTCATCAGAGGCCTTGCATCTTCCTCCCTCCTTCCTCACTATTTCACAACTGTCTGGACAGGGGTGGAGATGCCTCACTCCTTTAACCCATTTTTTAGTACTCTTAGGGAGGGAATCTGGGATCATCGAGCTTAATGAAGCTCAGCATGTTTAGAAAAGCAGAAGAGGGCAGAGAAAGGATAAATACACACAATAAAGTCCCAGAAGGGGGAGGAGGAGGCACAAAACAGACACTGTTGGGAGCAGGAGAAGACCAAAACCTGGCAATCCCAAGCAACTGAGTGCCAGAAGAGCATCTCTCCAGGAGCAAGCAATAAAAACCCAAATGTTTTAGCAGCAGAACCAGACTGAAATAGGCCCCAGGACACAGAGAGGGTCTCCATGGCCCAGGCTAAGCCTTTTCTTTTAATCTGCAAGAAGCACTGCCAGTCACATCCCTCATGTGCATCCACGTGGGTGATTCATCCTGGGACACCAACAGCCTGGAACATCTCAACATCTGGTGCCTTCAGGACAAGCAGGTGGCCCTCAGCCAGAGATTAGGAAAGGTGCCCCAGGAAGGGAAAGCTGTGACAGCTCCAAGTCGAGCCCAAGCACTCCTTTGGGAGATTAGGATCTGCCAGCAGCAGGGAAAGATTGATATCAACCATCTTCCCTTGCTCTGGAATATTCCTTTGGGGGGGTAGTGCCAAGCCACATGGAAGCACAACCTCCCTGCATGCCAAGCCTTCCTCCAGCACGGCTGCTCCGGAATCCCTGCTGGGTTTGAGCAGCAATCCCGGCCATGAATCACACAAATTCCTGTCATAAACGTCTGGCAGCCTGACTTACACCCGGGCTTCTGTGGAATGACAAATGCCTGCCCTTTTCCCAGGAATAAAGCACAAGAGCCCTCCTTCCTTCCATTCTCCCTTCCAGGGGAGTTTGGGTTTCTCTCCCTGTTCCAGACTGACTGGAAGCAAAGATGGGACAAAGATGTGAGATAAAAAGCCCCAAACCACAACAGTATATCTATTTATGATACTCCTTTATTTTGCAGCTGACTCTTGGTCCCAGCCCAAGTCCATTTTTCCCTTTAGCTCCAGAGAACAAGGAATTCCCAGTGGATGTTCAGGGACACCACAGACCAGAAGATGAGCTGGACAACCGTGGCAGCTGCTGTCACAACCCTTGTGTCTGCAGGGCTGGGGTTTACCCAGCACCTTTGGATACATCTTCCCAAGGGAAAGGCCAGATAAATGATCCCACAGGACTCTGGGATGCACCTGGGACAGCGTGGGTGTGCAGTCTGAGTCTGAACTTGTTTCACAGCTCTTTTGCTTTCCTGAGAGAGCCAGACTGACCTGAGGGACCAGGGCTGCAGCTCCCTGCAGTGATCCCAGCACCCCAGAGAGGTGACGGGAGCAAACGTGCTGGGAAAGCCACTGGAAAGCTCCTGCAGGAAGAAGTTTCCCGACTTAAGAAGCATAAAATCAAAATCCTTCCCTGGACAATATCCCTTTTGTTTAAGGAGGAAAGTAGCCCTGAAAAAGCAAAGTTTTTCTGTTGGAAACCTTGAATAGCCGAGCCCTGGGAGCCTGCTGAACTCACTTTCCACAGCCATCAGGAGGAAGGTGAAGCTGAAATACTCCATCCAGGAAAGGAAAACAAAACCTATTTGTTCCCTGCCCATTTTCCTGCTCTTTTTTTTTCCCTTCTCTCTCGGAAGGAGGGGACCCTCCTGCTACAGTCATCCACGAGGGGAGCAGGGCCTTTTCCTGCTCCACCTGCCTCCAGTTTATCCACCCTTTCCCTGCCGGCTTGGGGGCTGCACCATCCAGCCCTGCTCGTGTCCCTGACGCCTTTTCCATGGAAAAGCCGCCCAACAGAGACCACAAGCACGGCAAAACAACCTGTGCCAGTTTAATGAGCACAGCCCTCCTCATTCAAACGCTCTGAGCACGCAGGATAAAGGGGAGAAGAGCCACAAGGAGGTGAAGAACTCCCTCATCCCAAAGGAAAGCACAGCACCCAGGTACCCAGCTGCTGGAGACATGCCTTCCTTCTGAGAACTGGATGCAAGGTTCAGGGATATTTTTCCACAGGGTAAAATGAGCTACACCACCCAAAAAGAAGTTAGTTGTAAATAAAGAAATGAATAGAATCTCTTTCCATTCCAGCTTGAGGTGAAGCTAGAGGTGCTCCTCTCCCAGTGAAAGCAGAGGATGTTGGGGAAGAACCTGCATTTTTGTGAGGCTGAGCACCACACAAGTCACAAACACCCCAAGGCTTAGCCTGCTTCCAGGCCAGGTGGGCTCCTCACTCCTTCCTTCCCAAAGACCAGGAGCACAGGAGTGGGCACCATGAGAAGGGAGGGAGCAGAGCAAGGGGCACAGGGAGGAGCAGGGACCACCATGAACCCAGAATGATTTTCCCCACCAAAGCTCCCACTCAGCAAATGGACCCAACCTGGGCAATATTTGTAAATTTGGTACAGCCAAAGGACTCACACCCTGGGTCCTTTCCCTTGGGAAGCCAGCAGGACTTTTACCAACACCACCAGCAGCAAACTCCAGAGCTGGGCTCCTCATCCAGCCACACGGAGCTGCTTTAACTCAGACACAGCAGGAAAAAGGAATAAAAGAAATAAAATCACTTGGTGCTTTTGTTGGCTCCCCTTTTTTGCCAGGTTAGAGAGTTAAATCAGGGGCTGACAAGTGCTGAAGCCAGCACTAGATAAACAGGGAGAGCAGGATTAGGGCAAGAATGATAAAAAAGGGAAATCTCCACCTTTTTTTTGTTTTTTTTTTTAAGACATTGCATTGTTAGATTGCTTCCAGCTGCCTTCCCCAGCCCAAACCCTGGGAACCAGGATGGCAAGGAGCAGCTACCAAAGCCACCAGCCAGGAAATGCAGAGATTAAGGAAGAAAGTAACTAGAGCCAAACACAACCTGCCCAAGGATCAAACTCTGGGCTGGGCAGCCTGAGAGCTTGATAGAACCAGCCAGAGGAGATAACCCATTCACAAAGCCAAGAGGGGCCATCTGGAGCCATTGTGTTTGGCCTCAAAACCCAGATTCCAGCCCCAAACTCTCCTCTGTGGGAGGAAGAAGGCAGCTGGCCAAAAGCAGAGGGTGGAAGGCTCTTCACATTTTTCAGGTTGACCTTCAGAAACACAACCTGGGAAACCCAAAAATTCCCCTCTTAATTCGTCCCCAGACACCTCCTCACATGACAGGGAGCTGACACCTGATGGTGATGGAGATGGCCTTGCACAGGCTCCTGGAGCAAAAAGGGAACACAGAGTCCAAGCCATCCCTCTTCTAGGTCCTGGCATCCACATGCACGACAGATAAGAGTGAAATAAGTCTTCTCCAGGGGGTTGGAGACAAGAGGTTCTCCTGGAGTGCTTCTTCCCACGAACAGAATGGCTCAGCTGGATTCAAAGCAACAGCAGTGACATTTGGGGTGGGGGGAACAGGGGAGAGTCAAAATAAAAATGATTGAGGAATGGTGAAACAGCTTCAAAAATAAAGCAGAAGAAAATAATTCTGGGAGCAGATAGAGGGGATTGTGTCTCCTCCCTGACTCCCTCCAAGTTCGCTGGCTGCACCCACTTTTCACTCACTGGGGAAGGACAGGCCCACAGCTGCCTTCTCTTGGCAAAAATCCCTTCTCCAGACCAAGCAAATGACATTCCCAGTCTCCAACTGACTTTGACCCTTCCACCTGTACCTACCTCCACCAGGCTCCTCCTCAGAGGCAGAGCTTGAGGGGTTGGGAGCACCAAAGGTTTATTTATTGGCAGAAGGAACCCTGACCACAGGGTCCCATCACAGGTCTTAAAGCACCTGGTCCCCACACCTGAGGCCCCACTTCTTGTGCTACTCCTCAGCATCTCTGGGACCAGCCCCACCTGAGGTAGGTCTTGGGCACCACCAGCACCCAAAGGGATCTTTTCTTGGGGGTTTTAGGACTGTACAGGGTCTTCTTATCCCTAGAAGAATTCCTAGCACAGATCCCCAGGATTGTTATTCCATCCCCCTTTGTCCAGGAGAGGAAGATGCTGTCACCTGGACCAGGCTGGAAGACAGCACTGGAGCCCAACAGCAGCCAGATCACACTTCCTCACCCTGGAAATAATCCCCCTGCTGCATCCCTAGGGATGAAATGCCAGTGATTCACATCTCATCTGGGAGAAAATTGAAGAGCTAAACGTCTCCTCCCTTGGTAGAGAGATACAGAGCCCTGGAATTCCTGTTTCTAAAACTGCAATCAGTGCAAGCACAAATTATGTCGAATCAGTCAAGAGTAGAAAATTGCCATCAGAATTTCTCTCTTTTTTTTTTGTTTTAAGAAAAAAAAGGCAATTTAAACCCACTGTGGCTGCTGAGCTTTCATAAAAGCTTTCCAAGCCTTCATTTCTGCCTTTTGTGTCACCACAGAAGACACACGAGATGCAGTGAATTCCCCTGAGTTAATTTGAATTATGCCACGAAACAGATGTGTGCTCTGGTGCACGGAGAACCCTTTTTCCTTCTTCCATTTCCAAACTACTCCTGCCTCATCCCATTAGCTCTTCTTGTCCCACTGCATCCCCTGACGTGACATAACGAGTCCTGACACCCTCATATATCATCAGGAGAGACGGCAGCAGCTCCGCTCGCCTTGGGAAGAGCAGCACTTGTGCTGCAGGTTTGATGGGGAGCTGGGGCTACTGTCTTCAATTTGGGAGAGATTCCCCTTCCTGAGCCAATTAAAATTCTGCAATCAGGCAGATTACAGGAATGAAGGTGGAATTAATGGGTGAGTCATATGGAATTTCACCCTCTGGGCTCGGCTCCCAGCTTGTGGGAAGAGACACGGATTGGATCTTCACAAACACCCAGCCTGGCCTCCTGTGTTAGGGTGGAAATTGCTCTACCAAGCCCAACAAGCTAGGGCTGAGGAGGAATCTGCCACTGCAGGATGGATACAAACTCAGGATGGAGCTGAGAAAAATGCACAGGGTCCTTTGGAGACAGCTCTTCCAATGGTGGAACTCTTCTTACCTTGGGAATGCAGCAATTTCAGTGCCTGGCAGGGCATTCTCCTGCTCCGGTCATAGAAACCCAGAATCCCAGAAAGGTTTGGGCTGGAGAAATCCTTGAGGCTCATTCCACCCTCTGCCATGGGCAGGGACACCTTCCACTCGACCAGGTTGCTCCAAGCCCTGTCCAACCTGCCCTGGAACACTTCCAGGGATGGGCACGGGTTGAGGACACCTCTGCGTGGAGTTTTCCTTCTCACTCCTGCCATGCTGAGCACAAATGACCATGGAAAAGTCACCCTTGGGCACAACCTGATGTTGATTTCCTCAGTTCCCCTCCACCAGAGATGTAAATCCTCCTTCTCAGCCCATCTCTCTCCATTTCTGTTGTTGTCATGACTCAAACTAACCCCAAACACCCAAAAGTACATTTGCACACACCCCCTCTTGTGGGGCAGCACGCTCAGGGTCACATTTCTTGTCCCCTTTAGGTAAGCTGCTCTGAGAAGAGCTCAGTGTAAGGTGAATTTTCCAGATGTGAGCCACTCTCAGCATCTCATGCAAGGGGGAGAAAATAAAAGCCCAATGTGACAGCATTTCTGGAAAAGGAATGCAGGGAATGTGTTGTAAATAATCCCCCCCACCACAGAGATGGTAAATGGAGCCCTGAGTGTTTGAAACACTGGACTTGGGAGAACTGGTGAGAATTTTGGAGCAGGGGGGGCGGTTGTGGAGCCTCTTTCTCAAATTTTTGTTCTTCCCATTCCTCTATTTCTTTTTATTGAGAGAGATTTTTTTTATAGAGAGTTTTTTTCTCTGCCTGACTCTGCTGCTGGGCCCCAGGATGGGTAAGCAAGGGAAAACCTGTGGCTGTGTATTTACTGTCACTGGCTCCAGGCTGGCTCCATTCCAGGGAATCCCAGCCCAAACCATTCCATAAGGCCACTCTGCACAGCACCTTTCTGCCTGTCACACGGAAAGATGGGTGTTTTCCCACCTTGGGAAGATCTTTATCCAAAAACAAATAAATAAATAAGAAAAGAAACAAACAAAGCACCCAGCAATTTTGCTTCCCCTTAGTGAAAATATTTTAATGATCCCAGATGAAGGAGCCAAGCCTGACAGGGCACATCACTTTTGCTTTCCGTGGGTTTGGTTTCTGGGCTGAGTGCAGGAATGCGCTTAGAATGCTGTTTCCCCTGTATAAAAACACTGAATTAGCAGCTGTCCCTCTGCAATATTGCTAGGTGCAGGATACTACAGGCCAAGCAAAAACCTGTACAAAATGTTCCTATGAAACTGCAGAGTGCTTGGTTTTCTTTCCTCCATCCCCCGAGTCCATCAGTTGTTCCACCTGCTGGTAGGAACAAGGCTCTCCTCCACAGAGCCTCTGTCAAAAAACCTCTGCTCTGCAAGATCCAGGTGGGGTCAGAGGCCACTGGCCAGCTGAAAACACTGGTCCCAAAGAGTGTCTGGAGGTACTTCAAGGCCAGGTTGGACAGGGCTTGGAACAACCTGGTCTAGGAGAAGGTGTCCCTGTCACCATGGCAGGGGGTGGAATGAGACGATCTTTAGGTCCCTTCCATCCCAAACCACTCTGGGATTCTGTGACTGCCTGGGGTTCAATTTTTTGGGATGATTTTCCTTAAGAGTGCCTTTAAAGTGCAGCAGGAACAATTGAGGGTTAACAAGGTTAGGCATTATGTCCAGATGACTATTAACAGATGACCCGAAGCAAGGGTTGTATTAAAAAATACCTTAATTAAAAAATACAAGTCAGAACCAGTTTAAGCTCCCCACCCCCGGTTATATTCCTTAATTAGAAGGCTTGGACACATCCCTCAGAGTGATGGATGAGCTGTGGCTGCCTCGTGGCACCACACAGAGGGACGGGACACGGCTCCCCAGGCTCGGGGTCGCACCAGTTCGCTTCGTTCCAGTTCTCCTCTCTTTTCCTCTTCCTCAGAAATTAATGGGCTGCAGGGATTTGGGAGTGAGAAATCATCCATGCAGCTGCCCTGCCTGAATCAATCCCCTCACCAAAAGTGCCAAGCACAGGCTTTGGGCCCCGTAAACCCCCACACCCCAATTCCAGCACGTTTCACCAGGGGGTTTCCAGTGAAGCCTAACCCCAAACCAACACCGTCACAATTCCCTGCTGGGGGAGATGAACCATCCCCATGAACATCAGCAGAGCGCTCCTGCCTGAGACACCCACCTGGCATTTGGGAAAAAAGTGCTTTTACACAAAAAAAAAAAAGAAGAAAAAAAATCAGGTCTTCTGCAAAAGAACTGGAGAAGAGCATGGGGAAGTGTCAGGAAATGAGGTGAGGAGCTGAGTGTCTCACCCTGGATAAATGAAGACCTTCAGCACTGGAAAAGAGGGAAAGCAGGATGCCAGAAAACAGATTGCATCCTCAGGAAAAGTTTAAACCCTCACCCCCAAAACCTCCAAGCCACCAAAGAGACAAAAAACCCCAAATGAAATAAACCCTTTGAAAAAATCCTTTTTATTTTATTTTTATTTTTTTACTTCAGTATAACCCATTGCCCACTCAAATAACTTACATATTTAATTTATCTACTGCCCTAAGTAGAGCTATTGCTGCACAGCTGGCAATTCCTTTGGGAAAACAAATCAGCAATCCGATGGAAAAAGCCACAAGCAGCAGAAGGCTTTCCAAATCAGAGGAAAACCGAAGGCATTTCCTTCAGAACAAGGTTCATTTTTTGGCTGTTTTCAGCGTGCAGGAAAATTTAGGGGGTGCTCAGTAGGTACTTCAGATAAAATGGGATGATCCCAGGGATATCCCATGGGATGAGGGAGAGAGAGAGAAGGGCTGAGAGTGGAGCACTGAGACCTTTAATTCAAAACTCTGCTTTGGTACCTGTGTTGTAAAATCTTCTGTTCTTGTGTTGTGGGTGACAAGCTCTGTTAGAGGAGGGGAGAATAAACTTCCTAAAATGCCTCTTTAAAAGCTGGGAACTGAAAAGGAAGAAGCCAAACACAATATTAAAATTTTGGTATTTAAATATATTTTAAAATATTTAAATATTTAAATGTAAATATTTAAAATATCCTGGGATTTTAAACACTGTTCCTGTGCTAAAGGAGACCAGGATAGTTCCCCAAGGGGAAGCTGATTCCTGGAGCTTCATGGCTCAGCTTGAGCATTCTGAAAATAACATAATATAACATAACATTAGAAAATAAAATAAATAACATAACATAACATAATATAACATAACATAACATAACATAACATAACATAACATAACTTAACATATAACATAACAAAATAAAATAAAATATAAAGTAAAATAACATAAAATAACATAACATAACACAACATAACATAACATAATAAAATAAAATAAAATAAAATAAAATAAAATAAAATAAAATAAAATAAAAAAATAACATAATATAACATAACACATAACATAACAAAATAAAATAAAATAAAATAAAAATAAAATAAAAATAAAATAAAATAAAAATAAAATAAAATAATATAAAATATAAAATAAAATAAAAAATTAAAATAAAATAAAATAAAATAAAATAATAAAATAAAATAACATAACATAATATAACATAACACATAACATAACAAAATAAAATAAAATAAAATAACATAACATAACACAACATAATAAAATAAAAAATAAAATAAAATAAAATAAAATAGAATAGAATAAAATAAAATAAAATAAAATAAAATAAAATAAAATAAAATAAAATAAAATAAAATAAAATAAAATAAAATAAAATAAAATAAAATAAAATAAAATAATGATGAACACCAAAGGGAATTTGCAAGAGCTTCACTGGACCATTTGCACTCCAAGGGCCACCCAAGGGAGTGACAGGACTGACATCCCCAGGGTTTGCCCCACAACACCAGTTCTTCCCCAAGCACAAGATCCCCCAGCTTTTCCCCTCTCTCCTACCTTGCTTCTCCTCACCTCACCCTCTGGCTCTCCTGGGGCTGCTTCTCCCCTGGAGCAGCAGACAGGAGGAATGTGGCACACCAGGTTTGTTTGGATAAGGCAAGCAGCGGGGGATTACCATGAGCTCCCTGATGAAGGGAAACCAGCACTGCCCCAGCTCTGAGACTGGTACAGGGCTCTGCAGGGAAGAACTGGGCACAGAAAGGGTAAAAACACAAATTCCCCAAGTGGATCAAAGCATTGATGCTCCAGGAGTGGCGATCAGGCAGGGTGCCAACCCATAGCCATGTTTCCGAAAACAACCGAGTCAGAATTCCTAAATATCAGGAATTCCACTCCATCTCCTCCAACAGCCAGCAAGGAGCCAGCACAGCAGAGCCTGGAGGGATGGTGGGACTCGTGTCCCTGACTCTGGTGGCCCTGGAGCCATCCCCCAGCAGCACAGCCTGTGTCACAGCCCAAACAATCCATCCTTATCCCCTAGCCCTTCTGCAAGTATTTTTCCTGCTGCTGAAGAGTGAAACAAGGGGGAGAGAAGGCTTGAAAGGCACTAGAGGTTAAGTTCAGCTTGCTGATGTATCCCCTGACCCCACAAGCCAGGCCTTGAGCATGCCAGCAGGGAAAACAGGTGGAGAGGGATAAATCCTCACCCATCCAACTGCCCATGCAGGCTCCCTGTGCTGACAAACGCTGTTCCCCACTGAGAGTAGTTTTAGGTTGTTGTGCTGCCTCACAAGGGGAGCTGGAGGGGCAGCTCCCACCTCTGCTCTCTGTGCTCAGGGACAGGACCCAGGGAATGGCTGGAGCTGTGTCAGGAAGGGGCCAGGCTGGATCTCAGGGAACCCAGAGGGTGCTGCCCAGGGAATGGGCACAGCCCCAGGGCTGCCAGAGCTCCAGGAGTGTTTGGACATCACTGCCAGGGATGCCCAGGGTGAGGTTGTTGGGGTGTCTGTGCAGGGCCAGGGGTTAGAGCAATGATCCCTGTGGGTCCCTTCCAGCTCAGGACATTCCATAATCTGTGATGTCTCCCTCCACAGCATCACTGCTCTGCCAGCAGGGGATTTTATAGGGAGAAAAGGTAAAGAAATCCAGCTGCAAAACTACTTTTAAAACCCACCAGAAACAGGCAGAGAGTTGGAAAAGCACTTCCTATCCCTTAACTTTCTTTGGTAAAATCCCAGTGCCCAGGGGGTGGGAGGTGCCAGAGGTGCAGAGGTGGGGAAAGAGGATTGGATGCTGCAGCTGTTCCTACAGATGCGCACAGCCTCAGTCAGGATAAAAGACCTGGAGAGGTTTCCTCCATGAAGATGACTGCTGTGGAGGTTTTCCTCCTCTGCCTGCAGTCTGTTCCTGCTGCAGCCATATCTGGCTGTGCTCTTAGGTAGCAGCATTTGTGGAAAATCCCAAGGATTGCACATTTTCCGTGGTGCAGCAGCTGGGGCAAAACAAGATCTGTGATGTGTCACATTGAAAATTTGCCTGACTTAGCTCAGCTTACCCTGGCTTAGCTGAGGTAAAACCCAGGATATAAAGTGACTCCAGTTTGGTTTTTTTTTTTGCTTGGAGATGCAGTGTCATCCATGTGGAAACACCTGCAAGGCTCAGAGCTTCCCCCTGAACAACCCCAGGAGGAGTGCCCAGCGATCAAGCCGAGGCTTTAGCACAATTCCATGGAAATCTTGTTCTTCCAGTGGCAGGCTTTTATTTCTTGAGGTGATAACCCATAATCTCATTAGCTTGGCTCCTTCAGTGATGCAGAATATCTGATTGGCAAAGGAGGCAGGGATTCAGGAAGCAAGACTGCATCCTCATTAAAGACGGGCAGTGTTTTTTCCAGCCTTCTCCTGTTTCGACATCAGTATGTACAATGTGTGCTCTGGAACTGGTTTGGTCTAATCCTCCTTTGTGTTTGCCTTTCAGCTTTTCAAACAGTCTGGGATAAGCCCTGCTGAGGAAAATGCCAGGCTGGCTTATGCCAAGTGGGTTATAAGAGCCACAGGCTTTGGTTACGTGTGGCAGCACTTCCAGAAGCAAATCCTGTACGGAGCCAGGGTCAGGAGAAGAGCTCTGGGATGAGTTTCCATCACTTGAGGCAGGTTTCCATCACTTGAGGCAGGTTTTCTATCACCAGAGACATATTTCCATCACCAGTGACAAGATAGGCTGGAGAGAACCAACAAGAATTCAGGATAAATAAGCCCCTTCATTGATTATTTTTAATTATGCAGCTAAAAAAAGGTAGCAGAATTTCTCAGACATTTCACAGCTTTCAAAGCATCCATTTTTCAAGACAAGTTTTCCAAAAGTCTCATTATCAAAAAACTTAAGTTTCTGCTTGATAAAAAAAAAAAAAGGCAGTTAAAATTTACTTTGACATTAACATAGACAAAAAACACTTTTAAAATTACACCTATTTTACCTTGGGGAAAAGCCTTAAACTCTACATTTTGAAGCCACCTTTGAATTCAAATTATTCTCCTTTTCATATGTAGAAAATACTGGTGATTGACACCAGAGTGACTGAAACCAGAGCTTCAAATGAGTCTTTTATAAGGTGAAGCACAGACAAAAAAAAAAAAATACTTTTAGAAAAGATAATTTTTTAACAGCCAAAAACAACACCATAAAATAGGAGTCACGACGTGCAACCACCAAAGTGGGTTCTGAAGGATATAAAATAGCGAGACAGAGCTCAGAAGACATAAAAAGAGAAGTGTCATTTGTCTGGAAAATCAGTGTATCTGTTAGCAAGCACCTGTTTTGTCTCTGTGACTGGAGAGTTACCCAAGTTCAGGTCCCTGCTGCGCCGTGGGAGTGCAGAACAGAGTCACCACGGAATAAGTCCCTCAGCTCAGCTGCAGAGAGCAGGAACATATGAATTCCCTGTCTCTTGACAAGCTCTGCTGGGATATTTGGCCTGCAGTGAAGCTGTGGGAGTAAAATCAGGAGTGGGAAGGGAATCCAGCATCTGGCAGGTGCCGCAGGGTTTGCCATCCCATCCTCGCTTCTTCGCACCAGGGAACGCCGGGAGCATTCCCAGGGCACCAGGGAAAATGCTCTGGTTCAGGGGTTTATTCAATGTTTTCCTCCTCAGCAAACTGTGCAGACTTTCTGTCTCTTTGCAGCCTCCAAAATCTGTCATCCTGGAAAGGAGTCAAAGGCGAGGCAGGGCTGTTCATTAAGGTGGGCTGGTGGGACCGAAGGAGATGCAAATCAGCCCTGGGGAGTGCCAGGAATTGCTGGCCAGGCCCTCTGGGTTGGCTCTGGGAGCCTCCAGCCCCTGCCCAGCCAACAATGAGCCCTGGGTTCAGGGAGGGGGTTGCCAAGTGGGCAGAGACCCAAGGGCTGCCCTGGCTTCCAGCTGCAGGACCTGCTCCCCTCCGTGGAGCTGATTCCCTGTGGCTCCATCACTGCTTTTTCCTGCCAAAAGGTGATGGCAGGGAAGAAGGGAGCCTTCAGATGCCCTCAGATCAAACAGATCAGATAGAAAGCCTGGGCAGGCTCTCAGGGAGTTTAGAATCACTCAGTGGGTTGGGTTTGGAAGGGACCTCGAAGCTGATCCACTGTCACCCCCTGCCATGGGCAGGGACACCTTCCACTATCCCAGGTTGCTCCAAGCCCCATCCAGCCTGGCCTGGAACACTTCCAGGGATCCAGGGGCAGCCCAGGGATCCAGGGGATCAACCTGTGCCAGAGCCTCTCCATCCTCACAGGGAAGAATTCTTTCCCATTATCCCATCTAACCCTGCCCTCTGGCAGTTTGAACCTCTTCCCCCTTGTCCTGGCACTCCAGGATTTTGTCAAAACTTGCTGAACAGTTTCTGGACAGGTTTTTACAGAGGGGAAGGGAAAAAAAAAAACCAACCCAGAAAATTACTGCAGGTGCAACATTCCAGGTGTTATAAGTACAGATCTGTGACCACTTTTGTGTTTCACTCTATTTCTTCAGCTTTGGGCTGTGACACATCCAGCAGCAGAGACAGGAGCTCCTCCATTAGCCCTGCAAGGAAGCTGTTTGCCTTTCAGAAAACCACAAAATATTCCAAAGCATCTATTGGCACCAGATGTCACTTGGGCTGGAGGGGTAGACTACCCAGAGCTGGGTTGGGAGCGGGGGGGGGGAACTGTACATGATATTAAATAAATTTCTGTGTTTCAGGCATCATCTGCTGGGTTTTGACAGTCCAGTCTGCACCCAGCAGGATGCCAGCGCAGTCCCAGAGGTGCTGCATCCCCAGCTGACACAAACCAGAGCTCTGCTGGAGTCAGTGCCATTGCAACCACTCCCTTCAACCACAGGATCTGCTCCCCTCCCCCCAAAAACAATTTCCACCTCAGCATCCTGTGCTCCTGACAGCTTTCTGTAATCCAAGCCTTGGCAGGAATGCCCCTCTGTTTAAATGGAAACATTCCTAATGTTGTGATTTTCTACCTGTAATTAGCAGGAGATTAAATGCTGCTGCGGATGAGGGTGATTGCTGCCTTCAGACTTACTGAGGTGCTCTCAGAGAGGGGGAGACCAGGGAAAGGAGAGGAAGAAGGAGGTTCTGCAGACACGGAATCATGGAATTATTTAGGTTGGGAAAGACCTTTAAGATCATCCAGTCCAGCCAATGACCCAGCATGGCCACCATGTTCTGAAGTGCCACATCCTCACGTTTTTTGAGCACTTCCAGGGATGGTGACTCCACCATTTCTGTGGACAGCCTGTTTGAATGCCTGACCACCCTTCCCATGAGGAATTTGCCCTAATACTGCCCTCCCCAGTGCTCAGCTGGCACCCTTTCCCTCAGGAATCCAGCCTGCCCAGGGGTCCAGCCTTCAGAAGTGGTGCAGATGCTTCTGTCTGAGCATCACAAACATCACAAGTGAATCGTTCCTCATCCTCCTGCCCTCCACTTCCAACAAGTGCCCATGAAAGCACATGGGGTTTAGTTTCCTTCCCCTTCTCCTGCCCTGGATGCAGCAGGACATCCTCCAAGGATGAATTTAAGCTTCCAGCCTAAGCCCTGAGGCAAATCATGGCTATGTACCGATTTATTTTGTTTTTTAATCTATTTTGCTGATAGCTCTGTGTATTGGGGCATGACTTAGAGCCAGCAGCAATAATGAGCTCACAGGATGACACCCCTGGGGAAAGAGCACGGGAATTTGGGATACAGAAGCTCTCCTCAGGCAGAGGGGAGGTTTGCTGATGAAGGGCTTTGCAGCAAGGAACAGTTTGGATTCAAGCAGACCAACACACCGAGCCTTTCACATCCCACACTTTTTTCTTTTTTCTTTATTTTTTTCTCCATGCTTTCCACAGGCAATTCCTGCCAGGATTTTTCGGAGGTTTAATCAGCGCTCAGCCTCTCTGAGGGGCTGTCTCTGAGGGAGCAGCTTCAGCAGAGTGATAATTTTGGCTGCTTAATCTGGGTTGATTAATTTTAACAGTCTGCTTAACAATAGATACCATGTGGCCACAGCCAAAGGAGTCTCATGGCCTTCACCGAGATTTAAAGTAGGTGTGAAAGGCTTTAAAAATGTGTCATTGCTGCAGAAGAAGTGAAAGCTTCATTGGCCTAATGAGGCAATGGACTGGCCCGGGGCTCCAGAGGGATTATTGCCCTTCTCTGGAAGGTCACTCAGTGCCACCAGATCCCTGGGTTTCTTGTAGAAAGTTGCTCAGGAAAGGTGATCCAAGAGGATCTGGATCTGTTTCCTGAACTTCTGCACCGCCTCAAGGAGAAGAAATTGATGTTGTTCTCTCAGCCTCAGTGCACAATCTCTGTGAGGTGTCCAACTAGAGGAGTTACCAAACTCTGCAAGAGAGAGAGAGAGAGAGAGGACTCTTAATCAGAGAATTCCAGACTGGTCTGGGCTCAGAGGGACCTTAAAGTCCATCTTATTCCACTAAGGGAATAGGGACACCTTCC
Organism: Cyanistes caeruleus; assembly: GCF_971803275.1. Lineage (NCBI taxonomy): Eukaryota > Metazoa > Chordata > Aves > Passeriformes > Paridae > Cyanistes > Cyanistes caeruleus. Next base: position 4,850,884 of record NC_141707.1, on the reverse strand, counting down.
ACTATCCCAGGTTGCTCCAAGCCCCATCCAACCTGGCCTTGGGCATTTCCAGGGGTGGGGAATCCACAGTGCTTGTGATGTTTTCATGTTTTTGAGAAAAACAAACCCCATGGAATGTCTTACCTCACATTATAGGACACAACAAGGGCGTTTCTGGAATACATTTTGTGCTTTGGAATTGCAGACGGCCAAGGAAAAGGTTTTGAGATGAGATAGTAAAAAAAATCATTTTGCATTCCTAAATCAATGCGTGTGCAGGTTTTGAATTACATTTTTTAAAAGTGATCTTGACTCCAATAGTACAGTGGATTATTTATGAGTAACTGAGGGTCCAAGACCAGAGCTGGCTCAGGTGTTGAGTCTTCAAAGCCACAGTAATGGAAATATTTTTGGAAAACAATGTCATATTTAGTCCAGCTAAAAAGCTAAAAGAATTCCAGAACTGAACTCACGTGTAGGAATTTGTTTTTGAGACAATACTGATTTTTTCCACATTGAGCAACCTGGTCTAGTGGAAGGTGTCCCTGCCCTTGGCAGGGGGTGGAATGAGGTGGCTTTTATGGTGCCTTCCAACCCAAACCACGCTGGGATTTACTGGAGAATTTCCAGGTTTTCTTGCAGCACTGTTTAGACCTGAACACCAAACACAGCTGGACTTGAAATCCCTGGTGCTCACCCACCTACAGTCATCCAAGTTTTATACATAATTTTGATTTTTTTTTTTTTTTTTTTTTTTTTTTTTTTTTTTTGGTATATTTTATACATAAAATCAGCATTGCTCCAAAGACACGAGCCAGGTCAGCCCCTCTCCACCACGGGATTTATTCCAGCCCAGCCTGCCCATTGTGCTTCTGTGCACTTATTTTCCATCATTTCTTAGAAAACACGGGCAGAGCACAGGCACATGTGTCAGGAGAGGAAAACAGGACGAAGGAAAGGAGGAAGCCCACCTCCAAGAAATCACTGATTAAAATTGCTCCCAAGTTCCCGTTTCCTCCACAAACAAAACAGCCTGCGAAAGTCCAAGCTGGGGTGGATAAAATATCAGCCACGTGCCTGACTTACAGCACTGGGACTGAGGTTTGGGCACCATTTCAAGACTTTCCCCTAGGAGTCTATCCAAATCCTCATTGCTTCTGATGTGGAATAATTTGGAAGTGTTTTTAGGCTGCCGGCTGGGATAACACAGGGGCTATTGTAAACACACACGCAGCTGATCAGCACCAAAGCCACGCAAATATGGGCTGTACACACACAAATATGTGTGCACACAAATAAAGAGCAGGCGAGGAAAAAATACAAAATTAATCAGAGGGCTGAATTAAAAGAAATGATGAAATCTCTGGCCAGGCCTTGGAAAAATCCAAATATTGTTTACGGAAAGAGTTATGTTTCATCTAATTTTAATAAATGAAACTTATTTAAATGCAGTCCACTAGATTTAAAGAGCTCCAGCCAGAGCCAGCTGTCATCCAAGTGTGGGCAGTGAAGCAGGACCATAATTTCCGTGGATGCTGTTTCAAAAACACTGCTGCCAGCCAAAAGAGCTGGGAAATTTAAGAAAGCGTAACCAGGGCAGGGAGAATAACCTGCTGGAGATCCAGGACCCAGCCTGGAGTTCCAACCCTGATGTTTCCCCATCCCTGATTTGAGTGGGAAGTGAGAGGATTGCTCGTTTGCAGTCACGGTTCTCTGGGATAATTTGGGGTTCTCCTCTGCAGTAGCCAGGAGGAAATTCCTCTAACCTGTGAGAGTTTTCCCAGCTGGTTTCAGTTTGGAGTGGTGTTTTGGACCTGCCCAGCTTTCAGGGCAGGCTGATGGGAGCCTGAAAATGTGTGTCTTCAAGGGAGGTCCAAGCCAGGTGTTGGCATCACTCACACTACGGGGTGGAGAGGCCCTTTCCCAGGATTTCCAGGTAGCTCCGATCCGCCTCATGGCATCACATCCTTTATCATTTCTTCCAAGATTTTTTTGGCAAGTGGATGAAACTACTCATGCCAGTGGCTGAGCAAAGAAGTCAGAGGCACCTGCAGCAAGTCACCTTCCTGCTGGAATGCTGAGCATGGGACAGAGGATACGACCTGGCATCTGCTTTTCCTGTAAGGAATGGAGTCTCTCCTTATCTGACCCCAGAAGATCTCGAGATCTCCAGGCCTTTCTGTCCATCCTGCCAAGCCCAGGCTGGGATTTAAAGGAAACCACAGCAAACCGGTCTGTCAGGGTTATGGATGTGGAGTTTTTACATCTTGGCACTGGATGGATCTTGAGCAGAACCATTCCATGCGTGAACCTCGTTCTCAAAACGAAACAGCAGAAAGGTTTCCCGGCAGCAATAAATCCATCTGGATAATAACAGAGTGGTACACGATGGTTTTGTGACTGCACCATCTGCAAACAATATTTCCTTGAGTAGGAAGTAGCTGGAAAATGAAGTAACATTCCATGTGGAGAGGCTCAGGTTCTTTGCTCATCCAGCACTGGCGCTGCTTTGACCAGGCTCAGACTCACAGCAATGCATAAAATAAAAGGAATTGTCCAGGCCTTACGTGGGCCTTTGGTATCTCCTGTAATCACAGAGCTCATGGGTTGGGTCCCACTAACAGGCCAGAAGGACTGATTAGAGCCCTCTGGAGGTGATCCCTGCTCCAGGCCAGGCTGATTTTCAGGAAATAGCAGCTCATTGACACTGTCTCCTTAGAACAGACTTGATCCAAAGCCTGTCGAAGTCTAATCACAGACTTCCCCTGCTGCAGCAGCCCCTGGGCAGAGCAATGTCATCAGCTCCTTCTGGCCCATTCACAGGGGCATTTCCCGAAGGAGGAGACTGGTGCCAAGATTACTCCAGTCAAAATCCATCACCAACTATTGTAGAAAGGAAAACAAAGTCCCTGGTGTTCAGCACGTCTAAAGCAAAGCATAGAAAAGGTGTAAAGCAATTAAAGCACCTAATAAAGCATGGAGGGAAGTGGAGAGCATTAATTTTGTGTGAGTTCATCATGTACAAGGCTTAATTTTATCAAAATAGCAACTAAAGTGTGACCCTCCACGGGAAAGTCCTCACATCTTTGTCCTTGGCCTTGTCTGAAAGGCTTTGCTTAAGCCTTGGAGACTGTGGGCTGAGACCAAAAAGAGTCTGAATCATCCTTTGGATGGTGACCTGTCCTGATAACCTTGTCAGAGGATTTCAAGCACTACTTCTATCCAGAATTAATGTCTAGGTTTTTGCATGAAACAATTGGGATCTTGCCTTTAGTTCCCCCAGGTTCTCTGCTACACAGGAAACCCTCTAACTCGGACTGGGAACAGGTTCAAATTGAAGCTTCCCTTAAACCTAAGATCCTGTCCTAACTCAAGCTGGAGCAGGTTTTCCAGAGAAGCTGTGGCTGCCCCTGGATCCCTGGAAGTGTCCAAGGCCAGGCTGGATGGGGTTTGGAGCACCTTGGGATAGTGGAAGGTGTCCCTGCCATGGCAGGGGTGGGACTGGGTGGGATTTAAGGTCTCTTCCAACCCAAGGCTGACAAGGAGCACACAGGCTGGAGCTGGGATCATTTCAGGAAGCAATGATCTCCCCAGGGCCTATAAACAGAAACATTAAGGAGACTCTCTCCAGACTCCAGTGACTTCTTTTTTTATTTTTCATGTGTCAACATCAGGAATACATGGGCTGCAGAGTCATTATCCTCATCCACAGGAAGATAAGGAACACTGATTCAGCTCAGGGCTCAGGAAAGTGGAGAACTGGACAAGCCAAGGTTTAGAGGCAGTGGGAGCAGGGGATGAGGGTTCATGCACATCTTTTGAAGGGGGGTGATTATAAGAAGAGCCTAAGAATATTCTCAAAGCTGGAATAAGACACACATTTTCCTGGGATGCCCTGTAACTTGATGGCATCCACAGTACTAAGAAAAGCAAGGTCCTGCCAAGATGGCATCTGGACAGTTTAGATTGGAGATTAGGAAAAATATCTTGAAAGGGTTGTCCAGCTCTGGCACAGGCTGCCCAGGGCAGTGGTGGAGCTGCAAGCCCTGCAGGGATTTAAAATCCACATGGATGTGGCACTTGGGGACATGGGTTGGTGGTGGCCTTGGCAGTGCTGGGGGAATGGCTGGACTCAATGATCTCAGAGGGCTTTTCCAACCTTAATGATTCTCTGATTCCATGAAATCCCAGCAAGAGAGCAACCACCTCACCAGGAGCCAGGAGGCAGCACAGAGGAGAAACTGAGAGAAGCTTTTAGGACCACAAGACGTAAAAACACATTTCTGATTTCTTCAGAGCTGTCTCATGACACAGAGCGGCAGAGAGGACAGCTGGATTCCTACTGTTCCCATCAGCCATCCAGATGAGAAATCACAGACAGGAGGCAGGAATGGATGTGGTTCCAGCCTCATTTTCCTGTGATGACCACTTTGCATGGTCCCAGCTCCATTTCCCCCCAGTTCCATTTGTGCTGGTCAGGGCACAGAAAACACTGACCCTGCTTCCATGAAGCCAAGCTCTGGCTGAGGTCAATCCCAGCTGGAATAAGCAATCCCATAACACCAGATGTGTGTCCAAGGAAAAGAAAAGTAGCACTCCTGGTCCTCGCCCTTCCACAATGCCTAGTGGGACCTCGGGAATGTCACTTAGTGGGGAATGTGGCAAAGGCAGGTTAGGTGTGTGCCAAAAGGGGTTTGAAAAGGTTGTTTGGGGGGTTTGTTTTTTTGTTGTGGTGTTCTGTTTCTTTTAAGAACTTTGTTAATTTTTGGAAAAAAAAATAAAAAAATTCTTTCAACACACTTTCCTCTGGAAACTTCAACCTGCAAAAATCATTGCATATCAACATTGGGAAATGCCTGGTCAGGTCTAATTAACATTATAATTCCAAGACAAAGGGGCTTGGCTTTATGGACCTCAGCACATGTGCTTTCACATTGGACACTGCTCCCTCTGAAACACTCAGAAATTCCCTCTGCCCTTTTCCAGCACCTTCCACGATACTTTGGATCGTGAGACTTGAGGCCAGCTGTGGATTACAAGTCCTGACCCCACTGCCAGGTCTCTGCACAGTATAAAAATGGAGGAAGCTCTACCAGTAGGAATTTAGTGGAAAAAAACCTTTTGCTTGGGGAGAAAAACTGGGACAAGGGGAAAGGGGTAAAGCCCATGGCTTGCTGCAGGGTGGAAAACACAAATGTTCAAGCTGCTGTTGTGTATTTTTTGCTGCAAAGTGAAGCATGTATCCCAGGAAGCAAGAAATCCTTCCCTGTGAGAGTGCTGAGGCCCTGGCACAGGTTTCCCAGGGAAGCTGTGGCTGTCCCTAGGTCCCTGGAAGTGTCCAGGGCCAGGCTGGAGCAACCTGGGCCAGTGGAAGGTGTCCCTGCCCATGGCAGGGGTGGAACTGGATGGGGTTTAAGGTCCCTCTCGATGCTAAACCCCCCAGTTTGAGCCCAGGCTGCTCAGAAACACCAACCTGAAGGCCCTGGGGTGCTCAGCCAGCTTTCCCCACACTGTGATGACAGCACAGGCAGTTCATGGCAGCCCTCCAGGGTCTTTAGCACTTAATAACCCCAGCATTTCTGGGCTCAATATCACAGTATCTGAGGGCCTTTCAAGAGTTCAGAAGTATTTAAGAGTTTGGTTTGCTTTGGCTCTGGAGAGTCTAGGCGGGAAACCTGTGTGGCTTGATCCCAGACACTCCTTGCAGGGAGAGAGGAATGGTGCTGGGTGATGAAGAGGCAGAACCTGAGGCAGCTTTAATGGCCTCAGGATCAAGCAGGTTAAGTAGATGTGGGAGGCAAGCAGGGAGGCCTGGACAGTTTCCAGTTCTGGACTTTGGATCTTCATTTTGTGAGGTGTCTCCAGGCAGGATCTATGCTGAACCACTGCATCTTGCAGGAAGCTCACTGGAGCCTCGGCTTTTAGGGAATCATGGAATTGTTAAGGTTGGAAAAGCCCTCTGAGACCATGGAGCCCAGCCCTTAACCCAGCACTGCCAAGGCCACCACCAACCCATGTCCCAAGGGCCACATCCATGTGGATTTAAAATCCCTCCAAGGATGGGGACACCCCAACTTTTCTGAACAGCCTGTGCCAGGGTTGGTCAACCCTTTCAGTGAAGAAATTTTTCCTGATATCCAACCTGAGCCTCCCCTGGCCCAGCCTGAGGCTGTTCCCTCTCCTCCTGTCCCTGTTCCCTGGCAGCAGAGCCCGACCCTTCGGCTGTCCCCTCCTGGCAGGGAGTTGTGCAGAGTCAGAAATTCCCCCTGAGCCTCCTTTTCTCCAGGCTGAGCCCCTTTCCCAGCTCCCTCAGCCGCTCCTGGGGCTCCAGCCCCTTCCCCTTCCCTGGACATGATCCAGCCCCGAGAAGACCCAGAACTGGACCCAGCCCCAGCAGGGCCAGCACTGGGGCCATTGGCCTTCTTGGCCACCTGGGAACACCCCCTTGGTTGTGGTTTCACCTGTACCACAGCTCAGAGGTTACCTGTCAGCTGTCCCAGCTCCAAAGGGGTCTCATCAGCTGTACCTGGATGGAACGTGAGGGTCCTCTGTGCGACATCAAAGCCTCGTCCCCTTTCCCTTTCTGGCAGAACCAGAGTTGAGCACCAGTACCACTCATAACACTCATCTCCATCCCAGTTATGGTCCCAGAGCTCCTGAACATCTGGAAAAGCACAAAACACCCCATGAAACAACTGCCCTGAAGTCAGATGCCTTGGACCTGAGTCACCGAGCAGAACACAGAGGAAAAGGCGAAGGGCATAATTCCAAGGAATTTTGCAATGAGGAAAACAAACCCAAACCAAAGAAAACCACCCCCATCAGGAAAGCTGCCTGTCTTGAGGAACCCCACGAGTCAGAACCGCCCACGACAGCTCAGCTGTCTCTCAGCATCCCTGCAACAGCAGAGCCAAGACATCTGAGCACACTTGGACCTCCTGGAAGGAATTCCAAGGCTTGGTGGTGAATTAAAGTCACACTTAACACACTTTCACCTCCAAAGCAGCTCACAGCGCTCTCCTGTTGGCTTCCCAGGGGGATATGTGAGTCTCAGAGGTTTGGGAATGGAATGACAGTGCAGCCCTTCCAAAGGTGGCCATCAGTCCCCATCAAGGGGAAGAAGTCCAGCTGCCATCACTTGGACAGTGTTTCTCCCAGTTGTCCCCTAAAACCCTTCAAAAGGATGAACTGAAATAGCTTGTTCATTTGGTGTTTTTTTTTCCTTTTTTATTTCTAAGTTACTCCAGACAACCAACAAACACTTCAACTGTCTACTTTGCCTTTCTTGAATCCCCATTTTTTTGGCACAGCTGCACGGTCCTCGAGCAGGTATCCTACAGATATCCAGCTGTGTGCTCTGCAGCCCAGACACCTTCCAGTCCTCAGCACTAACAAGATTTGTCAGACACTATCTGCTTTTGTTGGATATTGCCCTCAGCCCAAGGGGACTCTTCTCTTCCCTTTGAATCTGGCAGCACAAGTCCTGCTGTCTGTAGATTTATATGGAGGTACATCAAGTTCTCCTTCCAGTAAATAGGACTGGATAATCAATTCCGAATGAAGGTTTGGGGAAAAAAATAAAAAACATTCTCAGACAGCCCCTCTCAGGGAAGAGTTTTTAAACTGCTTCCCAGTTAATAAAAAAAAAAAAAAAAATTTAAAAAGCAAGTAATGATGTGCTAACAGTGCTTCCAGTACTTGGTGTCTTCCCAAAGCCACAGCTCACGAGGGTTGACACGCGAACCCAAGGAACTGTGGGAGCTCCTGAGACTCCTGTTTGCAAAAAAAAGGAACATTTCAGCAGTCCCAGAAACAGGTCAAACAAACATTTCCCAAGAATCACACAGGTATTGCTGAGCTCGCCTTGGAATGACAGGAATCCGCTGGAAGAGGTCTCTGGTGCTTATTCCAGGACTATTTCCTCCAACTCTTTTTTAAGTCAGTGCTTCCAAGAGTTAAAACCCCACTGGTTTTAGCCAAGCTCTCATTTTATTTAAGACATGAGGGGAACAATACTTATCATTCAAATGAGCCTATTCTGTTTCGTCCCTGCTCCTATTTTTGTCCTCTGCCTCTAGACAGGAGCGTCCCTTTTCTGTGCTAATTAATAGAGGGATAAAGGCACACCTTGGGGTTGGGAGCTTTATAGAAAATTTAATTACAGATCCTGACTTTCTAATTACCAGGCAAGACTCTCTGATTATCTGCCACAGGATCCCTGCAGGCTTTACCTGGCTGGAAAGAAGCAGGAGATGACTTTAAAGGCTAGAGTGGAAGCTGATCTCTAGCCAAAGTGTAAGACAGAGGAAGGGCTTCCAAAAACCTCCATAATGATGGCAGTGAGGGGACATCACCAGGTCAGAAGGAGAGAGAAACCCTGTTAGGTCACAGACATCATAATGGACTTTCCAGAATTGAAGGGGATGGAGGCTAAGACCATAAGGAGATAACAAACCTGCAGCATCGTTCAGCTGCACAGCTCTGAGTCCTCTGACAGGCTGAGACTAATTAGAAGGAGATGCAAGACCAGAGCAGAAGGAAAAATCTCCTTAGACAAGCTGAAAATGTTCCTGTGCAAACCATGCTGCACGTTCTCAGCTCGGCCCTTGGGCCTGGGAGCACAGGAGATGATCAAGACCACTTGTGTACTTCCATCTCCGACCCGTGAGCGCTTACGTGCTCGCTCTGGTATGTGCTGAGCTGGTGCCTCGCTCTCCCCATTCCATAAATCCTCTTCCCTCCCAGGCTGGAGTGATGGAAAACGCTCCCTCAGCAGACAACAAACTCGCTGAAGTCAGAGGGGGACTGCAGATGGAGAGGTGCAGCACAAAGCCCCAGCCTAGGCGTTACAAAGGACTCCTCAGATTTTTAACCCAAATTTTAATAACCAGAAGCTCTCCACAGAACATCCCAGTGGCACCGTGCACCTGGGGATGCATGACTGAATTCCATGGGTTTTACCAGCACAGCTCCCACTTTAAAGAGGAGCCATTCATTAACGATGCACTGGTCCATTGTAGGAGTTGTTTTTCTCAATGCATTCAAGGCTTTGCTAGCCAAATCCATAAATCAGCTTGTTGGAAAAATTGCCTTAAAAAAAGCAATTAAATGTTGTGTCAGCAACACAACCATGCAAACAGGAATTCCTCACCTCATGTACTCCCAGGGCATTTTATAGCCCATATTACAGAAGCGCTGCTCCTCACCTTGAAAATTGTCTTTAAAAATACCCAATGAGATAAAAAAAACAAAAATAGAAAAATCCCCGAGTGGCTGTCACGGGGAAACAAAGCAAGAAAAGGGAAGGAAATGGCAAGTTGTGGGCCACTGTTGGTGGGCACTTGAATGGGAGCCCCGTGCTTGACACCAGCGTGACTCTGAACAAAACCAGAGCCAAGAGCTATTTGTCAAGGGGCACCAATGCACACAAGTGGTGAGAACCTGGCCCTGCTGTAAAAACGTGTCAGGGACTTTTCTGTGGGGCCGTGCCGAGCCCCCTGATGGATCGCTGTGCCGGGAGGGCCGCATTGTGAGCCGCAAGAATGAGACATCTGCTCCCTTCTCCCTCTCCTGAAAGGAGATTTTGGCTGGGCCCAGGCCGCCTGAGCAGCTCCTCGTACAAAGCAGGGATGCTGTGGTCCGGTGGCCACCGATCCGCAGAGCCGGCTCCGGCCTCCCTCACACCGTCCCCGGGGGCTCCGACCCGCGATTCGGGATCTGGGATGCGCAGCCGGCATCTGGCACGGCCTCTGCTCCTCCTCCGTGTCTATTCCAAGGCCTGGGTATCCCTCTGCATCCCCCTTCTGAGGTCTCCATGCTCTGGACGCTGTGTCTGAGCTCATTCACACACACAGGTTCACACAGCACAGCCCCTTTTCCTTAAATCCGCTGTGAGGGCGCAGGAATGCTGCACATGGCGCCACGGAATGGTTTGGATCGGAAGGGACCTTGGAGATCATCCAGTGCCACCCCTGCCATGGGCAGGGACACCTCCCACTATCTCAGGTTGTTCCAAGCCCCATCCAACCTGGCCTTGGACACTTCCAGGGATGAGGCAACCACAGCTTCTCTGGCAACCAGTGCCCCTCATTTTTCCCATATTTTCCCTCATTTTTCCCACATTTTCCCTCATTTTTCCCCAAATTTTCCCTCATTTTTCCCAATGCCCCCATCCAACCCTGCCCTCTGTCAGTTCGAATCCACTGCCCCTTGTCCTGAACATCTGCTTGCCAAAAGGACCCCCCCATCATCTCCTCAGCCAGAGAAGGAAGGATATGCAGCGGGATGTGAGGATTCTGAGGATTTTACGGAGCTGCCAGTGCAAGCAGGCTCTCTATTCACAGGTAAGCCAGCAGCTCCTGGGGAGCCATCTCCTTTCCTTCCCATGGAAGGCAGGACCCAAGGCTCACAGGCACAGGCATAAATTATAAAGCCTGATAAAAGCAGAAAATTTCTATCGAGAGTTTCAGTTCTGAGCACATTTTACCCTGAAGAAAATGGAAAATAACGGGGTTTAACACACTAGACAACCCTTCAGCAGCCCTCTCCTGACACCCTACAGGTGACAAGGGGAGCTGAGAGCTGCCTGGGAATGGACTGGAGACATAAAGAAAATACAGGAAATAGAAGAAAATAAAAGAACAGCAAAGCGGAAGAAGCAGAAAGAAGGGTGTCTGTGTGCTTCAAATATCTCAAAACAGAGGCCCCACTTTGCAAACGCTGCTTGGCTGGGGGAGGGAGGGGGAAGGCCGGTTTCCATTTCATTTTCACTTTGAAAACACCATTTTTCCGCACATCCACTGAAGTGCAAATTTCCTCGGAAGCCATCTGAAGAGCGAGCGTGCCTGAAAGCTGAAGTTTTCTAAACCACATCTGCTGGGACTGACAAAGGCCTGGCTGGGGGAGCCCCCGGCAGCCGTGAGCGGCATTTCCCAGCGCAGCACCCGCAGTGTCCCCAGCACCCAGACAGGCTCAGCAGGGTGGACACAGCGAGGGTGACAAGGATGGGTTCCTCCAACCTCTGGCAGGGACCACTCCATCTCTGGGAGCAGAGATAAGGAGTGGCTGCTGGGTGTGCAGGGGGTGATAAAAACGGGGTGGCCACGCAGCTCCCAGCACTGACCACCAACACCTCCCCAGCCGCTGGGGCATCCAGAGAGTTGCCCATCTTCCCAGCCCTCTGTGAGGAGCTGAGCAGTGCAGCCAGCCACAGGCAGGATGTGGGGACAATACTGAGGGAGAAGGGTATCACCCATGGCCACGTCTTTCTGGCTCCACCACGCTCCCCACAGATCCCAGCTCGGTGCCCAGGCCAGGTTTGCACAAACAGCTCAGAGGGGAGAGGTCTGGAAACCTCTCCAAATTCCCCCTAGCACAGCAGCAACCTCCCCCCTTCCCAGCTGGATGGGGCTCAGAGGGAAGGGACAGGGCCCCAGGCTGGCAGCTGCAGGCAGGGATGCCCAGGGGAAGCAGGTGTCCCTTCCCAAGGGCTGGGTGGGAATGCTGGCACTCAGGGCTGGCAGGGCCTTTGCAGAGGGGTGACCCCTCTGGCTGGGTGCCCAGGGACAGCGTTTGATGTGACAAAGGAGCTGTGCAGCCCCGGTGGCACCGGGACATCACATCCAGCAGGCTCCTCCTCCCACTGGGAACCAAAGGGAGGGACGCAGAGCATCGCCCCAAATCCGCTCCTACAGAAGGAGACATGCCAGGCACCGAGCTGTTCCCTGCCACTGCACCCCCCTCTTTCTGATGACTGTCCCAGTCTGTCTGCAACAGGACAAGGATGTGCAGACCACCCCAGTTTCCCCCTACTCCTCCACATCCTACCTTCCCACAGCATTCCCATCATCAGCTGTGGAGAGCTCCTTCCCAAGGCCATCCCAACTTACAAACCTGTGCATTTAGGGTAAGACAGAGCCCAGCTCAGTGCCATAGGAGCTGCTCCTTTCCTGGAAATGTTAAGGTCCGTGGGTTTTGCAGTGCAAAGGAGTCCTTTGGCATTCAGTTGAATATGTTTAATGCAGCCTGTGGAGCAAGCAGACCATGGTTAATGCACCCAGAATGGCTGACGACTCTGCTGGGCAGACGTGAAGGGGGCAGTAATTCATCCCAGTCCACTCCGCTGTGCACATTCCCACTGTTCCAAGGAAGAGGTCATGCCCTCATTTTCCTTCTCACCAGAACCCTGTGCCTCTGTTCTCCCTCTCTGCTCTTTGCCAGGTGCCAGGAATGGCACTTTCACTTTATTTTTCCCTTTTTTCCCCCACCCCAAAGCTCCCTGCTGCTGCAGACTCACCACACCGGGCTGAGCAACCCACAGCTCCCCTACCCCATGCCCTTGAAAACAGATGGCAGGCCCAAGTTTTCCCTGACAAGCAAAGGAATCAGAACTGACATGATTGGAAAAAACAAGCTCAATTCCTCTTGGCAGGATATTAATTTAGAAATCTCTGGTGTCGTCGCCCCGATTCACAATGAATTTGAATCCGAGCTCTCCCAGTGCCAGACGACGCAGAGGTTTGACAGAGAAGGTAATTGGAGGAAATGGCTTTGTAATCCAGCTATTGTGCTGGCAAGATCCAGCTCTCCTCAAGAACAAGGTTCACTTCCTGGCATGGCTGATTCAGCAGCATTTATTTGTCCCCAGTGCCTCTTGGCTTTCCCCTGCCTGGCAGGGGTAGCACCAACCCTTCAAAGCAGTGTCAGAGGCGTGCTGGGCATCCAGGCTTTCTCCAGCCTGGGGAGAGGCAGGAATGGGGTGGTGAAACCTGCAGGGTCAATCATTTCAAGCATCCAAGTGGCAGGGAGAAGAGCAGGACTGAGCAAGCCTCGTGTTCCACACACCCTTGGGCAGAACAAACACCAAACATCACCTGTGGTGGGTGCAGGAACGAGGATGGGGGGTGTTCATGTGGGAACAATCCCACCTGGAGAGGCCCACAGCCTCCATCTACTCCACATAAATCACTGTGTGGGTGGGAAAACTGGAATTGGAGCAGAGTTTGGAGCAAATCTTGTAATCACATCCTTAGTGACATCCCAAGCAGCACATCACTCAGGAAAACCCTGTAGAGTTACCTGCCATCACTGGATCATAGAATCACAGAATTATTTGGGTTGGAAGGGCCCTTAAAAACCTCATTCCAATCTCCTGTCCTGGGCAGGGACACCTTCCACTACACCACATTGCTCCAAGCCCCATCTGTTCTTCTCCTTCTTCAGAAAAAGACACTGGTTAAAAAAAAAAACAAACTGCATTAGGTGAGGGGAAAGCATGATCAAAGGGTCAAAGAGTCTGCTCTCTGATCCCACCTGGGAAAAAGGAGAAGGAAAAGGGGGAAACAGGTCCAAAATACACTGTGAGCTGAGCAGCACTTGCCTGGGAATGCTCATGCATGATTCTGTACACGCAGTTCCTGGACCTCCACATGCAGCATCTTCCCCCCGCTCTAACAATCACCATTAATAAATAATAATAATAATAATAATAATAATAATAATAATAATAATAATAATAATAATAATAATAGTAACCATTTAACTGACCTGTGTGCTCATGCCATTCCACTAATCACTCTGTTTTCCCAGCTGCCCCTGTCTGGACTGGAAGGTGAGGTGCTCGGGCTGGATGTCAGATCCACTCCCGGGCTGAGATGGGATCATTTGGCAGCTGGGGCGGTGTGAAACCCTATCCCTGCTGGCTCCATCAACCCCACTGCTGCCCTGACACCCCCTTGGGGAACCCTGCTGAAATGAGCCCTTCAGAAGGCTCCTCTGTGTTTAAATAAACAGTTTAGAGGTGGAGCATAGCAGCACTAAGGTACCCCAGTATCTGAATATATCCTTCAGCCCCATGGCCTGATTCCTTGAGGGCACACCAAGCTGATTTTGTGGAGGAGAAGGAAGGGAAAAGCTCATTTCTTTATTCTTAATCTGCCAGCAGAATAATATTGGGATAGTAAACAGGCAGCAATCACCCAGGAATGCCTGGAGAGCTCCCACCTACCCACATGCAGAGCTCTCATCTGGAATTCATTTATTCCTGTCCGCTATTGATGCTGCTCAGCTACAGAGGTGGTTGGGGAAGGGCATATTCAAGAGACCTGAAGTTCCTGAAGAGCCCAGTGTCAGCTCTGGGAATAATGAATCCTGGGGGTCTCTCAGACTCCTGGAGGAAAGACTGCACAGAAAATCAGCATATATTAGGAAAAAAATTGTTCTCTGTGAGGTGCTGAGGCCCTGGCACAGGGTGCCCATAGGAGCTGTGGCTGCCCCATTCCTGGAAATGTTCAAGGCCCAGTTGGAGGGGGCTTGGGCCAACCTGGGATAGTGGGAGGTGTCCCTACCCATGGCAGGGGGTGGAATGAGATGATCTCTAAGGTCCCTTCCAACCCAAACGATCCTGTGATTCTCTGATTCTGTATTTGCTCATGGATTTCATTCTGCATCTCATTTTGCTGCTAATTCCCTCAGAAAGCTCTCTTAGTGCTGTGGATGGCCTGCATCTTGTTTAATTACATCCAGCAACTTCAACTGCTGGAGCAAAGCCACGTCAGGTATAACCATTTTGAGCTTGAAGAAATCCCACAGCCTGGTGAAAAATGTAGATTGAATTTGTATATTCCCCTTTAAGTGCTGACTTACACACCTTGAAATAACCCATCCATAGGTTTACACAGTCCCTCACTTTGCTCATCCTGAACAAGGGTCCTACAGGGTCAGAAAAGGACAAGATGTGCTGCCTAACCTTTGTGTTTTGGGGGGAAATCCAGGAGGAAAGCAGATGCCTCCCGGGAGCCCCTCCATCACAGCTTTCCACAGACAGGCACACGCTCAGCCTTCCTCTGGAAAAGGACCACACAGGCTCAGATTGGAGGGGGGAAAAAAAAAAGCACATGAAGATCATGGAAGTCTCAGGGCAAGTAAATTACTGTTAATTGTGAGATATTTGATTGCAAGAAGCACCAGATGGCCAGCCATCTGGTTTTTATTATAAAATTAAACAAGATTAACCCAAACAGGATTTCCTCAGCATTCTTCTCTGACTGGCTCACAAATACATCTTTAACACCTATGCTACAGATAGAGTACAATCAGAAGCCCTTCCTGCCTTTCCCTAATCTGCTTGGGCTAAATACTCTGCTGAGCAATGCCCTTGCACCTAAAGATTTCCAGCAGGATTGAAAAGAAGCAGGGGATGGAGTAATTGGGAGGAGGGAAATGTCAGCTCCAAGAGAAGTAAGCCCAGCAGAAGCCCTTCCTTTCACACTGGTTAAAAAGGCACAAGCATCGGGGCAGGAGGGTTGCCAAGGGCAACAGGATGCCAGAGGCAACAGCAGCTGGGGTACCAAATTCTCCTGGTCAGTGCTGGGATGGGAAGGGATAAAACAGCAAAACTGGGAAGAGTGGCCAGATCCCCCAACCTCTGGCCACATCCTCTGAAAGGCAGCAGTCAAAAACACCTCTCACCCTACAGGATTTTTCTTTACCTTTTTTTACCTTTGCCTAGATCCTCAGGAAGTTTGTCCTGGTCCTGGCACCACCCCTGCCTCTATTTTTGCTGTGCATGATGAGTGATAACAACGCCTGGCACAGGCTTTGGCCATTCTTTGCCCCAAAACATAAATGCTGAGGCCAAACCCTGCAGAATCAGCTCAGATTTTGCTGAGCAGGGCTTGCTGGACCCATTAATCCAGCGAGTTTTCCATCCTCAGCTCTCAGATTTGCTCTGGGAGCCACTCAGTTGCCTCTGCTGCTCTCCCTGGAAGCTGGGCTGCCACCAAGGTGGCCTTCCCGAGCCCACCCAGCCTCCTGCAGCAGGCAGGGAATGGGGTGGGATCCTGCAGCTGGAGCCCCTGGCCCTCTCCAAGCTTTTCTCATGCAGATCACACCCGTCCTCGTTTGTTCGCAGCAAATGGCTCGTGAATCGAACATAAAGGGTGTTCCAGGGGAGATGTCCCCTTGCATCACTCCCCAGAGTAAATCCCGGGATATGATGCATCCAGAAATTATCTGTAATTCCCCACTCACAGCCTCCTGTTTTATCTGGGC
Source organism: Cyanistes caeruleus (assembly GCF_971803275.1). Classification (NCBI taxonomy): domain Eukaryota; kingdom Metazoa; phylum Chordata; class Aves; order Passeriformes; family Paridae; genus Cyanistes; species Cyanistes caeruleus. Next base: position 4,834,855 of record NC_141707.1, on the reverse strand, counting down.
AGAAAACCTGGTGGGAGATTTCAGCTGAAAAACAACACGCCGGGGCTTTAGCTCACGTAAACGTCGTGATTTTTTTGTTGTTGTTGTTGTTGTTGTTTAGCTTTGAATATCTTCACTTTAAGAGCTACCCTGAAGAGAAAAACACATGGATTCCCTTCTGGGAGCAGCCAGGCAGCTCCCTGAACCCCAGGCTGTTTGTTGCCCGTGTCGCTGCCACCAGAGGCTGGGGGATAACACACAATTCCTGCTGGCACCCATTTGTGATGTGGCAGGGTGGCAGGCTCCTCGGCAGAATATTCCCACAGCCACTGCCCCTTTGGAACGTTCTGCAGGCTGGAGGTGGCCCAAAAGCCCAAGCTGTCCATCACCCACAGAACTGGGATGCTCCTCTCCCGGCAGCCACAGCTACAGCACCCACTGGTGCTGGTCCTTGCCAGGCTGCCACCACTGGGGCCCTGAGCAAAGTCAGCTCTGTCCTCCTAGTGGGCAGCTCCATGTGCTGGTGGTTTTATGATCACAGGATAATTTAGGTTGGAAAAGACCTCCAGGGTCATGGAATCCAACCTTTGGCTGTCACCCAGCCCAGAGCACTGACTGCCACATCTGATTGTTCCCCTCCAGGGATGGGCACTCCAAACCTGCCTGGGCAGCCCCTTCAATACCTGACCCCCCTTTCCATGGAGAAATTCCTCCTGGTGTCCAACCTGAGCCTCCCCTGGCCCAGCCTGAGGCCGTTCCCTCTCCTCCTGTCCCTGTTCCCTGGGAGCAGAGCCCGACCCTTCGGCTGTCCCCTCCTGGCAGGGAGTTGTGCAGAGTCAGAAATTCCCCCTGAGCCTCCTTTGCTCCAGGCTGAGCCCCTTTCCCAGCTCCCTCAGCCCCTCCTGGGGCTCCAGACCCTTCCCCTTCCCTGGACACACTCCAGCCCCTCAAGGTCTTTCTTGTGAGGGGCCCAGAACTGGAGACAAAACTTGATGATGATTTTAGGTGTGCCCCAGGGACACCCCAGTGTGATTAATTCATCCAGATTTGAACATGTTCTGGAAACCATATAACTTCTACAATTTTTGAATGGTCTTTAAAAAGAAAAGAAATTATATTAAAAATTTTCTTAAATTTGATAAAAGCATGAACTGCAAACTCCTCATGTTTCCAGCCACTTCAATGCCCCTTTTCATCCCACTGGAAGCCACCAAATGGAGATAAAGTTCCCCCAAGGACAGGATACCCATCTCTTTGTGGCCAAAGCCCTCAGGCTTGCACAGACTAAAGACAGCTCAGAGGAAAGATCAAACATGGTCCAGGTAAAGGCATATTCAGGGAATTAACTGGAAAGCTCTAATACAGCCTCTCTTCTTTCCCCTTTGCCTCTTCCACAAGAGCCAGGTTTGCTTCAGCATGGAAAGTTATTTCGTTTTCCACAATTATATCCTCAGGAGTGGCTGTTCCACTCTGAGCTGGTGTTTCTCCAGAAGAACTTGGTCCAAGGCAGACACCTCAGCTGGAAAACTCCAATCCCAACAGGCAAAGGCATTTGGAGCTGAGAGGACATCCCATCCTATTTTTAGAAGGAATTACTAGATCAGTAACATGCTACACTAAACATTTACAAAGCACAGCTCTAAAAGCTGGGTTCTAAACAAAGGGAACAGATGCTCTGACAAGAACCCTGTGCAAAATATTTCCTCTGCCAAGTGAGTAAAAGAAACCAATTTTTTTTTCTGAAGAATCAGCTTTTAAAGGCAATCCCTAGTAAATGAGGTATAAAACTGAATTCAGAACATTCCCACTACTTTCTTGCCTTTCCAGCAGAGCCTCCTCTGGGCTAGGCTTTCACTGCCAGCCAGCTGGGAAGATGCCTCCAAGGTGGAAGCATACAAACAAGAAAAAATAAGGCAGTTTAACAAGCTGTTAAAATTTGCAAGCTTTTTAAACATGATTTATCCATGCAGGGTACTCCTCTATCTCACCAGATGCTTCCAAGTGTCTGGCACTGGAGAAAAACCTATAACTTTATTCCATGATGTATTACGGACCTGTATTACATTTATACAGAAACAACTGGCTGCTGGTGGTGGAGGAATAAAAAGTCAGTGGATTGCACTGTAAACCAAAAGAGACTTCAGTTACCTTGGAGGGGTTTCACAAGAAGCTGGTTCAGTCTGTCGGACATGGAAATTGGAAGGGGCTGTGGGCAACCTCTCCTGCAGGAGCCACAAGGAAAAGGCACTTGCAGGGGCGACAGCCAAGAGAAGAGACCTCCCCAGCTTTGTGAACAGCTGGGTGTGGATGGGAAGCCCCCACCTGGGCTGGGTTCACCCACCAAGGGGCTTCCAGACAGAGGGAGCAGGAATTGGACTCCAGCAGCTCAAGGCTTGCTGCCAAAGCAGGCACATCCCTCTGGGAATGCTGGGGAGCACGTGGCTTTTATCAGTATGTGAGGCACAGGCACCACTGGAAAAACCAGCACGGACACAATTTGGGAGAAACAGACCTGCTTTTAGCCTGAAGAGTGGCTTGTCTGGTTTTTCCCAAATCTATTGGATAATCTAACAGGAGATATTGCTCCCTACATGCTGCTGACAGCAGGACCACCAGTGCACCAGGGAGGCCTGAGGCACTTACCAGCTACAAAATGGCTTTTACAAAGCATCACCCTTTGTCACGTGCATCAAGGGGCCCAGAGAAATGACCCTCAGCAGGAAAGGACCTGGAAAAGATGAGCAGAGAGCTTGGTGCTTGTTCCAGCCCTGCTGGATTTCAGGAGCCGTCTCACCCAGAGCCCCAGATGGGACAGGGCCCTGCTCCTGGGCTGTAAGGCAGAGATAAGGCTCCTGGAAATGGAGGAAAAAGAGCTTTCCCAGCCTCAGGTTTGCAGGAGGGGAGCAAGAAGACCACAGGAGGCAGGGAACAGTGAAGTCAATCCAGAAAAACACTTTATCAGTTTTATCCACCCTGATGAATGCAGCGCTGGCTATCGAGCAGATGCTGCTGCTAAAAACAACCTTCCATTTCAATGGGGGCTTCTTGGCTCTCCCAAATCCAAGCTCTCACCTTCATTCCTTGCAAATAAACAACAGGAGCACCCAGAGAGGCTGCACACTATGATTAAGCCCAAACAACACCTGAGATGACTCAAAATCAGAACTGAATGTGTTTCTGGTTAAGAGGACAGATTAATTTATATCTTGGAGCAGCAAAGGGGAAAAAAAAAAACCCTTCCTTAGCTGTGGACCACAGGTCCTGGAAACAGTCAACAGCTTTGCTCTTTCCCCAGCAGTTGTCTCCATCCCTCTCCTACGAGGAATGGGTTGATGGGTTACCTCGGAGCCTTGTTTTGAGCTGTTCTCCTTTATAATCTTCCTCTAATGCACAACTCCAGCTGTCAGTGGAAGGGGAAAGGTGATTAAATCAGCTCAGGATGACTCCCTGCAGGAAGGTACAGCGTGTGCAACATGTGTAACACAAACCTGCAGTTCATTTAAAGTTCCCTTTTCCATCACCCTGCAAGCTGAGACAGCTTTAGCTCCCCAGCAACGTGGACGTATTCCAACTGCTTGGAAAGTGGAAAGGGTTGGTCACTTACCACAGGAAAGGAGAACTGATTTGTGAGATGCCAAGTAATATTTCTGGAGCTGTACATTGCTTCCTTTCACAGCCTGTGTGACAACAGTTAATCTTTGGGGTTGTACCACCTCCAAGGGCATGTTTTCCTGCATAGACATTCCTCAGCACAAATGGAGAACTGCCTCTCCTTCCCAACAGGCAACAAGCTGTGGTCCCATGGAGCAGAGGAAAATCAAGAAACTGCCAGGAAGAAATCCAGGCTGAGAGGTGTCTGGGAATTTCTCACTGAATCAGGGGAAAGAGGCTGTCACCAGATCTATGGGAAGCTCAGGGAGAGGGCCACGTGTCCAGGAGCACTTACCCAGCCTGCCATAAACCCCCTTCACTTCCCCAAGCTGCCTGGATCAGACCTTCCGGACACATAAAGGAGTGTAAGGCACGGATGCCAGCAGACACTGGAAATTTTACACCTGGAGCCATTCCTAACTCTTATACAAACAGCACCTGGAAGTGAATGCAGTGTGAAAAATGGATTTCCAGCTCTCCAAGAGCAAACCTACCTGAGGAAAGCATGAGACTGCTGCAAGCCCATGATTTCAGAACTGCTGTGGAGCTGAACCTGTCTCAGGATCTGCTTTTTGTCCCTTATTAATCACTTTTCACGGGCCTTCGCACTTTTGGATTCCAGCCTGACTGGAAGCAGCAGACACTGGAAAGCTCAGAAAGCTTTTCAAAGTGTGAACATCCCCCACTCTTGGAAAAGGTTTAATGCACTTCAGGTTTGCATCCAGACTTCCAGGGGCTGAGCCAAGCAGTCACCCCTCTCAGACACACAGGGTGTTCACCTGTCTGGGAGCTTCCAACCTGAAATCCAGGCTTTCATCCTGAAGTATCTTTGGCAGAAGCAGGGCCAAGACATCACCCACCAGGTGCAGAGCTGAGATGGTGCCCAGGGAAGACAGCAAACTACCAGGGCTGCTGATGGAAAAATCCACTTTCCATCCTTTCCCAGCGATCTCCCAAGCTCCATCACCCTCATCCCATAATTAGATTGAGCAAAGAATGCCTGGCATTTGTTCCACAGACAGACACAACTCAGGCAAGGTTTAGAAAGCTTCAAATAATGCCAAGAATCAATCGTGGGTGAGCAAAGCTGCCTCTCAGCCAAGGGAGCCGGAACATGCACAGGGAAGAGTCTCCCTCTCCTATTTTATTCTCCAGGAGTACAATGAGGGCTATTCTCTCCTGGAAGCAGGAATCCAAAACACTCAGCTGTTTTATGGATGGAAGGCATGGATTCTCCTCTGCCTCTGCCATAAAGCAGCCATGAGGAAGCACTGGAGCTGAACTGAGGGGAAGCCGTGGGATCAGACTTTCCAACTGACTGCTTCCCTTGCTCTCTCAAACCCCTCAACCAAAACATGGCATTCACCAGGCCAGACAGGATGGGAAATGAGAAGAAAACCTCTCTCCCCACCACCACTCCTCTTTAGAAAACTGCCACCCACCAAAGGCACGACCTCCAGATTCCAGCCAGCCCTGGAACAGGGTGGCTGACTTGGGGACAAGAGCTCCAGATTGTGTCATCAAGGTCCCAGCCTCCTCCACACAGTGATCCCACATCTTTGATCCTGCCACAAGGGAAAAGAGAGCCAGGAGGGAGCAGGGCCATGCCACAGAGGGCTCCTGGGCTGCTCTGTGGAGGCACATCCTGCATTCAGGTGGTCTGGACTCAGATATATTACCAGCAGGCAAAAATTGATAAAACACTCTAAACTCCATATGGTGGTCATGGATAATCCTGAGCCTTTGCCCAGGACAGTGAGTGACAAGGCTGTGATGGGATGCCTGGAAGAAGGGAGAAGCCAGCTTGCTGCTTGGGAGACCAGAAATGTGCCTTTCCTTCCTTCTCACACCTTCTGGTCACTCTGTGGTGACCACTGACAGGAGGGAATGCCATGGAGCTGTATCAGAGGAAGGTCAGGCTGGATATTGGGAACAGATTCTTCCTAATTCCAGAGGGAATGGGCACAGCCCCAAGGCTGCCAGAGCTCCAGGAGCATTTGGACAACGCTTTCAGGGATGCACAAGGTGGGAGGCACAGTCCTGCCCTGTGACTTCACTGCCCTGGGACTCCCACAGCCCAAGCCCCAGATAATGAGGACACTGGAATGTCTGTGCCTGTTGGATCAAGATCCAGGGAGTCACCCCCATGGACATGGAGCTGATGGGGACGGATCCTGGCGAGCTGGTGGCGATGGGAGCTGCAGAAAGACCCACCCTGATGCACAACCATGACTTTGCCTTATTGTGCATCCCGATTCCCTCCTGCAGGAGACACAAATGTGCCTGTAGGTGGCCCAGAAACACTGGCTTATTAAAAAGAAAAAGGGGAAAAAAAAAAAGGAAAGAAAAAAAAAAAAAAAAAGACCAGAATGAATGCAGCATCTGTCACCCTTTTGCAGAATTGTTATGTTTTTTGTGTAGTTGGTGCTTGTTTTCCAAAGATTTACATTTTTATGTGTGTGTCATTCGCTTTTCATGCATTTGGAGACCTCGGAGCTTAGAAATTCAAAACACTTGTCAGTCACGTCAATCCTTTTGGACAAAACAGAGCTGCCACTTGGATGGATTAAAAAAAAACCCCACAACAAAACAACAAACAAAACACACTTTTCTCTCAAGCTGTGACTCGGTCACCCCGCTCAATGCAGGCAAGACAATGTTCAGAGAAAGCAAAAAAAGAAAGATACGAGTTTTCATACTCATCGGTGGAACTAAATTGATTAAGGTCATTTCCTAGGTAGGTTTGAAATCTTCTGCAACAATTTTTTTCTTTTTTGAAAAGAAAAAGAAAAGCTTTCCCCCCCCCCCCCAAAAAAAAGGGAAAAGTCACCACTGCAAAAACATTAAATCTGCTTGGGTAACTCAGAATATATGTTGGCAAGGCAACATATCTCAGCTTGAACAGTAAACCTGCTATGTCAGAGGCTCTGCCACATATGAAAGAGGCTTGGGTTTCAATATCTCATGCTGAATTTACTTCTTTTCAGCCTTTCACGGCCAAGTATTTGATGTCTCTCCTTTCACTGCTGCAATCGATAGGGTGACCTTACGTAAAAGTTTCCTGACCTTTGCTGTTGTCAGTATTGTTCTGTTAAAATGTAATTTAACTCTTTTTCTTTAGTCTGGAAATAGCACTGTACAGACAGCAAACACGAGAGGGGCTCGGGGGCTTTTTTCCCCCCTTAACCTAAAGGCAAGAGGCACCATCCATCATCAGAGTTGGCTTCAAACCAGAGGATGACAAGAAGCATCATCTGCAGAGGGCCTGGTTAGTTTCCCAGTGCTTTCTTGTACCTGTTTAGTAAGTTAAAAACCCCAAAAAGCCTTACTCTGATGCTCACTCCAGAGCCATCCTGCTCAGTATTTTAGGATTGAGGGGTCTCCCTGGATTCACATAATGTTGGCATCTCCTTGGCACTATGAAGTTACAGTATTTTCTCTAGCTAAGGCCTTGCATGTATTTCCCACAATAAAAACAAAGAGATTAAGAATTCTATGGAAAAAGGGGGAAAAAAAAAAAAAAAAGAAGAATTGCTTTCAAACAGCAACTACCAAAGTAGAAGGAGGCTGTTTTTTCTCATGACAGTGGGTGTTGGAAAGTCAGCCACATGTTTTAGAGTTACAGCTAGCTTATCCAGGCCAGGATCTTTGGGAGCCTGGTTTGAATCCCATTATAACCCTGTAATGCAAGTACTTTTGTGGGAGAAAGCTGCCATGGTTATCCTCTGCTGTGATTGCATCTCCCAGTTCTGGCTGGATGTGGGTATTACTCTGCATTAGCCATGCAGATGCACACGTCGCCACTCACACCCATACATTTGCACGGGATTATGGCTGAAAGTCCTGATCCTGCTTATAAAAAGCCCTATAAATCCCAGAGAGCTCCTTTTAAATCTGCAGCATTACCTTACTGTAAATCCAGGGTGTAAGTCGGAGCAGACTCTGGCTCAGATGCTCTTCAACCACACATCCTGATGGAGAAAGGAGGCCAAAAGCAAACCCTGGGCTCTGAACACACCAATTCCCCCCAAAGCCCACCCCCATCACATCATACCCCTCTCAACCCCACAGCCCTTCATTTTTTAGAGTACCAGCTCCACTCTTGTCATGGAGAAACTCTTAGAAACAGAATCAAGAGCTGGGCTTTGGCAGTGCTGCCCCCGTCCCCACGTGCCTCAATATTGCTCACAGCTGAGTTATTCCTTGCTTCTTAGGAATTTTAACTGGCTTTTATGCTCAGTGAACTCGTGAAAGGAGAGTACCTAAAGTCAGCAGCACTGAAACCATGAATTAGCACCAGTTGGGTGTTTCTTACAGTACATTATCTGCATAATGCCAGAGGAGCTGATTTAAAGTCACTGTGCTACACCTGATCGTCATTTATGGCTCATAAAAGGAAAGCTGTGTTTAAGGAACAATAAAGCAGCACTGCACTTTGTATGGAAGAAGAGAAATAAAGCCTTTCTCACGGAGCAGATGTATTTTTATTTGCTCAGTGCCTGCCTCTGAGGCACATGGAGATGCTTTGCCAGAAAGCCCAAGAGTTAAGCAGGAGGACTCGCTCCAGGTTATGGATTATGTTTGATTTGTGCTCATTTTTCCAGCCAAGCCTTAACACAGTGAATTTGACCTCCTGGAAAAGATAGGACCTGAATCCCCAAGGACACCTGTAGCTGTCAGGGGAACAAGAGAGATCCCCAAGCACAGCAAAAAGAAGCAGGGATCCTTCATAAAGCAGAATCACAGAATCATTTTGATGGTCTGGGAGGTCTTTTCCAGCCAAGAGCGATCTGTGACTAATCCCCACTTTGTCACCCAGCCCCAAGTGCCAAGTCCAGTCTTTCCTTCAACACCTCCAGGGATGTGGACTCCATCACTCCCCTGGGCAGCCCCTTCCAATGCTTAAGAGCCTTTTCCATGAAGAAATTCTTCCTGAACACCCCAAGTTCCAGGCTCAGGACGTTTGGCCAAAGTGACAGCAGCCATCACATCAATCACTCTAAGTCACAGTCACATCACAGAAGACACCTATTCTCACTCATCTGCTATCTGCTGAAAAATTCCCCCATTTCAGTCTCCAAGGAGTCCAGATCCACACTTTGGTTTCAGTGCAAACCCCAGCTAGGGCATCATATCGCACAGGAGAAAAGCTTCCTAAAACACAGACAAGTTTTTAAGCTATTACACCTCTGCCAGTTTGATTTTTGAGATTTTTTAACATGAAACCAAAGTCCTAATGAGAAATACACAACAATTACAAACTCCATCCCTCCTCCCCCTGCATTGTTCTGCCCTCCACCCATTTCCATCCTCTGCCCACCACCCCCCTTCCCAGGGTCACAGCCACCTCAGGGCCACTCAGCAGTGCCAAGCCTTGTGGAGGACAGTGTTCCCACTTCCCAAACTGCTGGTGTGGGGCATGCTGCCTCCCAGCTCCACTTGTCCTTTCAAGGGACAAGGTGAGTCCTCAGCTCCAGGTTTTCCCATCAAGGAGCTGGAAAAGTTCCATGCATGCACAGCATTGACAGCAAGGGTCACGGTCCTGACCTTTCCCTGCTCCCTGTCTGACCCTGCTTTTGGAAAAGGCACCATCACACCACGATTCACCTCCCCAAGGAAGAGGCCTGGAGACTTTATCAGTGTGGTTCAGGCAGCACTGATCTGCAGGATCTCCCCAACACTCAGCACCACCCGGGCTATGTGCAGGGCTGACGCCGCTCTGTGAATACCAAACTGCAGAGAGAAAGGAAAAAAAAAATTCTGTGAGTTTCTGCCAGTGTAAAGCTACAGCACCACGTGAGAACAGCCCATTGCCTGAGAGGGAACCTGAACTGAAACAGTTCTGCTGCTCTAAAGTGAGCAATACCCCGCAGGTGGACAGGAGTGGGATGCCAGAGCTGTATCCAGCACCTTTGGGGAGGACACAGCTGCACACAGGGATGCTGAGGGAAGAGGAGCAATGCCCAGCTAAAGCAGGGGATTAATTTCTCAGCACTAACCAATTTCAAGTGTCAGCACAAGGGAGAACCTTCCCTGCAGCTCAGCAGCATCTTGAGGTTTACAGGAAGCTCAAAATACCCACAGTGTACAAGAAGCATCAGTACAAAAAGCTGCACCTGCACTCCATCCTGACAGCTTCTCTGCAACCAGAAATCCTCTTCCTTTTGGGATTTCTCCCCATTTGGGAGTGGACTGGTGCTTTTTTAGCAACAGCAGTACAAGGAGGGGATGGCAGACTTAACATCTGTTCTTGCAGGACAACCTTTGAGAAGGCAGTAATGGAACATGTAGAAAGAAACAAAATACAGTCATTCCCAAATGGTTTGGCTGTTGGGATCACAGGGGGGATGAGGGCATTCTTGGATTGAACAGGAATTTAAGTGGAGCAGCAGACATGGCTGGGAGACATCACTGATTTGACATTAAATACCTTGTCCTGAGGTGAACATGACCGTGGCTCAAGTCCTTTGCTGGCTTAAGGCTCCACTTCAGGCATCCCACAGCGCCTGGATCCTGCCCCACACTCGAACACCACGGCACTGCAAATCCACAACAAAGGGAAGAAGAGATAAAAAGGGATTTAGTGCTGTCAGGACAGCTAACCCCCCAATTCCATGGCCAGCAAAAACCCCGGAGGCTTGAACCTGGATTAGTCCAAATATCCGCTCCATCTGCACACTTCCGTATTTTCCTTCCCTGTGTTTATTTCTAAGCTACAAACACAGCTTTTCATCATTCCTAGCAGCTTTTACCTTATAAATCCATCAGTTTTACCTTCCCCACCAGCACAGACTCACTCCTCCCACCCCTTCCCTGCTCACCACGCTCCAGTGCCATCTCTCATTCCTCCAACACTTCTACCTGGCCACCAAACACCAGGAAAACTCTGACTGACCTGTCTGCTCTTGCACCAAAGGACAGGAGGTGGGCTTGAGATTCCTCCTTTTTGGCTTATTTTTTTTCCTGAGGAGAAGGCTGGCAAATCAAACCACTGGTAGGCACAGGTTTGTTTGGATTTTTTTCTCAGATCTTTATTTTACAAAAATAACTTACAAATAGAGACAACTCTCAGCAGTAGGATCACTCACTCTGTGCAGGAGGATACAGCCTGGTGAAGCAGGGGAGTAGGAGTTAAGGACTCTGACAATACTGTTAATTTTAACATGATGGCAGCTATATTACACTACATATATTTCATGCTCCAGCATGTGGGTGTGACACCACATAAAGCCACGGTCCATAAAGTGTGCCAGCCTGGGAGGATGCTCCCAAGAGATCATTTCCATCCTATTTATCAGCATCCTCTTGGAGCCAAACGGCCACCTAACACTCAGACTACAGCACTCTGGATACACTCATCAGCAATATACTTCAAATACATGATAAAAATATATTTAACTTTCAAATACACTTGTATAAGGTACACCAAGAGGCAGAAAATAAAGTCTCGAGCTTTTAAATACAACACACTATATATATAAACATATACAAGGAGACAAAAGGGAATCAAGACGTGGAAGGAGAAGCTTATCCATGTTATCTATGCTACACAATGGCTTTGTCTGCTAGGAAGTCATTTCCATTTGCATAGCGTTGTTGAGGAGTCCACACTGGGCTAGGAGGAGAAAAGGTTTTCATTTTGGTACCACTTCCACTTTGCAACTGATCCTACTCTTAAATTACACTTTGTCCTCTCTCTTTTGTAGGCTGGAATTCACGCCCCGTTCATAACAAGCACATTGAAAGGAAGGGGTGAAAAAAAAATAAAAATTAACAACAAACCATAACACACAAAAAAAAACCACATCAGGTCAGAGAGTCAAGGAAGTTTCTTTCTGGGGCTGCAGTCATTTGGCATTTTGCTCCAGAGCTGAGTATTCTGCTTCTGACACTCTGGAGGCGTCGATGAGTTTAGTGAGGCCGGTTTTGGCAGAGTACTTGAAAATAAAGGCTTTCATGAGCTCGTATCTGTAGTTGCGGTTGATGAAGCTGTACAGAATGGGGTTGACACAGCAGTGCACGAGGGAGAAGCACTGGGTGATGTGGAGGGTGGCGTAGAGGAAGTTCTCCATCTGGCAGCTGAAGGGGATGAAGTGAAGGCTGTAGAAGATGTCCAGCAGCACGGCCACGTGGTAGGGCAGCCAGCACACCAGGAACACCACGACGTAGGAGAAGATGATCTTCCCGTTGCTCTTCCGCTCCTGGTCGCTGGAGGCGGAGATGCTCTTGGCCAGGAGGAAATAAAACACGGTGATGATGGGAAAGGGGATGAGGAAGCCCAGCACCACGGAGATGAGCTCCATGCCAATCAACCACTCCTTGAAGCTCTCTTCGGGGTAAACGGGCCTGCAGTAGGTCTCGTTGTTGGAAGAGACCGTCTTGAGGTAATAGGTGTCCGGGAGGGACGCGGAGAAGGCCAGGAGCCACACCAGGACGCAGATGCAGCGGCGGATGATCTTCTTCTTGCGGCTGCTGGAGCTGGTGAAATAGGCAACCGAGAGGTAGCGGTCCACGCTCATGCACGCCAGGAAGAAGATGCTGCTGTACAAGTTGATGGAAAATATCAGGTGAGTTATCTTGCACGTGATTTCCCCCATGTGCCACTGGTTGTGCTGGACGAGTGAGACGACCCATACAGGAAGGGTGATCACGACGCACAGGTCGGCGATGGCCAGGTTGAAGATGTACAGGTGGGTTTCATAGCCGGTCATTTTGGCCTGGAGGTTGACCCACACCACCACCGAGTTGGCCACCAGGCCAATGACGAAGATGAAGATGTAGAAGAAGGACAGGGTGTAGAGCAGGGCGCTCTTGTTGAGCGTGCCGGAGCATGTTGTCGCGTCCACCGTGATGCACTCGCCGTTGTTGCACGTCCAGTTGATCTCCGTCAAGTTGGCCGTCTCCAGGAAATCCAGGATGGAAGTCAAGTCAAGCGCGCTCATGGTCGCTCAGATTGGACTTCAAATGACCTAAAGGCAAAACAGGATTGAGAGAAATGACGTAAATTATGGAGCTATTTCTGCTGCCGTGTCGTGCCGGGATGCGCCGCTCTAGCAACATCCTGCTCTTGCCAGGCACTTTCCATTAAAGCGCTCGGTGGAGCAAAACAACCAAGACACTTCGCAAAACTCATCTCCTTGACAAAAGAGGAACAGCACCAGAGTTTGTGTGATTTTTCCTTCTCTTCCAGCTCACATCTGACATCATCAGGTTGGCTATCGTCCCCGGGTGTGAAATCTGCAAAGTACACCGTGGCCAAATAAACGTCAGGCAACTAAATCTGTCTCGTCCGGCATAAATGATGGCCCTATCGCTTTCAGCAGGGGAATCTTTAAGCCATTTTATCTGCACTCCCTCAAGCACAGTAGAATTGATCTGGCTGATACATGGTACCGTAAAACATTTACCACAGGCTCTGGTCAGCATCTTGTCAAGCTCAGCTAGAGCTGCATTAAGTAGAAATGGGGAACTAAGGGGCTTTGTACCCCTATCCAAACTTAAATTTAAATTCTGCTTTGTCCTCCCTCCTCCCCTCTTCCCTTGAATTCTATTTTACAAAGTATCCCCTGCATTTAACAATTATTACACAGTGTTTAGAAAATAAAAAAAGCCTGGGAGCTTGACTGCTGAGTAGATCTGCTGGGCTTAAGTTTTCTTTTTAGAAGAGTGCTTTGATTTCAAAACACTCCCCCATCATGGCTGGCTCCACAACTGCCTCCTTTCCCACCCTTCTGATTTTCTAAATCTACTTTTGCTGCCTCTTTACTGCTTTCTTCTACCGGCAGGCAGTGGACAAAGCAACTTGTTAACTTCCTCACCAGTAGAAAGAAAAAGCCAGTCAGACCTTAATGGCTCACACAAAACCTCAAGAGGAGCTACTAATTACCCTTGTGCTTTTGGGGAGGCATAAAAATGCTGTCCCCTCTCCCTGGGACCCTCGGTACCACCCACAGCCACAGGTCTGTGCCCACCACACTTCAGCCAGGCCAGATCTGGAGCGCAGGATTCAGCCTGGGACATGCCAAAATAAAGCTGCAGAGGTGGATTTCCAAGGGATGGATCTTTGTTCCCTCATGGCTTCCCATCCTGAGCTGGACCATCAGGTCAGCCAGCCCACACATCCAGCATCCCCAGCAATGGTCACCGTGCTCTTCCCCATCACCACAGCCCCAAAAGGAGAGGGACCAGCGTGGGGCAAAGCCAGGCTGGCCAAGTGACCAGAGAGCAACAGGGCATCTCCAAACATCCCTCACCCCATCCCAGGATCTCCTGGGAGGGCTTCCAGGAGCACAGAAGGCAGGTAAACAGGGAAGAGCTTGGATGTGTTGAATATCCTCTTCTCATTCCCTCTCCCCAAAAAAGGGACCTTGGTTGACACAGCACCTCTTCTCCATCTGCATAATTGGCTCTTCCCAAAGCTCCCACCCTCCTGCCTGTCAGGAACAGAGGCTACGGAAGAGAAGGGAGATAAGGAGGGAGATTACCTGAGAGGACTCAAGGCACTATTGTCCCAGCAGAGGGGAAGCTGGTGGCACTAACAATGAGGGGGGCCGTGCACACATTCAGGGGAGATCAAATCTCTCCACAAACAGGCCCAAATTGGCCCCGTGAGGAGATCTGACCTATGGCTTTCATCCTGCTGGCCTGATGAAAGACGGAGCCGAGATTCAAACCAAATTAAGCATGGATTTTGCTAAAACACTGGCTAAAGAGGGAGCTGAGACAGTGGCAGCTCTCCATCCTGCGTTAGCCGATCCTGTGTTCATCTCAGAAAAGCAGAGAGTGATTTAACCCACATCATGCAGGGCTGATCCTCAGGCCCCCCTAGAGCTGCCAGTACCACCCCGGTGCTGCAGGGATGGAGCTCCTGCCAGACCTCACCCAGGGTCCCACTGCATCCCCAGCACAAACACTTTCCAAGCCTTTCATGAGTGGGGAGAAGCAGCACCATCCCCAAGTCCCTGTGCCTCAAAATAATCCTGCAGCAATTAAAGCTAACTCTCTAAAGGCCATGAAACTTCCAGCTCCATGGCACAGGCCACCAGCTCCTGCTGGTATTTGGGGGCAGCAAGGGGAGCAGAGCAGGAGGAACACCCAGCTACTCCCAACATCCCACAGAAGTACCACGGGTGGGCTTGGGCTTCTCTGGAGAGGCACATGGTCTAAAACAAGAGGAACAGGCTCACTCCATGCCCCAAGACCCCAGTTCAGGACAGGACTGTGACCACCCAGCACCAGCAAGCCTCCAGCACATACCTCACAGAGAAGAAATTCAAACCTGGCTCAGGGGTCTCAGATTCCAACAGAGAGGCAGCAACACAGCAGCAAAAAGAGGGGCTCACACCAAAATTGGGGACACCACGGCCACCACAATCCCAGCTGCTGGCTCAGAGCCACCCTGGGCATGTCAGGGAGCACGAAGGATGCTCAGCCCGATCCCAGCCCGCCTGCACTCCGAAAGCACGGCTGCTGCACACACGTGCATCCATCTGCCTGCGCTTTTCGCATCCCCAGCGCGGCAATAAAAACCCGAAACCCAGCCGGCCTCCCAGGCTCCAGGTCCCGCCGGGGAGGAGGGCTGTGCTCACAGATTACAGCCCCACAAACCGGGCTGTAGCCTGGGATTAGCTGCTGTAACCTGAGCTCCGACTCCCACACAGATTAGCTGGGAGGTACGGGGGGAACCCACCGGACAAACTCAATAAAGCCACTCCTTGCTCCTAAAAAAAAACACCTTCAGCGCTCTCTGCAGACAGCACAGCATCCGAAAAACTCGAGAAGGAAGCTGGGACTGTAATTTCTGGCCACGACACGGCAAAACTCCTGCAGGCCATCACCTCTTCACCTAGCAGGCACATGTGCTGGGTCCAGCCGCTGCTAGTTTACTGGAGTTAGGACATGAAGGAGAGGAGGCGTACCCAAAATCCTGCTCCAGATAGCCAGAGCTGTCCCTGGAGCTGATGCAGCCTGCAGGATTGCACCCTCCCGTGCCACCTCCTGCCCAGTGCCCGCTGCAGGCTGTGACAGACTAATCGGGCACCCGCATCCCTGCCCAGGAGGGCAGCCCATCGCCGCACGGCAGTGTCCAAACCCTCAACAATTCGGGGAGCTTCCCAGAGCATCCCACAGCCCGCTCGCAGACCTGCCTCCCGACTGCTCAGGGCTGCGAGCAAGTGGGCTCTGCCCTTCCCAAACGGAGAAGGAGATGAGCCATGCCAGGAGAAGTCAGGATTTTTGGGCCGGCTGTCACTCGCACAGCTTCTCCCTTCCCGTGCCCTGGCTCTCCAGCATCAGGCCACCACAAGAGGACACCCATGCCCGCAAGGGGCTTTGCGAGACCGAGCCCGGCACATTCAAACTCTCCCGCAGCTCCGAGCTGAACAAACACGGCAGGGGAAGGAAGGGAGCCGAGGATCGCACCTGGGCACGCAGGGGCACCCACACGGCAGCGGCGGCCACTCCGAGCTCCCCCAGACCCTCCCTCCACGGGACATCCAGCTGGGGGCAAGCAGAGGGGGCTCCCCCCACCCACTGCGAGCCCGGAGGGACGCGACGGAGCCGGGGGATGCTGCGAGCGCTCAGGGGGACCGGGCCGGCCGCGCTGTGAGCCCCCAGGGGTCCCGCAGCCCCGGCGGGGCTCCCCCGGTGCCGCCCTTACCTCGGGGCCTGCCGGCAGCGCTGCCCGGGCGAGTGAGCGCGGCCCCGCCGCCGCCGCCGCCTTATAGCGGCCGTGAGGGGAGCCCGCCTCCCGGGGGCGGCCCCGGCCCCGGCCCCGGCCCCGGCTCGGATCGGCCCAGCCCCGCACGGCTCCGGCTCGCCTCAGCCCAGCCCCGGCACGGCCCCAGATCGCCTCAGCCCAGCCCCGTACGGCCCCAGTTCGCCTCAGCCCAGCCCCGTACGGCCCCGGCTCGCCTCAGCCCAGCCCCGGCTCCGATCAGCCCCGGCCCCGGCTCGGATCGGCCCAGCCCCGCACGGCCCCGGCTCGGCTCAGCCCAGCCCCGGCACGGCCCCAGATCGCCTCAGCCCAGCCCCGCACGGCCCCGGCTCGGCCCTGGCTCGGCCCGGCCCCGCTGGGTCTCCGGGAGAGGCAGCGAGGGGTGCGGACAGCCGGGGTGGGAGAGGAGGTGATACCGGGACAGGGGGGAGATAAGGAGGGGAGCAAAGGGAGGAGAAAGGGAAAGGGAAAAGCGGGGGAAAGAGAGAAATGGAAGCGAGGGAAGGAGAGAAAATGAGAAGGAGAGAAAAAGAGAGAAATAGAGAGGAAAGAGGGAGGGGAAAATATGAGAGAAAAAGAAATAGAGAGAGGGAAAAGGAAGGGAAAAAGGAGAGGAGAGAAGAAGAAATAGAGGGAGGAAAAAAGAAATAGGAAAAGGGGAGAGAAGGAGAGAAAAAGATGTAAATAGAGGGAGGAAAAAGGAGAGAGAGAGGAAAAAGGAGAGAAAGGGGGAAAAGGAGAGAAAGGGGGAAAAGGAGAGAAAAACAGGGAAAGAGAGAGAAAAAGAGGGAAAGGGAGAGAAAAAAAGAGAAGAGAAAAAGAAATAGGGAAAAGGGAGAGAAAAAAGAGAGGAGAGAAAAAGAAATAGCGGGAGGAAAAAGGAGAGAAAAGGAGAGAAAGAGGGAAAAGGAGAGAAAAAGCAGAAGAGGAAAAATAAAAAGATAAATAGAAGGAGGAAAAAAGGAGAGAGAAAAGGAGAAAAATAGGAAAAAAGGAAAATACAAAAAGAAAAACGAGAACAGGACAGGAAAGAAAAAGAGAAAAATGGAAAAATAGGAGAAAAAAGGAAAAGGAAAAAGAAAAGTAGAGAAAAGAAAGCAGAAAAAGAGGGGCAAAGAGAGAAAAAGTGAAGAAAGATGAAAAGGTGAAAAAAGAGAAAAAGAAAAAGTGGAAAAATAGAAAACAGTGAAAAGAGGAAAAGTTTCAAAAGAAAGGAAAGAGAAAAAAGGAGAGAAAGAAAAAAGAGAAAAGGGAGAGAAAAAATACAGAAGAAGAGAGGGGAGGGGGAAAGATGATGAAAGAGAAGGGAAGAAAGAAAAGGGAAGAAGAGAAAAATAAAGGAAACAGGGAGAGAAAAAAAAATTTAAAACACGAAAAAGCAGAAAACAGATGTAAGGGGGAGAAAAATTAAACAGCATGTCTCTGTTTGTTTTCTGTTTTGATTTGTTTTTTCCCTGCCACAATAAAATACTGAGGTAGACAAGGCAAGGGGAGGCAGCAGATCCTCACCTCTGCTCCCTCCCCAAGGGCAAGAAAAACTAGCACCAAGGAGAAACAAGGCAGGTGAAATTGAAAATCCCCTTCCTTGCAGGGCTCCTGAGCACAGGGAAGGTGAGGGAAAGGGGGGTCACTCAGGCTGTGTGTCCCAGGGAAAATTGGCTATCCAGCCTCCTGCCGAGCCCTGAGAGCGGCACTGACAGCTCCCAGGGATCTCCACCAGGCTGCTCCCAAAACTCCAGGTGAGCCAAAGCAGGGCTTGGCCCTCAAACCCTCCCCCTGAGCCCACAGCAACCTCCAGCTCCTAAATCACCTCAGCATGGCTTTGGGGTCCTTAATGATTTGGCTGCCAGGGAACAAGAACAGAGGGATGAGTCTCCCACCATGCCATGGATAGAAAGGGTGGAATGTAGGGTGCCTCCTCTCCCTTCCTCACTTCCACTCTCCCTGGGTGAGGTCCTCCCAGCTTCACAGCTGTCGGTGAGCAAAGCGTTCCAGCATCTGCTTGAATTCCCAGCGCTTGCCCAACTCCGCGGATATTGGTGGGATTGAAGCATGGTGATGTCAGAGAGTGACAGGATTAGGTTTAAAAATAATCATGGACTGAAGAACTTGGCTAAATCAGGCTCTTGAAAATCCTAGGGGAAAAAAAAAAAAACCCCAAAAACCAAAACTAAAGGCACTGTAGCAGAGCACTCTGGTCACTTGGCCAAAAAAGCAAGTGGAGTGGTTTGGCCTTACTTGGTGTGCCAGAAAATAACACCAAAATGTGCAAAGTCTTCCAGAGCTCTCCAGAAACACCAGCCAGCACCTGGAACCACAAAGCTGCTGGATGTCCAGGAGTCACAGGCAACCTCCCCTGCCTTTTGCCAAGGCAGAGCCCTCACTGCCCTCTCCTGGTTCCTCCTTTCAGGTATCATTTTATGGGGAGCAGGTTCCTCACAGAGGAACCACGGCCCATCCCCTTTTCGTTACAAAAACTGGTTTTTGCTTGGAGTTCAGGCATTAAAAATCTGCACAATACAAAACCACCTCCCTAGAACAGAGCAAGCAGAGCTGGAAACCTCAGATAAAATCAGCAGAAGGTCGATGTGCTGCCTGCTTGCCTTGATTAATTGGTATCTGCCACCAATCCAAGCAGGTGATCCAAGGGATGTGATTGCAGAATGCAGTTGCTGTGGCCAGCAACTCCTTGGAGATGCAGCTGTCCAGGTGATCTATCACTCACTGAAATGAGACAGGCTGGGAGAACTGGGATTGTTCAGCCTGCAAAACAATGTTCTGAGGGAACCTTGAAGCTCCTTCCAGTGCTTGAAGGGGTTCCAAGAGAGCTGAAGAGGGACTTTGGATAAGGGGAAATAGCTTCCTATTGCCAGAGGACAGGATTAGATGAGATATTGGGAAGAAATTCTTCCCTGTGAGGGTGGGCAGGCCCTGGCACAGGGTGTCCAGAGAAGCTGTGGCTGCCCCTGGATCCCTGGAAGTGTCCAAGGCCAGGTTGGAGGGAGACTGGAACAACCTGGGATAGTGGAAGGTGTCCCTGCCCATGGCAGGGGGTGGAATGGGATGAGCTTTAAGGACCCTTCCAACTCAAACAATTTTTTGATTTAGGAAAGCAAAGCTCTGCAGTTTTCACCCTGTTATGGAGGAATCTGTGACAACATGTCAGTGTTGGGTAAAATGCAGCACTGTAAGCCAGATCATTATTTAACTGCTTTGGTTTGCATTTATATTTTGTTTAACTGCCTGAACTACAGCAATATGTTGTTTGTTTTTTTTTTCTCCAAAAGCACAAGTTTTTACTAATGGGAGTAGAGGAGAGAAAAAATCCTGAACTTCTCCCAGTCCTCACAGCCTTTCCCAATTGACTTTGGGAATGCAGGCTGAAAGCACCCTTCCTTTCTCTTAAGGTTTCCCTTTCCAGCTGGGAGGCAGATGGAAACTGACACCCAGCCCTGCCTACTCAAATCAACAGAGAAATCAAAGATAAAAATTAAAAAACTCAATTTGGCAGCTCTGAGTGCTGGGAATACACAGGCTTGGGAGTGAGAGAGAAGGCCAAGAAGGCAAAGTGCAGATTGTATTGGGTGGGGGAGCATTTTGATTGCACGGCAAGTATCAGTGGGACAAAGGGAAACATTTCTCCAATTGCACAAGAGAGGGTTTGCGTGCAGCAGGAGCAAGGTGGGAGCAGCCTCAAGCACAGGCAGAGAACGATGCCAGCAGTGAAAACACACACCTGGCCATGACAAAGCCCGGGACAGCCCTGGAGGAAGCCAGGCTGTGATCCATGAGGTGTCTGAAGGTGGAGCTGAGCTTCCTGCAGGATGAACACTCAGCACCCGCTTCCTCCCTCTGCCAAGACAACCAGCCCTGTGTCCTCTCCCAGGCACGTTCCTCACTGCATCACGGGATGATGGATGGATGGATGGATGGATGGATGGATGGATGGATGGATGGATGGATTGGTGGATGGATGGATTGGTGGATGGATGGAGGAACGTGCTAACAAAATGAATAAATAGATGACTGCATCAGGAGTCACCTCTGAAACGGCGGCAGAAAGGAAACGAACGGCGCATTTCCAGCATCAGTGGCTGCGGTGCTGCCCGGCTTCACTTCCCCCCAGCAGCAGGGAACAATCAGGTCATTTAATGCCAAACCATGACTCCAGCAGTGTCAGCAGCCTCAGGGAAGCCCCAGGGCTGGTCTCCTGTCCAGCTCCATCCTGTCCAGTCCGGAACAGACGCACGATGAGGAAAGCAAGGGGAAGAGAGCAGGAAGAAGCAGCTTCCCACTGCAGGGCAGGAAAGATTCTTGTGCTCATAGGCAGCTCCAGGAAACCAGAGTCCTCCTCTGCATGGAGTGAACCAGAGATGCCCCAAGCTGAGGAAGCTGCTCAGGGGGTGGGAAAGCCAGTGCTAGAGAAACTGGGGCAGAAAGAAGCTGACCTCTTAAAAGTGGAGAAAAAAGGAAGAGAAGTGCATGGAGAGGCTGCCAGGGCAACCACAACCCATCCTAGGGCAAGGCTTCTGCTTCCCCTAGCCTAGCCTAAACCACTAAACCAAGCAATAAAAGAGAAATGACAGCTCAGAACTTTCCTTCCTCCTCCACACCACCCACCTGTTAGTTCAAAGGTTCATGAGATATTATATTTTTATTGCTAAAGCCATTCAGGGGCTGATTTCCATCACTGCCGCAGCTCCAAGGCTGCATTTTCAACTTCAGCACCACAATAAGGACCAAATTGAAGATGAAGATTGTCCAGCATAAAGCTGAGCTCCTAGGGCTGTCACAGGCCTCCAGTATCTGTGGTTTGAGGCAGCATACGCTGAAAGCTTTGTGCAAAGCTGCCGGGAGAGATCTGTGTTTTCCAGTTCCTGTCCGGCCCGGGGACGCTGCCGTCAGCTCTCGCCTCCTGACAAGTGACGGTGAACAGCTCTGATTCAGAGAGACAACTCAAAGCACACAGTGCTCCACGTGGCCTTCTTCAGCTGGGCCACCCAGGCTTTTAACTATTCTCTGGCTTTGTCCACCCAAAGACAGAATCACAGAATCTTTTAGGTTGGAAAATGCTTCCGAGATCATCGAGTCCAACCTGTGACCGATCCCCACCTTGTCACCCAGCCCAGAGCAGGGAGTGCCGCATCCAAGCATTCTTTGGATGCCCCCAGGGATGATGGACAGAGAGACATAGCAGGAGAAAGGTTTAAGGTCTTGTCCACCTGCATGGCAGGGCATCTTCTGTCAATCCCAGCAAGCTTTCCCAAAGCCAAGCAATAATACGGCAACAATTCCAGCAGGATCCACGGAGGAAAGGGCTGGCAGAGAAATCAATTTGCTATTTCAGTACAATGAGAGCTTTCAGGAGAAATCAATTGATGGTGGAATTAGGAATATGACCTGTGTAGCCAATAATTATAGAAGATGGGTCTCCCCTTCACAGTTCATTTTCATCTTGCCCTTTCCACTAAATAAAGGTGTTACCAATGGATGTTATTTGCTGCTCCGTAATCTGCTGTCAGAGACATTACTGCCATTTATTTGAGAGCGTGCCAGAATGTGACCATGAGGAGGATAACATCAAACCCTGAGCCAGAAATCCTGCCTGGAGCAGCTAAGCAGGCAGCAGAGAAGATTTTTTTTCAGAGACATTGATTTTTACATAAACATTATTCAAAAACCTCTGCTGTCCTTACAGCGCACTCTCAGATTAGCAGTGAGATGTAAACACGGCAAGGGCAGGTTTTGACAGGAGCCATGCTATGGAAATCTGCATCAGCAGCAAGTGGCAGGCTGGGGACAGAGAGAGGAAGGCAAGGAGC
The DNA here is from genome assembly GCF_971803275.1 of Cyanistes caeruleus. Lineage (NCBI taxonomy): Eukaryota > Metazoa > Chordata > Aves > Passeriformes > Paridae > Cyanistes > Cyanistes caeruleus. The sequence goes on along the minus strand of NC_141707.1, from coordinate 4,812,688 downwards.
TGGAATTAGGATGATGGGATCATCACCCCACCTTTGCTTGCTTGCATGGGAAAGAGCCCTGCTAGGTGTAAAAAAACTTAAATGTTACAGGCTGGTAAGAAATAAAAAATTCATTAAATCATAAATCTTTTGGAAAGGGGATCTACTGTGGAGATTATATTCACTTCTCATGGACATATGAATTCAGTGGTGGCATATCATATTGTTCTCTGCAGGGGAAAAAAGACATATTGTTTTAAAGTCTGATATTTAGAGCAGTCCTTGAGGAAGGAAAGCAAATATAATCTTGGCAAGGAAAACTGAGTGCAAGAGCACCGAGGAAGGGACATTAAACGCAGGTCCCAAGTCCCAGCTGCTGAAAGTCAGCATGGTTTGACTGCAGTTCTTGGAGCTAAGCCCATGCATGGGAGCAGAGAGTGAAGGTCACCTCCATTTAGCCACAACTCCTTGACAATGTTAAGTGAGTGAACACAAAGGGTAATTTTTTACTGTGAACAGTCACTGTTTGCCCACCAGCAAACAGGTGAGAAGACAAAGACATTACAGCTGCTTTCATTTGATGTTTGGTGCTTGGGAACTGTCTGGTTCTGTCTCCTTCTGGATTGCTTCTGGCTCAGCAGTGGAAATCGCCGAGCTCTCCTGGCTCTCAGTCCAGCCAGACACTCAGGATCTGGGGAGAACTCAGTAGCCAGCTGCAAAACATGGACTCTCCAAAGCCCTGCTCCAGCTGCTTCCCAGCCTAGCATCCCTACATGCTTGGGCTGCATTCTCCAGGAGGCTCCAGTGGCACGTGCTAGACACGCCTGCTGCAGATCCAGCTCCACCTCCTGCCTAAATTGGATCATTTGGGGGCAAATAAAGCCCTGCCTCCCTCGAGAGACCTTTCCTGGCAGACACCTTGCATACAGCAAGATCTCACAAAGGCAGCTGTGAGGTGGGACTGGCTGCAGGCTCCCTTCCACAGGTATGGTCACACTCCACCTTTGGCTTCTCACCTGTCTCCTGACCACACAAATCTTGTGTTCCTTTCAAAGAGGAGCATCCCTGCTCCCTTTTTTTCCTCCCTACCTGTCTCCCGGAGCATATCTTTCCTCAGGAGAAACCTGTGGATTGTAGAAAAACAGCTCACAGAATAGCTACAGGAAGGTTTTCATCACAGACACAACTCAGTGTACAGTAACTGCTTGTGCCCATGGCCTTCCCCTGTGCTAACTCACCATCCAAAGGAGTTTATTCCAGAGGAACAAGGGGAGAGGACAGCTTAAGCTCTCCACACAAGATAACAGGGACCGCTGAGCGGCTCTTGCACCATAAAACAATCAAAGCCTGTTTGACCCCGTCACACTCTCAGCCAGCCCAGGCACAGATAACCCAACCTGACCCATCAGGAAAGATGGGATTTGCTTATCACTGGGACTGCATAGACCACTCTGCCCAAGAGGGCTCACACACACAGCCTCCTGCAGGAATTCCCTCTCTCCTCCTTCCCTCTGCCCGGCTATCTCACCCTCAGCTTTCCCAGCGCCCATCCCAACGAGGTGCGAAATTTGAAGCATCGCCAAACTGCACACAGGGCTGTTCCTAGGTAATTATATGAGCAGATAAAATAAAAAAGGGCTGATAAAACATTAACCACGAGCAGGCAGAACAACAAAGGCAGAGCACCTGAACCACAAAGACTCTTAATGCAGCACTAAGTCAGCTGGACCTTAGTTGTGTATTTGCCATGTGGATTCAATACCTCCTTCAGATAGAAAACAGGAATAAGGCCCTATTTCTTTCCACATGTGGGCCAGGCTCCTAGTTGAAACAGGCAGTTCACACTGGCCAAAACCTTGGACATCTAATTTCTGTTGCTGAGGTCCTTAGCAATGGCTTTAGGTTCGAGGCACACTGGTAGCATAGCCCAAAACCATAGGAAGTAAAAGAGGTTTTACCTTACTCAAATTATCCAATGTGGGCAACAGAAGGAGGCAATGTGGGCTTTAGCTTCTGTCCAGGGCCCCTGGAAAGTTAATCCTAGCTGATTACACCATTTCTTTTCTTTTTCTTTTTTTTTTTTTTTTTTTTCCATAGAAGAAATAAACAGTCTTTTGTACCAAACATAAGGCTGCCTTATTTTGAAGGAAGATTTATCACCCAGGCTAAATCCATGAGTTCATTCTGGTTTTGCCCCAAATCTTCAAAGCAGTGTTTTACACTGCACCACACAAAACAACTAAGTTGTTCAGCTGGTTCTGCCTCTGTGCCAGGCAGTCCCCGAAAGACATCTCACTTTTCCTTATAAAAAATAATAAAAGAATGCAGACCATCTCATCAGTGGCTTAAAGCCTGCACAGCAAATTCCACGCAGGCATGTCAGAGCTGTGCACACACATCCATAAGGACTGGCAGATCACAAACACCAGCAGAGTGTTGGGGCTTGGAGGGACCTGGTGGAGTAGAAGATGTCCCTGCTTATGGCAAGGGGGTGGAACAAGATGAGCTTTAAGGTCCATCCCAATCCAAACCATGCTGGGGTTCCACGGTGTGACACTGCTTGGTGAAGGGAAGTGGCTGATGGGTGACAAAATCTGCTGAAATAAGGATTGCTCAGTGCCTTCCCTGCACCAACAGGGGCTCTGTTGTACTGAGCTGAAACCTTAAACTCATTACAATGTCACTCTGTCTTTGGATCCCATATCCTGTGGGGGAATCTTCTGGGAATGTATTTTGGTTCAGACTTGGGTCAAGGAGAGTTGACTTGACCTGAAAATAAATCCAGGCGATCTTGAGCTGAAGAGCCATTGACTACTGTTTGCAATACAATAAAGTGAGCAGATCAAACTCGGCTGAAAGCCAGGCTTAACATAAATCCAGGGAAAAAGGGGAACAAGAAGATTCATTCACCACCACGACAAAGGGGATATTTTTTACGTTGGCACAGTTCAGAGCAGTGACTGAAAAGCGCTTCCCAGGCAGCATTTTTAGTGTCCCATATGGTGTGTGCTGTTTAGCTGTGCTGGTATCTCCAAAGGACTGGCAGCAAGATAAGAGTTTACACCACCTGGATGTGTGTGAAAAAGGGGTTGTGGGATGTTTTATTTTTTATTTTTTCACCATTTTTAACGTCACTAGCAGGAGTTCCTCAGCTTGCACACAGGGCAGCTTTTGTGAGAGGTAATTTATATGGATCCCCAAGGAAGGGTCTCAGTGGCCGGGCTCTGAGCTCTGTTGTGTGCACATGTGTGTAAAACTCTCTGTAACTTTTGGTTTACAGTCCAGGTTGTACTCACTGCAGCTCCAGGATGAAATCTTCTCCTGCCTCACTGCACCACTACCTTCACTGAAGTCAGCCTTTTTCCTCTTCCAGGAGCTGTCAAAATGTTTGCTGGATAAAGCAAGTTTTGGTCCAGATCCCTACCCGCACTGCAGTGCACCCTCAGAAAACATGGACATCCCCACAACTCTCCTTCCCAGGGCTCAGCTCCAGAAGCAGCAGCTTGATCCACCAGCTCTTTCCCCACAACACAAACCCCACTTAGCAAATTTTCCAGCTCCTCCACGAGGCTGCTTGTCCAGCAAACACTCAGGAGCCTCTGCCCACCCAGCAGCCCAAGCACAGTAATTTGGCCATTTTCCCAAAGTTCCAACTTCACCAGCAAAGTGTCCCACGAGGATCTAATGAATGCATCCTCCAGAACAAGCTGTGGGTAATGACAACATCTGCTGATGCTTGGACATCACCTCTTTCTGTCCCTGCTTAGCCTCCTCAGAGCTCTCCTAGCAAAAGCTTTTGTGCTTTTCCAACCTAGAGCAGATGGTTCATCTCCAGATAAATATTAAATGGAGTTTAGCCCTTCTGCTGGCATTCATTATCTACTCCATTTTATAATAAGAAGCTGGTCAAATCCCTCCAGCCTTCCCAGACAAAACCAGCCAGGGTAGCTGCTTTCAGGAGATGAAGGCAGCCTCTGTGGGAAGACATGAGTGCCACATTCCTCATCTGAGTGCAACTATTTCTAAACACAGCTCAGGGAAAGCTGCATATTTATTTTTTTTATTGCATTAAAACCCATTTTATTAACCAAGTGGTACTTTAATGTGGATGATGCCTTTGTTTATAAAATAAATTATGCTGTTTCTTCCCATCTCCCACTGTGATTGCATGATTCTTGGTCAGATTGTATAATGTTTGATCTAAGAATGTATAAACTCCACTAAACAAAGCTGCAATAGAAAGTTGAATAATAAGTCGAGACTCCAACCTCTCTCAGGGAAAAAAAAAGGTGAGTTTGACAAAGTAACATGCTGAGAGAGCCTGGGAATCTTTGTGATGGACTAGAGTATTTTAACAGGGGCTGAATATTCCAACTCAGCATTTCCCATCTGTGCTTTTAAAAAGTGACAGGGACTTCACCCCTGACTCAAGTGAAATCTTCACGAATTGGGATTTCTTTAACAACTGTGTGAAAATTAACACTTTCACTTGCAATTAGCAGCACCACAGCCCTGTTCACACTTTTGCTGCAGAAACAAGCTGCACATGAATATTCACAGCCAGGCAATGCCATCTCGAAGAAAACCAGTGCTGAGAAGGGCTTTACTTGTCTCTCCTTCAGACAGAAAAAAGACACAGATCAGTCTCTGCACAGGGGCTTTGCAGATATTTGCCACTGCTCATTTTGGAGAGCTCAGGGACAATCATGGAATGGTTGGAAGAGACCTTAAAGCCCATCAAATTCCCACCCCCTGCCGTGGGCAGGGAACACTTTCCACTACCCCAGGTTTCTCTAAGCCCCAGTGTCCAACCTGGCCTTGGACACTTCCAGGGATCCAGGGGCAGCCACAGCTTCTCTGGGCACCCTGTGCCAGGGCCTGCCCACCCTCCCAGGGAACAATTCCTGCCCAATATCCCATCCATCCCTGCCCTGTGGCAGTGGGAAGCCACTCCCTCTTGCCCTGTTCTATGTGTCCTTGTAAAATCACTTCTCACCTAGCTGGTAAGGATTTGCTCTGCTGAGGCAGGTCTAAGCATTATGGAAACTCAAGTGGTTTTTAATGGACACATCTTTCCTTCCCAAAAAATACCCATCATCACAGCAGCTGAACTTCTCAACCCCTCTGTGTTTGCAGAACCATCTTAACACTTCTTTTTATACGTCAGTTCCACTTAGAACAGCAGAAACCTGAGCAAATCCAACCCTGGAGATTTTCCAGCCATCAGGAGAGGTCCCAGAAGGAGAAGACCTGTCCAGTCTTTATCCATGACCTGCCCCTTCTCTGCTCAGGTGCCAAGTGCATTGCAGTCACAGAATGTGAGTCCTTTCTGCACAGCTCACACCACTAAAACCAGTTGGAAAAGAGGGAGAATTACTGGTTTTAATGTCATAAGCTTGACAGAAATGTTATGGGAGTTACGCAGACCCTTTTAATGCAGCAGTCTGCAAAGTAAAGCTGTGGTTATTTCAACTCCACCTTTCCTGACCAGTGCAATAAAGCCTGAAGGAGCACAAGAAATGCAGGAAAGGAGGAGGAGGTCAGGAAAACTCCAGTACTGCCTCATGGACAGTCCCATTTCAAAGCACACTGTGTGTGGCCAAGCAGTGAAAGCCAAAATTATGAACTCAGTCACCAACCAGACCTGGAGCAGAAGCTCTGCCTAGGACTTTAAAAATCCAAGTAAAATCTCATTCCTTGGTGGTATTCCATCCTCAAGCCAGTCTGAAGTCACCCCCAGGATCTGATGGGTGGTGTTCCATGACATCCTGAAGAGACAGAGGCCACCCTGCTCCACCCTTTCCAGGAAGGATGGGCCCATGCTCTCCTCTTTCTGCAGGACCTTCCCTTTCCAGGATCTGCTCCAGCACCTTTCAGCTGCACCAAGGCACAGAAGATAAAGAAAGTGCCTGATTTCTACTGTCAAAGAGAAAAAGGAGATTCCCCGGGGCCCCTTTCCACTAGCTGAACAGCCAAAAAGTTGTTCTCTACCAGAATAAAAGGCCACTAAGAGATCTGGAGCTGATCTGAAGCACATGAGTGGAAATTGGTGGAGGCCTTGGTGTCCTCAAGGAAGCCAGGAGAGTGGAAAGCAGAGAACCACAATCCTCAGAGCTTAAAATGTTTACTTAAAACTGGATGCCAGGAAGGTGAACCAAAATAATGCTTGAAAAGACAGAGTGGCTATTTAAGGGATGGAAAGACAGATTGTAATTACAGGGTCATGGGGTAAATTTAACATGGCTCATCTGAAACAAATTGAGAACCAATTAGGCACCCAAAATGAAACAAACACCTCTAAGTCCTTTACTAACTCTTACTTGGGAGTAGCAGAGGATATTCAGTTTTAAAAGCAAATGCCTTCTCACTTTGCAGAAAATTTTATAGGGATGAATCGGGTAGTAAAGTTCTTGCCAGCAGTTGTTTTGCTTGACTGCCTGAAAAGCAAACAAATAAATAAACCAAAAAAACCCCCAAACAACTCCTTAATTGAAACTTCAGGCTAGTCCTGGAAAATTCCCAGCCCACCAATAGAGCTGGTGGGGAGCGTTCCAACAGGCAGACTTTGGGCAGAAGAAAGGTTTTCTGCCAAAAAAAAAAAAGTTGGGTTTCACGGAAATATCGTCACGGAAATATTTTCAGTTTTCCAGCACGTCAAAAATTGAAGGAACGTCTTAATTTTCAAGGTTAAGTCATCATTTGGTCTGGATCAGCTGCTGTTCCCCACCCTTGGTGGGTGAAACTTTCTGTTGGAGCTCCCTTAACATGATTCATCCAACCCTCTCCCACGAGAGACATTGCTTCCTTGGCATCCCTCCTGCATCCTGAGAAACACAGTCCAGCCAGAGGAGGATGGAGGCAGCTGCTCCAGGCTCTTGCACAGAAACAGGAGGACTTAATCATGCTCTTGACATGAAAAAGAAAAGGATACATTTGGTTTTGAAGCCAAGCTGCAGTGATGAGTCAAGCACAGCGCTGTAATCAGCACACACCCACCGCTGGCTCCAGAAGCGAGGGGTTTTTATTTATGGGTTATTTATGGGTTATTACAGGGAACCAGGAGACAGCAGGATTGCCACCAGGCCAGCTGCCACTTCTGCCAGTCCCTCTAAATCCTCTGGATTCCCCAACAAGCTATGAATGGCCAGATGGATGAAGGAGAGGGCAAAAGGCACTTCCAACCACTCTGCAAGACCTTCACTGAGCAATCCATTGTTGAGCAAGAGGCCCACACATGATGATTGGTCCTGCAAAACAGACATTACACACACTTTCGGGGCTTTCCCGGGCTATCAAGACATTTTGGCTCATCCTTCAGGATTTGGCATGCAGTATTTATCAGCACAGACAGGTGTTTGGGTAGCAGGGATGTCCAGCCATGGTAGGACAAGCATCTGGTGCTCATGATCAGTTGCTCCAGAACAGCTCCTTGTGTCTTGGAAAAGCTGGGAAGTCAGAGTAAACCAAAGATGGATTTAGGGCAGTCCCTGGGACACAGCATTGGTCTCACAGTGTGTTTGCACAGAGCAAAAGGTGCTGCTCACTCTGTTTGGGCTGTAACTATCAGTAACTCCTGGGACTGCCCAGGAGTTCAGGGCAACATGCCACGAACAATTCCTGTGCTCCAGAGATCACCATTCAGCAGTGACTGGTATTTACTTCATACCCTGAGTCATACCACCACTGTTAGTTCTGCATCAGCTCATTTAAGCAGACAGGGATATGCTGATGGCATCTCAACCCCTCCAGACTTGTTTTGTCAAATGACCACCACGCCCTGCCTTACCTTCAAGGATTCGCTGGCATTCAGCCTGGAGGAGCAGTGAGCTAGAAATCCCAGTGTGGAGCCAGAAATAAAGATTCCTCTCTGTTTACTACCTGAGCTGCAGTCTCTTGGCCTTCCCACTCAAGAAAAACTTATCTTTGTAAGATTTCAACCAGTGCTTACATCCCCATAACAAATGCACACAGAACTTGAATGAGCCAGATTAAATGGCTACGAGTGTTTTCGAGGTCATTGAAGTCAACAGAGCAAATTTCCTGTTGGGTTTCTCTCAAATAATGTAAAACAAAGCCATTTATTTACTCTCAAAAAGCATTTGGGATGACATAAGCCTGCTTTCACCAGCAAGAGGCCAGTGAGGCTTGTAATCCCTTGCAAACATTTGGTCATTGAGGTCTTCTCCGAGTTACAAGTGGAACTTCACACTTTGGGACAGCTGCTTTTGGAATCCTGTAGGATCTGATGCCACCAGCTTAACATCAACCAGCATATCAAGTACTTAAACAGAAACAACACTACTGAGAGTGAAGAGGATTCAAGAAGCAAAATTACCACGTTTAAAACCTTTTCAGGAGTTTCAAACCCTGAACCACGTAAGTTCGGGAATTTCTGAGACTCATTCCTACCTTCTTTTTCTCCTTACTGCAGGTGATGTGAGAGTTTTCATGTGAGCCTGGTGCATGTCAATGCCATCTGGAAGGACCCTCATTCCGGGATATTCACAAATGTTTTACTGCACAGCTGAAAAACGTGAAAAGGAATAAATTATAAAGCATCTTGAGCGATCATCCACTCCCACGAGGCACTTTTAGGAATAATGTACAACTACATTACAAAGCCCCTTGTTCTTCAAAGCGATGCTGATGCTGCAGAAAATGATAAATCAATTCTGCAGAGGGCTTTCAAAACTGCTTGTTCCTTAGGGTTTATGAGGGGGCTGTGATGTCCACGTTAAACGTAGGGGTTGCGTGCCTCCAAACCTATGTTCTTCCCTTCTGTGAGTTTTAGGCTGCCAAATCAAATGCAGAAATAGCTTCAAAAAGGGTTCAGAAGATGTAGGTGCACCCCAAGAAGCTGAGACATTGTGCCTGCTCTTACAGACACAAAGCCATCTGAAGTACTGAGGGGCAGCAAAGCTTTGACACACGGAGAGTCACAAGCTGCTGGTGACATGGAACAATTGGCAGCTGCCCAGCTCATTATGCCCAGCCATCCTTCGAAGGCTATCGTTCTGTGGAGCAGGAATCAATACCCCACACACTGCTACGAGCTGAGCCCGGGGGCTGAGGCATTGGATCACTGGGAAAGCAAGGAATGGGAACGCTGGAAGTGGGAGCAAGCACAGCCTCACCTGATCCTGTAATGTGGAGTGAAAAGGGGGAACACAAAATGTTCAGGCTCCTGCTGCAGGGGGTCTGGTTTGTGGTCCCTCCGCAGAGGTGTGTGCTGATGGGTCCTTGCCATCACCCTGTGTGGCCAGGCTGATGTCATCAGCCCCGTGTCAGACTCAGGGCTCTCACAAACACTGCCTCCGCTCCAAACACACAATCACTTAACACAAAAGCACTCCTTTATCATCACAATATCGTCCCAAATTGCACAGGAAGCACACCTTCAAGGGAAGCATTTTAATATTGATCACCCCCAGGGACCTGTGCTAGCAATGGATGAAGAGAGGCTTTAACCACATCCGACAGGATCGCTGTTGTCCGAGGCTTTGGATCTCTTTGTTGCCCTCTCAAGACACTGCTCCAACCCGCTGGGCTCGTACCCCTCAATGCCAGAGGCTGGCTCCAGCTGCTTTTCATCGCTGTCTAAGAAATTATCACAGGAGACTTCATGCAATTAGGTCTCAAAAATGGGGATGTCAGTCCTCCAGGGGAACTAAGCCTGCTTCATGAAAGCCACTTCAGCCTTTGCTTTTGCTGCACAAGGTGTTTTTTTTACCCTGAGGATTTCTATCAAAGCAAGACACTAGTCAAGACACAGCAAGCCAGAGTAGTTTTTACCTCTTTGTAGCTTATCAAGGTGAATGTCAGTGGAAAAAAAATAAATTTAAAATCTCAGAGGTGACCAGGCACAGAGATGGCCATCTAAAGTTACATACTTTGGTACAAGAAAAATAAAAAACCCACCCCTCTGTTTTTAGTAAAAGCAAACCTGGTCTGTCTCAGCGCCAGGACTCCGTTTAGAAATTGGCGACGGGAGCGTAATGAGCCGCACAAAGCCAGCCCTGTCACACCTTGCTGTTCCTCCCTGCAGACTGAAACCTCTCTCAGGATCCCCCACCTGGCTGAAGGTACCTTCCAGCCCCCATTCCCAGTGTCCTGCTGGCTGGACTGGGGAAGGGTGTGTTTCAAGGCCGTGTTTCTCAGGGTGGCTCCAGCGTCCTGCAGGATTCGAGGCACGGGCTGCAAGCACTGATCCTGCACACAAGGAATACCAGGGGGAGGATGGACAGGGATAATATTTGTTCTGAATGTATGTGCTACAGAAGCGTGCCTCAAACCCAGCTGTGCAAACAAAGAAAGGAAGGAGAGGTATCTCTGGTGAAGCCCAGCTCTGCTTGGATGGTGGATGAGGGAGATTCAAGGCTCTGGACAGCACACTCCTTTTTCCTCCTCCATCCATTCCCTCCCTGATCACTGCAGCCTCTCAGCTTAAAGGCATCCCCAGAATTAAAAGCCTGCCATGTTTAAATAATCCCTGCTGAACCCAGGCTGTTACACCTGGCATGTTCAACACCCACCTGGACTGGAGCTCCAAATCAAGATGATGCTCCCATCTCAGCAGCTCATGTTGAAATCCCAAGGCTGACAGGATTAAGGAGAGGAGACAGGAGTTGTCACTTCACCACTTCCCTTAGCATCTTCCTCTGAAGAGCTTAAGGCTTCTTACGAGGCCAAACCGTCTCCTGAATTTTCTCTGGTCATGGAAAGCAACAACAAATTGAGACAAGGTGAAGAACTAAAGCAGCCGGCATTCTGGAGAGATCCAAGCTATTCCCAAAAGGGAAACAGTTGCATCTTGAGGAAAAAAAAACCCCTACATGTTGCACTTTGACTGGGCTGGACTCCTACAACATTTATTTTCACAGGTAATTTATGCCTATGCAGCACCTGCTCACCCAGAGCGTCCACCACTCTCCAGCTACCCAGGCATCCCAGAAAATGTGGCATCAATGTGGTCCAATCCTTCTTTTTTTTTCCTCCTGGATATGACACTTAGTTCCAAACTGAAAACAAAGAAAAGCTGGATATCTTTCAGAGTGAATAACTGCAGGATTTTACTGCAGATGTTTTATCCAAAATATTTTCTAAACATCTTCACTCTGCAAACGAGGGCTGAGCTTGTAACTTCTTATTTTGCATTACATTTTTATTGTGTCTCTGAAATAAAGACATCATAAAATAAGTTAGTCTTGATCCCTTTTCCCCCCCCCAACTCTGTGTTCAGGGTGAACAACAGGATGAACTAAAATACAAATTTACAGATAAAATTCGTATTTAGCTTTATGGAGGGATAAAGCTCTTCATTGCAGGACATTGCAGGACACAGACATTTCCTTACTGTGCCTGATCCAATCTGCAAAATGTCCTTTCATTTTCAGTCTGGATATAAAATGTCAGTGATCCAGAAGACAGAAATATTTGTAAAATGTCAATTTTTTTTCTGGCCCTCACCAACACACAGGAATTGTCAGAACACAAGACAGAAGATGAGGAATTGATTCATGGCTGAACTACAATTAAGTTGTAGCTTTCCCTTCACTTCCAGAGCTTTATTAGGCAGATTTTATTTGATGAAATCAATTATACGGCACGCTGGAGATAAGTTAGGGAATTAGCTTTGCTTATGCTAATGCCTATCACTCCGGGGTGGTTGTGCCTGGGAAGAAGGTGTGGAATTTGATGTGATTTATTTAGGAGCAGCCCTCATTATTCCATGAGAGGAAGATGGCTTCAGGGAGGAAAGGTGAGGGCAGAGCTCCTCAGGACCAGCACCTGTGGCATCTGCTCATTTCCTGACATATTTTTCCCACAGCACACAGAATTCCTGTGGACACTTTGAACACTGTGAGAGGCAGGGAGATGTCAATGCCTTCTGGAGCTTTTGGTTGGGGTGGTTTTACCCCTTGCTGGAATAACTCTTGGCTTCCTTATTTCCAGTTCTAGTTAATATAAAACCAGGACTAAAATACTGCAAAAGGGCCTGACAGAGCCTGTACCAGTGGGGAGAAATTGCTTTCCTCTCTTCTAAAAATGGGTCACCCACCTTAATCCAGCAGGTTCTAAGAGCACAGATTTTCACTGTCACTATTAACCTATCTCATCCTGAGATCCTTTGGAATTAAGCACCTCTGGAGAAGAGGGAAAGCCTTTCAGTACCCATTTGATGCTGTACAAAATCAAAGGTAAGTCCAAAGGCTTCTGCTGATTCCAGAAGGGGACAATTATCTGCTAATGATGGTGTCTGCAAGGCTCATGGTCACACTGAGCTGGATGCAAAGCTTAGGAAGCACAGCTGGAGGTAAGTGCCACCTCTCCTTCCACCTCAGACTGGTAATAAGCTGGAGACACTGGTGGAAAGAGGCCCCTTCCTCAGCTGACTGGATTTCACACAGAAATCTCTCAAAAATTGCTCAAGTGTCCTCTTGCAAACCAAGATTTTGGAGGTTTCCAGCACTGCTTGATAGAGCAGCACATTTCCAGAAAAGGCAAAACCAAATGAACAAAGTCAAACCCGAGGCTTTGTTTGCTTTAGAGCACAGGAACCAGCCCCCAGATATGAAACCTTATCTCCTGCCTCTAACAGGCTGGATCCTTGTTCTTTGCCTTGCTCCCAGATTTTCCTCCACACAGGCTGGCCTCTGAAGAGTCCTCCTGTGGCCACATGAAAGGCTTTTCACACCCCTGCATGGCACCAGCCTTTAATGCAGCCCAAAAATCAGAGCCACTGTCAGATCCCTTCCGGCTGGATCGGAGCTCAGGCTGCTCAGCCTTGGGTCTCCGACACGGAGCCTAAATGTACCGTGAAAAAATCTGGAAACAGAGGCACTCAGGGCTTTAATAAATGGAGATTTACTTAGTTTGAAGCTCAACATCAGGTTTCTGCTGTACTTAAAGTAAATACCATCCATTAATGAAGAAAACATGGGGTGTGGGGTTTTTTTGTCTTTTTCATAAAAATAAACACACAAGAAATTTAAAAGCTACAGCTTGTAGCTTTCTAAGGACTGCTTTTAATAAATTGAGCATGTACCCACTGTCAGGCATGGAAATGCATTTGATTGGGGAAAAAAATGCCTGTTCCAAAGCTTTTTCTCCAGTTTGATAGAAATGCTGCCAAGTTCAGACTGCCCAAGGTGTGACACATCAGGGATGTTCCTACGGCTTGGCACTGTGTGGGTCCCTGCTGGGGCCACGTGGAACACACAGACCAAGCAGAGAGTGGAGACCAAGGCTGAGAAGGTGATGGAAATTTTTAACAAAAGCAAAGGAAAAAAGAACAACCAAAGCTTCCTGATGGCTTTCCCAGCTGATATCAAATACCAGCACCAGCTGGTTGCTGGTGGATAGAGTCCACACAAAAGTGAGGGGTCTGGTTTCTGTCAGCCACAGCAACAGGGGAACGGGCTGAGCCCCACGAAATGCCTGCAGCAGTTTTTGGGGAAAGCATTCCCAAGGAAAGCAGACTCTTATTCCCACATGCCAGCAGGGGACACCTGCTTATCACCAGCACTTCTGTGTGACCAGGGATGGCAGGTGAGGGCACACAGTGGTGACCACAGAGAGGGAGCGGGCGCTCCTGTGTCTCCAAGAGCAGAAAGTAACACAAATCCCCATGGACTGAACCATTTATAAGTGTTTTAACCTCATTTCCACCACTGCATTCCCCTTCCCAGGCTTCCCCACCAAGCACAACAGCAATTCTCCCGGCTCCCATCTCCCTGACCTTTCTGTTGTTCTGCTCCCCCACCTCTACACATGAACATCACCTGTAAAATCCAGTCCCAGTCAGCTCTCCCTGACCTATGCACCACTCAGAAATTCCTCCTGCTAACATCAGACATGCTTGAATTAGCAAGGAAATGAAAACAAGCCACAGGAAAGGAGTGGGCTGGGGGAAAGGTGGGGATGGAATGCTAAGCAATCATGTCAAGTCACGGCTGGCCACATCGTGTTAGCCGTGTCTGAGGGGTCCTTGTGTCAAAACAGCCAAGGAGGAATCCTGCACAGCCAATCCTGCAGCACTTTGGACTCTTTTTTGGGACACTGGCTCCTTCAAGACATTGGCTGCACATCCCAGAGCTCCACAGCTCCCCTTCTTCACACCAGGAGAACCCAGAAACCACCCAAGGCTCAGCCCTACAAAACCACCACTTCGCAAAGCTACTGTGCAGCTGGGAGAAAGGAGTTTGGAGAGGAATTAATGAATTTTACTCGGTATTAGAAATATGCAGAGTTCTTATAAAAGTCATCAACAACAAAAAAAGACCACTGTTATTTCCAAAACAATCTTGTTTTCCCTATTGCTTCTTCTAACGCAAACACTGGGAAAGATTCCAGCACTGGCACAAGCAACTCTCTCACCCACCTCATAAAAATGGCTGAAAGTGAGAAAATAAACACTTTTTTTATTCATCCAATATCTCCTCAGCCTTATTTTTGCTTGAGCATCCCAGGAAACAGAGCAGAGGTGAAGACAACCCTTTCAAGGTTGACCAGATGGAGGCATCAAACAAGTTCTTTAATTTACCCTAGCAGAACCATAATCCAAACATATTTGCATCTGAAGAACTATCTCCCAAATTAATCTAGCCATGACTGTTGGGGGGTAGGGGAAGACTGTCATTTTATTGATGTATCTTTATATTTTCTAGTTCAAGGAGGTATAAAACTATTTCCAATACTCATTACCCCTTTTTCATTAATGTATTTTTAATGCTGTGATGTGTTTTTCTCATTGATAATGCTCTTAGAAGCCCATTTCCTCCAAACATCCCTTCAGAAGAACATGAGCTGCAGGAGCACCAACCACAACCAGAAGAGCTGGGATCCTGAAAACCTGGGTTGGGCTGCAATAGTAACTCTGCAGCAGTCCAAAAAAAAAAAAGAGAAAACCAGAAGTGTCTGGCTCTTGGAAGGTTGATTAAGTGAGAAATGAGGAGGATTTGCTTCCCAGGACAGACTACTTGCTCCCCACTACATAAACAAAAAGGGTCTTTATAAAGGGAAACGTTTATCAGTTCTTCCTGAGCTCTGAAGATCTGATCACACTGCAGTACTCCAATCTTCAATGTGATACGGAAAGAAATAAAGTTATATGGAAAGAAATCAAGTGACCACCTTTAAAACAGCTCCACAGGTTATAACCCTGGGAGAAGATGGTCCAGAAGCATTAAAGACCAGCCTTAAATGCAACAACTCTAATGAAATTGTGTAGCTACAGATGTGCCTGCCTCCTTAACAGACTGGACCAAATTCAACTCTGCTCCAACGCACCCAGCCCAGCCATGGCTTCCATCTCCACCCTTAATGAAAGCTTGTCCATGGTTTGAATCCAGCAACAATTAACCTTGACAGGGGGAGATAAGATTCAAGTTTCAAAGCACAGAGGGTTTGCTGGGGTTTTGTGCGCTTTCATGAGGCTCAGATTATTATTTTAATGCAGTTGTTTGTGGTTTAGTTTCCTTTTCTTTTTTTTTTTTTTCCCAACTCCCCTTAATGGTAACATTGAAAAGATAAAAAGTTTATGCACTCATGGCAGGAGCCAAAGGATGGCCCAAGTCCAATCTTCCTCCACCCCACCGCACTCCTCGGATACACTTCCAGACAAGGGATCAGACAAAGAGATGCTGGGGAGAGTTTAGGACTGACTGGCCTCAGACTTTTTGGAAAAGGGAGAAGAACTCATTAGGCTAAAGAGAAAGCCAAAAGTAGTTGTGAGAGCACTTTTTTAGAGGCCTAAAGTAAGAAGCCAGCAGATCTCCACATAGTTCCCAGCAGGAAGCCCAGAGTCATCCCCAGCACTGCTGATAGCCCCCCGTGCTTGGCCAGGTTCCACCCGACCATCTGGAGCTCATCTGCCAAGGTGCAGCTCTGAGGGAGGAGACAGAGGGCCTGGCAGAGGTGTTCAGGGAGGAGGAGGTCAGGAGGGGGACGAAGGCTTTGGCTCCTGAGCCTCAGCATGGTTTCACTTGACAGCAACAGAGGGTACATTTCTTCTGCAGATGGTGCAGCTGCCACTGGCATGGGCAGTCCTAGGAGAACTTTAGGATAACCAGCAGCACCTGCATGGAAACCCTCCCAAGAGCTGGGCCTGCGATCGGTACCATCACCGCTCGCCAGGAGCCACAAAGCCACGGCAGCTCCTGCCTCCTGGAGCAATACCTGCATCCCTCCTGTTCTCCACAGCTGATGTTTTGATCTTGCTGATGCCTTCAGCAGAGCTCCATCCGACTGGGGGCCAGCAGCTGGCTCGGTACCTCTGTGCCTCCTTTGAAGGCAGCAGCGATGCTCGCCCTCCCCGAGGGCTGTTAATGAGAGCCTGTTCTCCACTGAGGTGGAAGTACAGCTCTGAAGCCTCCACCAGAGCTCTCCAGACAATGCAGCCACGGGAGGTCTTTCAATAAGAGGAGAGAATCAAAGCTGGGGAGTGACCTGGTCAAATCAGCTGGGGAAGGAGATGTAGGGGGGAGGTGGGAGAGAGCAGGCGCACTGCAAGCGTTGCAGTTTGCTTCCCATGGCCATTGGGCAGCAAAGAGCAGTGGCAGGAGAGTTCCCAGCTGCTCTCAATATGGGCAAACGTCACCTGGAAGGGTTTGCCACTTGTGGGGCTAGAAAATGTGCCATCAGCATAAGAGAGAAGCAAACTAGAGTCCAATATATGGTATTTATTTAAATGCACGCTTGTGCCCCTGCCTTGCATTCAACTGAAACCATTCATCAAGTTGAATACATGGATTTCCCTTCTCTCACCCTAAACTTAACCTTGGACACCTTGCTGTAGGTGAGGGGAGCAAGGAAAAGGGAAAAAAAAAAAGCAGAGGAAAGAGAAAAGGACAGGACTTTTTCCAGGAGACCACCAGTAGATCACATAACCACCACCCACTGCAGCAATGAAAAGACAGCCCAGGCTGAGCTTTTCCTTCCCAACACACACCTCCATGTGCAGGTGAAGCTGCCACATCCTCCCCATGGAAGCTTTTAAAGATGCAGCTCCTCAAGACTCATCCCAGTATTCCCAGATATTTTGTCCTCTCTTGGCATGCTGTAAGCACACCCATTTGTCTCCTTCAAACTCCTGCAGCTCTGTGCTAGGAGTGACCACTTACTATCTGATGACCACCCCTTCAGCCAGAAACGTGGGAAGGGCTTTTTCCAAGGGCTGTTTGGAGCCCAGGAATGGCTTTCAAAGCATGTTGCTCTCACTGAAACTAGCCAAAGTTAAGGCACAGCCTTCTTCTTCTAAAGAGCAATCCCACAAGGCTTTTGCCACAATGATTTCAGTCCCTAGGGAGAGGAGATTGCAAGGCAAAGGGGTGAGGAGGGCAAGAACTAGGGATGCTCCTGGCCAATCTTTGCAGAAAAATGCACCTGCAGGCAGAAGTCATGCTCCTCCCAGAGCCCAAACCAGCACCAAACCCACAAGCTGAATTGTGCCTTCTTTCATATTTTCAGGCCCTAGATCAAAAGACAAAGCCACAAGGGCACAGTCATCTGTCTGACCTGTCCCAGATTTTTTGAACTGCCCTGGAAAGGTACTGCAAGGACTTTAGGGGGGAAAAAAAAAGCTCCTGATAACACAGAAAGCTGGGTTTTAATATTGTGTGCATCATGGTGTGGCTCACAGCAGACCACCAACCTCGCACAAAACCTAGTTCATGGGGAAAAGTCTTTCTAGTAGCCCAGCAGCCTCTAAAAAGGGGAAAAAATGGGACATCACATCTACAAAAAACAAGACACACTGCCAAACTGGCTGCTCACAGCTTCCAAGCAATAAACAAGCCATGGGCAGCCTTGATTTTTAACAAGACATCACTAATGTTGCATTCCAAACGTAAGGAACAGCTCCTGGGGCCAAACCACCAAAGCAGGACTGCTTAAATACCCCACAGCTTGTGGAACCTTGCAGAGCAGCGCTGCGAGCTGCCGCTGAGCACGAGATGATTTCTGCCTTTGCCACATCCTTCCCTGCACGGCTTTCAAGTGCCAGCCAAGCACAGCGTTTTTCCTGCTGCTGGGTGATTTCAGATCCTTGACCTGGTAATGGTATCACATCTGCTAACTATTATCAGAGGGGGAGAAAGGCTCTCCCTCCTGGCTCCCCTGCTCCAATCCCGCACAGCACCGTGTTGTGTCTGTGAGAGCTGAAAGCAGCCCAGCTGTAATTCAAACAAATCAGATCTAATCACCCTTATCAGAAGGGTGATAAAATCAGCAAAGCTGAGAGGCTGCAAAAACACGAGGCAAAGAGGTATTTCTTGATGGGCACGGAAAGCCAACACCTCTGAAGAGCTGTTTTCCCCACAGAGACATCGGATCACGGCGGGGCACTGCTGAAGAGAAGAGTCAGTGCCGGTTCCCTGCCATCTTTTGCGGACATAAAAAATGTTATTTCCCAAACTCTGCTGCTGAGGAGGGCTCTGAGAGCTGTACTCCACAGTCCCCCATAGCTCCCAAATTTTGGACAAAACAGTCACAGTCACTACAGATGGACTGACACCGTGCCAGCCAGATGCTCAAGAGCTGCAGCGATGGTCCAGACAAAACTTGGAGACAGATCCAGGTCCTGTGGAGGTGACCACAAGCCTTACTTTGTTAGCACAGCTCCCCAGCCCAGAGCTGAAGATGAGGGTTTCCCGAGAGTCCCCTTTTGGAGGACAGCACAGTCCTGGATGCTCAGAGAAGCACCGTGGGGCTCTAAGGGTCAATCTGCACATAGCAGTATCCCACAGCTGGTTCTCTTTGCCTGGTCAGCGAGCCATTGCCAGCTCCTGGTCCCAAATTCACCATCTCAGTGGCCCTGTATCACAACAGGAACAGCCCCTGGCAGTTTTCCTGCCTTGGGCTGCCCGGACTTTGTGAACCGGGGCTGCGATGAGATTTTTCTGGTTAAGCTCAGCTCCAGAGGAACCACCTGGAGTCCTTGGCCAGCTCCAGGAGAGCCTCTGCCTTGGTCTGACTCACCTTCCCGTGGCAGAGGAGCCTGAGAAGCGTCCAGGAGAAGAGCTTTTCACGGGATGAAATGCAGTGCACACACTGCATGGGTGTGCAGACTTCCTGACACACACCCCTGACCTCGCTCCAGCCAGCGTCACACAAAACAAAGCTCCACTTACCCACTAGCAGGGCATGTCACGCAGGGATGGAAAAATGAGGGCTGGAAGAGACCTCAGGAGGTCACCTAGTCCGGCTCTGTGCCCCGTTGGAAGAGTCAGCACTGTATTATCCACGTCAGGCACACATCTAACCTATTCTGAAAGGCCTCTGGTAACAAAAGCAACATATTCCAGGTTTTTGCTATTTATATCCTGATTTTGAGCACTGCGTGAAGAATGGAGGGCACAGAGGGGAACTGCTGCATAATAGCTGGGAATAGCTGCATAATAGCTGAACACTGCATTACTGAAATGCTGCAGGACCCCGGGGGAAGCTGCTGAATAGGTAAGTACATCTCAGTACAAAATGTGAGGGCAGGGCCACCAGCAAGGTGGAGTGCCCTTGTCACCCAGCAGGGTTGTGACATCTGGCAGAGCTGCCCAGGGTGGTCTCATTCTCTGGAAACATCCAAACACTCCTGGATGTGTTCCTGTGTCACCTGCTCCAGGTGACACAGGGGGTTGGACTGGAGGATCTCCAGAGGTCCCTTCCAGCCCCAGTCATCCTGACCCTGCTTCACTGTGCAAGGTGAGAGCTGCCTGGGTCCTGCAACCATTGCCTCCCACAAAAGCTGCCCTGACATCCCTCCCAGGGATTTAAAGAGCAGGCAAATAAAGAAATAAAGTGGTGTTCTCAGCTGCATGGGAGAGGGTGGCTCTGCAAGATGGGGGTCTGGGCATATTGACACAAACACGCAGACTTTTGAAAAGAACAGTGGAAACGCTTAGCACAAAATCCCATTAGCAAATAAGGGGATTTCTGGGAGCACCATCTGTGCACCACATTGAACACCCGCCCCGGAGCACGGAGACTGAGGCACGTTGCATATGGAAAGCCAGACAAAAGAATATACAATAATACACAAAGGCAGGGAAAGCACATATAGCATGGGGAAGAAGCCAGAAGAGACTTTTTCCTCCCCATCCTCACAATACCCAAAATCCCATTCCCTTCAGAGCCTTCCCACCGTGGCTGCTGAGGCACCTCACGTCCCTTTGTGCCCACTGTGAGGCCCCGTGATGCTGCTTGGACGTGAATGAGAATCAGCTGACAAACCCAAGCCCTTGATTGCGAGGTGACGCAGAGGTTTAGCCTTGGAGATGTTTTTTTTCCCCCTTGAGTGTTTTCCAGGGAGGTCTCCCAGAATTCTAAGGTGAGAGATTACCTGGAAAAGGCTCTGTCTCATCTGTGAGCTTCTTCAGGTCCTCCGCAGCAGAAAAGTCCAGAAGGAGCCACACTGGGGTAACTCTGAAACAAAGCAAGAGAGGATTTGGTGTGAGTGGGTTTTGGAGAGCAAAACAAACCCAACTTTACAAGTTGGCAGCTTGAAGGAGCCCTCTCCAAAGACACTCGAGCGCCCCTTCTCCTCTGCACTTCCAAACGTCTCCGTCTTTGTCCGCTCTCCCAAGGGCTCTTCAGCAGCCTCCTCCAAAACAGCTATTACAGCAATTACTGCAATTAATTGATTTGCATATCCCCAAAGCCCCATCATTAGTGCAACACAGCCAAGCGTGTTAGTGTTTAATAATATCAATCAACAATTATTCATAACATCCCGCCCCGGCAGACCTAAATATAGAGACAAGCATTCATGTGAAAACAAAAAGGAGGAAAAAAAAAAACAACCCAGCAGCTAAACAAAAGAATTAATTTAGAGCAGAATTAGGATCATAGAAACAAGACAGACAAGAGACAAGGTCAGATGTCTCGCTCCCAGCTGATGTGAGACTCTCCCAACTGGCCTGCTCTCAGTTACTGAGTGAGCTGCAAGTAAATAAAGTGATTTTCTCCTTGTAGTAAACAGCCAGAGAGCTGCAATGGGCACAAACACAGTGGGGTAGGGGCAACAAGAGCTGACTTCCACACTCTGCTGGCCCTGGTTCAGAACAGCGCTTCAGCTAAAGCTCAAGAGGGTCCCCATTCAGGACAGCACTTAAGCACATGCTGAATTTAGGTACGTGCTTCAATCCTGCTCCTCCCTGGGCCAGGCATGAGCTAAAGGGAAAGGCTGCTCTCCACTTTTCCAGGCTTCTTTAGCAGTGCAAGCTGCATCTCTAAGGGACTGTATGCTCCCTGCCAGCCTCTGGATTTGGAGCCACAAAGGGATGTGAGGCCAGTGTGAGACCAACATCACCAGGGTATCAGAGAGCTGATGCACCTTTACCATCCAGGGTGTTTTCCAGGGCTTGGGCGTGCCCAGATCCCCCAGCCACCCTCTGATCCCACATGTGCTGTTTTGCTGATCACTTCAGGGAGAGTTTCCACCACCTTCAGCAGCAGGAGGAGTATTTTGCAAGAGCCCAGGGTCAGATTACTTTAATATAATTAACAGATATGTTGATCAAGCAAGGAGAACAGATATTGCTCTGAAAAAGCACTAAGAAAATTCAGGCATTCAGCTCCTCTGATGGTGTTGGCACCAAAATCAAAAAGGAGGAACTGGCAAGACCATGGTGGTACAAAGCCACAGCCTTGCTGCAAGTCCCAGCTTTTCACCAAGCTGGTGCAGTTCTGCTCTGGAAAAAATTCCTTTATTGAAGGAATTAAGCCAGGAGGGGCTCAGGAGGCGCTTCCCAGTCTCACGAAGGCAGCCAGAGCTGGGCAGGAATGTCCTTAACCTTCATCACTCACCATACCCCAACCCTCCTGCAGCATCAAAGCCATCCTAATCTTCCTTCATCCTCACCCAGTGCATCCCAAGGTCCCTCAGACAGCTCTGACAGAGCAGCTCCAGCGTGGCAAATGGTCCAGATATCACAGAAAGATGGACCTGGCCACGAGGAGAAATGTGGTCATGGGGAAGGAGCTTCCCACCCTTTGGCACAGAGACAAGCTCTCCACACGCTTTTCCCTCTGCTTTGGCTCTGTCAATCCCATAGTCAGATCCCAACACTGTAAATCACATCAGCCTGAGCACAGGACACCAAACTTCCCAGCTCTGGGCCTAGGGCTCCTGCTAAAACTACTGACTGCAGACTAAACAAAGCTTTTTTTTACCCTGCCCACAGTCTGGAGACTCATCCAGCATGAAATCTATTCCCATTCCTTCCCTACCCCTCCCTGCCTCTATTGGTGCTGATGCTGGGGGAGACATTGTGCCTCCATGGTAGGAAGGAATAAAACGCAACGTCTCGTTGGCAGCACTCGAAATAGAAAAAGAAATAAGATTTTAGAGCCCCCTTGCCTTTTGTTGGCCTTCCAACTTCCCCCAGCGCCTGTAGCCACACACAAGGGGCTGGGAGGTGTGCCCAAAGCAGGAGCAGGAAGCAAAGCAAACTACAATTGCAGTAAACCACTTCAAAAAGGCTTCGGTTTCACTCAGAATCGCTTGAAAGGAAACTCGACGCCTCATCCTTCATCTTTCACACGTTTTAAAAGAAACAGTCTGATTGTCTGGGTTTTTCTTGGGAAAAAAAAAAAAAAGGTGTTTCTGGAAGTCAGAGTTTAAAAACAAAACATAAATAGGAAATATAAATGCTTCCTTAAACCTATATTCGGGTTGTTTGTGAAAATCTCCAGCAGCTTTCACTGCCTCCCAACAGCGACTGAGAGGTTTTAGGGGAAAAGTAAGATATTAGAGGCCACACTGCTATTTTCCAGGAGAATGTGGAAGGGGAAATCCAAAACAACTCAGAGCACAAGGCTGAGGACCTTAGAGAGAAGTTTGCCTGGAGCAAACATCTCCCAACTGCTGTAATTACCGTGAAAGGTCATCAAGGACACCTCGCTAGAAAAATTCATGTGAGTATTTGGCATGGTCAGCGCAGCTTTTCCAGCGAACGGAGCAGAGTTCTGACATTGAGCCTCATGAAATGACATCAGCAAACAGGCATTCCCCTTGGAAAGAGCCTGCAGGAGAAGGCTGAGGACGTGAAGCACCTTCCAGCTCCTTGCTCTCTTGGTTTTAAACACGGCCATTAACAAGTCTGAAGAGACTCGAAGCAAAGGCTGCACCCGCATGGACAGCAGTGAGGACAAAGAGCTCAGTCTGCAGATATAATTGGATTTAAGAGCCAAATTTCTCCCGGGAGCCGGCTGCTGGGAGGTTCTCCTGTCCCACCCCCAGATCCCCATGTGTCTCATGATCCAGCAGGAGCTGGCTGGTGCCCACGGTGCCTTTGGGGTGGCAGCCAGGTCCCGGCACACGGCAGCTCCCCTCGCACGCCGACATCCACGCGCGGCTTTCGGGGAGCCGTAATGAAAGGCAGATGCAGAGGGAGGCTTGCAGGAATGTTTATCCTCTGGTGCTTCCCTCCCCGGGCCCCCAGCGAGGAGGGAGAGCCAGAGGATGGGCTGCTGAGGAGAGGAGTCCCCCCACAGCTCCATCCCACAGCTGGTGTCCCCTCTCCCAGGACACCCCATGGACACTCCCAGCAAGGAATCCTTCAAACCTTGCCCTTCTCCCTGCACAACATCTGGGCCTGGCCACATCTGGCCACCTGGTTTCACCTGTCTCAGGCAGAAAAATCATTTTGGGACTGGGCTGCTTCCCTCAGAGCCCCACCTCTCATTTTCAGAGGGGAGACAAAGCCTTTGACCCATTTCAGGCCTTTGTGAGGACTCACTGTTGGCATCTGCCTCTCTTGGCAGGATGAGTGTACAGAAATTTAGGCTGGAAGGGATCCTCACAGCCCCATCTGCTCCAAATCCCTGCTCAAAGCAGCAGGAAACAAACCCAGCACGTCCCCTCTGCTCCTGCAGCCAAAGGCACAGGTGGGGGACACGTGAGGAGCAGGGAAGGATGCAAGAGATCTCAACACAAGCAAAAATCCTGCTCTGAGCACTGTGGAGAGCAAATCTCCTGGGTGAGGAGAGGCTGCTGAAACACAAATAGTCCTGGCTGAACACCTCAACTCCAACCTCTGGTTCCAAACATAAAAAGTCCTCCCCAAAAAGCAGGTTTTAGCCCTTAAGCCCCATCCAAAGAACCACTTGGGCTAAGCACTGACTTTCATCTGCAAAAACAAGTATCCCTGGTGCTTTTCTTCCCCTTTTTTTTACCCCCTTTCTTCCCAGACTGGGTGGCCCTGGTGTGCACCTCCCAAAGCAGACCTATCCCAGCTAGGACCCACCTGCTTCATTTACCCCACAGAGCCAACCTAGGAAGAGCTGCTGCCTCAAAGGTGTCCCACCACCACACACTGGTGTCCAATAAAGAAAATGCTGCAATGCCACTGTTGGAGCAAATTCACCTGTCTCATACTTTGAGATGCAGGAAGAAGAAAAACCCCTTCTCCATCTCAGACCAAACCTTTCCCTGTGCTCACTCCCAGTGACAGCCGTGCTGCCCTTACAAGCTGCTCCTTCTCTGGCCTTTTTATTTCATTCCATAACACCAAAAAGCAGAGCCAGGCCTGGAAATTAAATTGCACCCACTAGTTTCATTCATAAATTTGGCTGCACAACCACAAAGTCAGCTATTGTTGTTATTTCTCACAGTTTACCGCCTCCAAGCCAAGGAGTATTGTTTTTATTGCTATTGTGAGAACAAGAGCAGGGAAAAAAAAATAAAAATCTTATGCTTCCCTTCCCCTCCCAATCAAATATAATAGAGAAAAAGAAAAAAAAAAAAAGCTCAACAAGGCGGATGTCAGATCCTCAAGGATTTTTTTTTTTTTTTTTGAGCTATCTACAGGAGCTCAGCCTGGTGCTGCAGGTTTCTGAGTCTGAATTTTTATCAATGGGCTGCACTGGGTCCATTTGAACAGCCAGCAGGTGTTCGAACAATGAAGCAGGGCTGCCTCTACATCTGGGCCACAAAAGTCATCGCCGTGTTTACAAGAAACAGGATAAGCAAGAAAACATCCTGCCACAGGCACCTAAAAAGCTACAGCCCCTTGTTATTCTTATTTTATTTTTTTTTCTCACACACTGGGTTTATTTATAGCACGAGAAGTTGAACCGGGAGGAGGAAAAAAGAAGTGCGAGGTTTCTCACTCGTTTCCACGCAGGAGTGACGCACGTGCGACGCTGGGCTCGCATTGTCCCTGCAGCCCTGGCTGGCATCTCCTTAACCCCCCCAGCTCTGGCTGCAGGTAATTCATGATCAGGGCACAACCTGCTGGGGTTGCTTCATCCATGCAACCCTGTCAGTTAAACCTGACTCATTCTGGGACACCCCAGAGGGAAACTGAGTCACCACGTACTGGAAATAACATCCCTAGAGCCCAAACCCACAGGTTATGGGGGAGGGGGGAGGGAAACTCCTCATCCTCAGCACTTAAGGCTGGATCCTGAGAGAGCATCAGCTTCTTCCAGAGCTCAGAGAGGACACAGAGGGGCCCCTCTGGAGGACCTTCTTCCCTTGCACAGTGCACCCAGCACATCTGCAGAAGCAAACGTCATCACCAAATTTCAGCTGCTGATGGCTTGTGGTGCCCTGCAGAATCACTGTGTTCTGCAAGTTCTTTCTCGTGACATTTTGCTCTGCTTGCTTTCAACTTTTAAGTTTTAAACAAAGCAGGACACACCCAATTTAGTAACAGGATCAGTATTTTGTTTTAAATCAGATTTATTCAAATTCATTGAAGATGCACCAAAATGAAGCCTCTAAAATGTTTCTCACCATCCTTAAGAACAACTTGGGAAGCTCCAAGGTATCTCTGCCTTCCAGACTAACTCTTTGTGACTCGAGTCATTCTTGTCCAGCAAAATTAAGTATTCCCTCACCTCAAGTCCTCCCTCTAATAGTTTCACTTCTGGAAATCTTTAAAACACAGCCATTAGAGCCCCCCTCAGAAACCTGGGGAAATGAGAGCTGAGCTGCTCAGCCTCTCACAGAGTTTGACTTCCTTGCTTTTGAGCTGAGTCAAAGAAGATTAACTCAACAGGTGTTTTACTGGAGAGTGGGAGGGAAAACAAAACAAAACACAATGAAACAACTGCCTACGTGCACGAATAGCAGATGAATTCCTCCTCCCTTTCTGGGGAATGAGCTGCTAAAGCAGATGGCAAACATCCCCTTCTCTAGCCCTGAGTCACTCTCGGTTCTGGCTTTAAACACTTCCAGTCCCAGAGCTCAAACGCTTCTCCTCAGCCAGGTCTGGATGGGGATCTTCCTGATGCAGATTTGATCTCTGCAGGGTTGGGCTGCTTCCACTGCCCCTGACTCGTGGTTTTCTGCACCCTGGTCCTGCTCAGAGACACCAGCTGGAGTACAAAGGACTTTCCAGCAGCCTCTGTGCCCTGTGCATGGAGTGGGATGGCTGGAGCCCAGACTACTGACCTGTAAACTCATGATGACACCTCACAGCTCTTTTTTTTCATGAGCAGAAAGACCACCAAACAGCACAGGAATAAACAGAGACCAGCATCTTCCTCCCCTTTGGGCCATGGCAAGCAAAATACAAGTTGGTGTTCTGATTTCTCACCAACTCTGGGCTCTCCAGTTGGTCCCACCAAACCTCCTGTTGGCCACAGCATGAAACACAGGGACTTGGGTCAGCTAAAATCCCACTGCAGCTGGAGGGAGCAGACAGCAGCTGAGGCTGTGTTAGCGTTTGCATGAGAATTTCTTGAAGCTTTCAGCAATTAATGTGCACAAAAGCTGGTGTTAAGAGCTAAACTTTGTCATTTTTCAAAATCATGAGAAAAGTACATAAAGCACTTCAGTTTGCTGGTGGTGAGCCTGTAAAGTGAGGAAGTGGTCAGAGGATCTGTGTATCTTAGCAGAACTGAGAAGGGTCTGTCTAGAAGTGCCATTCCACATGCCATACTGAGTATATCTTCACAACAAATGCTACTTATTTCCAGTATTTGGGTTGTAGGATGATATAGAAGTGAACTTTGCCCCTATAAGTGACTAAAGCTTGACAGAGGGTTTGTGTGAATTTATTAAAAACTCCCGAGCTGAAGACAAACCTTCAAGCCAACCAATGTCCTAAAACGTCTGCTTACAAATTACTTGGATAATTGCCAGAAGCCCAAGTCTGATCCCTTTTTCTGTTTCTTTCTCACCCAAAAGACATCTGGTGTGTATTGCCAGTCTGTACTGAATGCTCTCTTGGTGCTATAGGCATCTTTAGGAACGGCATCCTATATAATTAAATAGCTGAGCACTGATGAACTGTTGTCAATGCAGAATAAAATCAATCCACTCCCTGTTGTGTCATAATGATACAGAGCTGGCAGTATTTGAACCAGCTTCTTTGGACAGCTTTAATTTTATCAAACAACACTCTTTCAGGAGAGATGGTTTGGGGTTTTGCTTTTTAACAAAGAGAGAAGTGGAGTGCGGCACACGGCACTTAATATCTGGCTGAGATTTAAAACGCATGCTCCTTATGAAGTGTGACATTTTATCCCTGAAGCCACAGGAACATTTCCCACATTTAAGTGATAGAGGGAAAATTCTTCAAATTAGGTTTGAACTTTATACCTTCTAATTCTGCTGCAATCCTCCTCCTCCGTGTACCACGCTCGGGCCTGATGAACACGCTGTTATATCAAAGTCTAACAGAGCTGAGTGCTGACAAATCCCCTTCACTTAGCCTGGAAGTAAGCAGCAAACCTCCTGGAGATCCAGCAGTCAATGTTAACTGGAAAAAAATAGCCCAGCCACTGGTCACAAGGCTAAATGAAGCGGCCAGTGCAGCCCAGCTGGCAGAGCCACCCCTCCTGGGTGTCAGTGTGAGATGGAAGCCAGCACCTGAGGCCACGAGGCTGACCCAAGTCCCCAAGGTTTGCAAAGAGCCACCCAGAGCTCCTTTAAACACTTCTAGCCAAGCCTAAAGGAAAACCAAACACCCATCTGCAAGGAAGTCATGGTCAGAGGGAGGGAGCACCTCTCCTATGAAGATGGGCTGGGAGAGCTGGAGGTGTCCACCTGCAGAAGAGAAAGTTCCAGGGAGACCTCAGAGCCCTAAAGAAGCTCCAAGACATCTAAAGAGGGCAAGGGCCGGGGGCACCAGGACAAGGAGGAACAGTTTTAGACTGAAAGAGGGCATGGTTAGATGGGATAATGGGAAGGAATTGTTCCCTGGGAGGATGGGCAGGCCCTGGCACAGGTTGCCTAAAGAAGCTGTGGCTGCCCCTGGATCCCTGGAAGTGTCCCGGGCCAGGTTGGACAGGGCTTGGAGCACCCTGGAATAGTGGAAGGTGTCCCTGCCTGTGGCAAGGGGTGGGACAGGATGAGCTTTAAGCTCCCTTCCAACCCAAACCACTCTGGGATTCTGTGAAGCCCTGAGCAACAACTCCCCAGGCTTGCCCATCACAAGGTCCTCCTTCTCACTTTGCAGACTCAGAGGTTTGCTGTGCAGCTCGGTTGGACCAGGGGACAGCTGTCCTGCTGTAACTGCTGTCACAGCCACTGGTCCCTGTGGGAGAACTCCTTCAGGATGAGAGTGACCCACAAGGATCATCAGGTCCAACTTCTGGCCCTGAACACCCCAAAATTCCCACCCTGAGCTCAAGAGCCCCTTCAGAGGAAGCTGCAGGCCCCGGTGAGGTCTGACCTCTGTCTTCTCCAGGCTGAACAAGCCACGTGCCCTCAGCTGTTCCTTGTACCCTCCACCATCTTCTGTCCCTCCTTTGGAGGCTCTCTAACAGCTTTAGAGCTTTCTGATCTAAAACTGCCCTCAGCACTGGAGGTGAGGCAGCCCCAGCCCAGAGCAGAGAGGGACAATCCCCTCCCTGGCCAGGCTGTTCCCCAGGACAGGGATGTTCCTCCTGGCTCCAGGGCTCTGCTGACTCAGATCCAACTGGCCATCGACCAGGACTTCCAGATCCCTGCTGCTCTCCAGCCTCTCGTTCCCCAGGGTGGCCGTGCATCCATGGTGCAGAGTCCAGCACTTGTCTTGGTTAGGTTTTGCACAGTTGGTGATTGCCTGGCTCACAGAGCACATCCCAAGCTGTCACACCTGTCCCTGTGGCCACACAGCAAACAGAACCCTCGATTCCCAAGCACTGGCCCAAAGCCCCAGCTCACCACGGATGGAGGAGGAAGCCCTGACCCACAGCTTTCCCTTTGCATCTCTCTGGGCCAGCAACACTCATGAAAAACCCACTCCCCACCTTCCACCCTGTGCCCTGGGACAGCCCAGACCCCTGGAACTGCTTTGAAATACAAGTTGCAAAGGCAGAACATTATTCCCATTACGTTGCTTGCTTTCCCTAAGCCGTACTCAATAACTGACAGGTGCACTAAGCTCTTTGCCAGGGACCCACGTTGAGAGGAACAAGACCCTCCAGTTTTATATTTTACCCCCTTTGTAAGCTCACAGCCACCTCTTAAGCTCATAATAAAAGATTTTTTTTTTTTAAATGATGGCACCTAGTTTCTAAGGCAGCAGGACTTTTAAGCCCATGTTTGCAAGAGCCTGAGGAATTAGAGATGCCAAAAGGCACAGGCTGTATAAAACCCTTCCCCTCTCCTGCTGGATAGATCAAATAACACACTTGGAATTTTTAATGCAACACGAGCTGGATGAGGAAGTGGCCAGTGATGCTGTACAAAAAAATGTACAATGAGTGGGATAACAACTACAAATCCCTTTAATCTCTGGTTTTACCTCGACATCTCAGACTGTTTGGTGCCTGCAGGGATTATCAGAGATGTGTGATTCCAGAATGGAAAGTGTGAGATGCTTCATGGTGTTCACTGACCACAGGTAGACCTCAGCTGCAATTCAGCCTGCAGTGATCACAGAATCACAGGACCATTTGGGTTGGAAAAGACCTCCAAGATCATCCAACCCAAGACCAATCCCCACCTTGTCACCTAGTCCAGAGCACTGAGTGCCACATCCAGGGAGATCCTTGGATATCTCCTGGGATGGGGACCCCACCACTCCCTGGGCAGCCCCTTCAATACCCTTCAATACCCCCTTTCCATGGGGAAATTCCTCCTGGTGTCCAACCTGAGCCTCCCCTGGCCCAGCCTGAGCCCATTTCCTTCCATCCTGTCCCTGTTCCCTGGGAGCAGAGCCCGACACCCCCGGGCTGCCCCATCCTGTCAGGGAGCTGTGCAGAGCCAGAAGGGCCCCCTTGAGCCTCCTTTGCTCCAGGCTGAGTTTTGAGGACATCACAGCCCTGGCAGACCTGTGTCCTCTCACTTCAAACTACTGAAAAGCTCAAGGACTCAACTGGAAACCTGTTGGAAACCAGAACATCTCCCACTCCCTGCTTTCTCCATTTATAAATGTCTATTTTCTTAGGCTAAACCAATTACTTATTCTCAGTCATACACAGCTCCCATTTCAGCTCAAAACCAGGCTCCTTTCCCATGGAAAAAAAAAATAAAAATAATCAACTTACTCATTTCATAATTGATTTTACTGCATGACTTTTCCCAGCAACACAACTCATTTTTTTACCAAGTTCTCCACAAACTGATGAAAATTGAAATCCCCTCAGACTCCCTCCACGCTCTCATGTACATCACTTCTTTGTAGCTTAATTTCCCATTTCTTAAAGGAAGAAGTTTTTGCTTTCCTCCAATTTTTTTTGGGGGGGTGGGAGGGAGGAGAAGTCAGGTGGGGAAGTGAGCAGCTCCCAGCACAATAAAGACAATCTTGTGCACTGTGACATCGAGGTGCTAACAGGGCAATAAATTCAGATTAATAATTAACATCCACATCATATCAAGCCATCTTGGTCCTCTTGTTTCAACTGCTCCAGAAATATTCCTACTTTTTTATTGCAAACACATGCAATAGGTCAATCGGTCCTCAAAACCACACACACTGATGGAGACAGCTCTGCTGGGACTCTGCAGGTAAAAGTTTTGGCTGAAAAAACACAGTTTGGCATAAAAAGTGGCGTACAGATGCCAGCATTAATGAAAATAAAAATGCAGGGTTCCTATTCGGGTTGCAAAGACTGGAATATTTTATTAAAAAGGGAACAAAATACAAGTTACTTACTGCTTCTGAGACCCTCCTGAACCTGCACATGGATGAGGATCAGGCACTGGAAGGAAGCAGACAAATTTCCCATGTTAAATTTCAGCATGAAGAACCACTTTGATATTAACATTGAAAATTACAAGCTGATTTTACAGCATTTTCCAACCTCAGCACGAAGAAAATGCAACAAGTTCTCCTAAACCCCCTTCCCACTGATCCAATACACTTAAAGAAATTATGTGATGGGCATAGTCATCATATAGCTTGAAAAATAATATCTCTACATGCTTTTATTATGGTCTTCATGGTTCATGTTTTCAAGCTTTTCCTCCAAAACCAGGGAGGCTAGAAACTTTATTTCAAAAAATTGATAGCCAAGAGTCTCACCTAATTATGTGAAGTGGGGCTTCAATGGGAAAGAAAGGAAAAAAAAAAAAGGAAAAACAAAGAAAAGGAATGCAGAGACACCAAAATTTGTGGCAAAAAAAAAAAAAAAATATGATCACTGTCAAATCATTCACTATGCCAAACTTCTTGCTTTTTTTCCTTCTCACTGGCTCTGTGGATGAGTGCATCTTCCCCTTGGAAGCTGTGCTGTAGTCCTGTCCTCTAAACTGGTTTTTTAAGTATTAAGGGAATGGAAAACCACTAGAAAGTTGGCTCAGCAGGTGCCTGGGGAAAGAAATAAGAAGAAAGAAAAAAAAAAAAAAAGGAAAAATGTGAATGCAACAGGGACAAGCCCTTGGTGGGGGAAGGAAATAACAGGGAGGGAGAGAAGTAAAAAAAAAAAATAAGCAGGAAAAAGGAAAGTATAAAAAAGGGGAAGAAAGGGGGAAAAAGGGAAAGCACAGAAAAGGGGTAGGAAAATATAGGAAAGGGAAGAAAAGGGGAAAATAGGAAAATATAGGAAAGGGGAGAAAATGAAAAATACATGAAAGGGGGAAGGAAAATAAAGGAAAGGGTGAAAAGAGAAGTAATATATAAGAAAGAGAGAAAAAAGGAAAATAAAGGGAGGGAAAGAAAGGGGAGTGAAAGAAATTAATTTGGGGGGCTGAAAGTAACGGGGGGCAGGGAATGAAACTCTCGGGGTTAGAAACAGAACTAAGGGGGTGGGCGCCGTGATACTGATAACTGAGGGACAGTTTTAAAGTAAAAAATGAGAAATTTTGATCAGATACAAGAAGAAATTATTTACTTTGAGGGTAAATAATTTGAGGCACAGGGTGCCCAGAGAAGCTGTGGCTGCACCTGGATCCCTGGAAATGTCCAAGGCCAGGCTGGACAGGGCTTGGAGCAACCTGGGATATCTGAAGGGGTCCCTGCCCATGGCAGGGGTGGGACTGGGTGGGCTTTAAGCTTCCTTCCAACCCAAACCATCCCGTGATTTCTGCGGGGGTGGGGGGGAAAAAAATTAAATAAATGAAGGAAAATATGAAGGGGGAAAGCCTGAAACTCCCTTTCCTCGGAGGAGAAGCGGCGGGCAGGGCTCGGCCCACCCCGGGCCGTGTCCAAGGTAACGCCGGGGCCGCCGCTTCCTCCCGCGGCCGCGGGCGGCTCGGGCCGGGCCCGTGTCGGTGCCGGCCCTGCGGTTCTCGGGCTCGGTGCCCCGGGGCTCCAGGGACCTGTCGGTGCCGGCCCTGCGGTTCTCGGGCTCGGTGCCCCGGGGCTCCAGGGACCTGTCGGTGCCGGCCCTGCGGTTCTCGGGCTCGGTGCCCCGGGGCTCCAGGGACCTGTCGGTGCCGGCCCTGCGGTTCTCGGGCTCGGTGCCCCGGGGCTCCAGGGACCTGTCGGTGCCGGCCCTGCGGTTCTCGGTGCCCCTCGCCCACGGCTCACCCTCGGTGCCGGTCCGGCTCTCGGTGCTCAGCATGTCCCAGGCGTGAGTACCCGGGGCGCGGGTCTGAGGGGCGGGATCCCCTCAGAGGGGGTAAAACAGCCCGGAGGGGAGGCGGGTGCACAGCACAAAGTGACCGCGTCGTCTGAGGAAAACCAGGCAAATGTTAATATTATCCACTCAGCCGCTTTGCACAAAAGGTTCCTCTCTTTTACAGCCCACAATTTGCACGGCTTGTCTCTTTCCCCCAGTAATTTCAGCACAGCGCAAAGCTTTACACGTCCGTCTGCAATAACCGGACAGCAGTGACGGCGCTGGATCAAGGTGCTCATTCCCCCAGAAACATCACTCCAAGCACACATATTGAGCAAGTATTCTTATTATTGGTGTGCTACAGTGCTGGCAGCTGAACTGTGAGCATCTCCCATGGTATTATCCCTCAGTGTTGTGCTGTTTGCTGCTTCCAGCTCCAGCAGCACAGCCCAGTTTGGGGAGGCTTTTTTCCTCAGTTCTAAACTGCATTTCACTTGTTCAAGTTCAGTGAATAACAGTGCATTAGAGAAAAAAAAAATGTAGAAAACACCTCAGGATGGTTTTACTACCTCCCTCTGCTCCTGTCCTTCACACTCAACCTGACCATACCCAAATTGCTGCCCCAGCAGGCTGTCAGCAAAGCCTTTCCTGGCATCCTTCCCATGGTCTCCCCTCCTCTGGGATCACTGGTACCAACCTCAAAGCCCCTTTGTTTCTTTTGCCCAATATCCTCTTTCCAAACGCCCAGCTTTTTTCCAGGTAAAATTCCCGCAGATTCTAAAACATCCTTCCACATTCAGAACCAGAGCAGCTCGCCTTGTCACCAACACCTTGGGTTTCATACAGTGGTTAAGGTTGGACAAGACTTGAAAAATCACCAAGTCCAACCTTCAACCAAAACATAATATATCATATCATAAATATCATTAAATGCCACATCTGCTTCCAGGGAGGGTGACTCCACCATTCCCCTGGGCAGCCTGTTCCAATGCTTAACTCCTCTTTTCAGTGAAGAATATTTTCCTAATATCCAATCTAAACCTTCTTGGCTTAACTTGAGGCCATTTCCTCTTATCCTAGAGTTTGTTGCCTGGGAAAAGAAGCTGAATCCCCAGCTGACCACAACCTCCTTTCAGGCAGCTGCAGAGAGGAATAAGGTTTCCCCTGCAATTGTTTTCTCCAGCCTTCTTTTCTCCTCACCTGCCTCCACACACTGGCAGGCCCAGCCAGATACCAGTGAAAATTCCACTGCTTTCCAGCTCCTTGGTTCAGGAGAGGAAGGTGGGGTGAGAGGAATAAAGAACAACATCCCCAAGGGCAGGGCAGAGAGTGACTGGGGGCTGTGTCCAAGGACAGACCCAGCACAGCCTCCAGCTGGAGGAAAGCTTGGTTAGATCCCTGGTGGATCCAATGCAGGGCTTGTATAAATCATGCCTAATATTCTCATGGAATCAGTTAAGTGAAGTGCACAAGGTAGTGGAGAGATATCTGAACTGTGCTCTTTAAAATAAATAAATAATAAAAAAAATAATAAAAAAAAAAAGAGAAAAAGGAAGAAAGAAAAAAACCCCCAAAAGTAGCGGGTTAACTTCCTCAGAATTATCTTGGAATCTGTCATTCCTACCCAGTCTCTGAGTCATGGCTGCTGTTGTTTGAGCCAGATTAACACCGAAGGAATTAAGGTGAGCATAGCTGGAAAAATACTTGTGCTTCAACTGGTTTGGCTCAGTTTAATTTTAATAGATACAGGGCTTCTTAGCATTTCCCATGGCACTGCCAGCACTGAATGGCAAATCCACATAAACATGATCATATGTCCACACCACATGACAAAAACACATACCCAGTCCTGTTTCTAAGCAAGGTGCTGGTGAGGGACTCCAGTTTGCTCTGGAAGCTCCTTGGCTCAGGTTGCTATAATGACATTGTAGCTGTGCACAGCACAGGATTTATGGCTGGGCTAATCCAGCCCTTCCTAAACACGAGTCAGAGTTGGATCTCAAATAAGTTACTGAGGCTACTGTGAACGTGGTTGGTTGTAGTGAGGTTATGCCGGCTGGGTACCATAAATCAGAGCTGTTTAGCTTGGAAAAGCCCTCTGAGATCATCAAGTCCAACCATTCCCCAGCACTGCCAAGCCACCACTAACCCACATCCCAGGTGTCACATCCAAATGGCTTTTAAATCTCTCCAGGGATGGGGACTCCACCACCTCCTTCTCTCCATGAAGAAATTTTTGCTGATATCCAGTCTATCCTACATCCTCCCTGGAGCTAAATGGGGTTTACAGGAAGGCTGTAAGGAGAGGGACTTTCCACAGAGGTATGAAGTCATTAGGACAAGGGGGAATGGCCTTAAGCAGAAGGGCAGGTAAATATTGGATATTAAGGAGAAATTCTTCCCTGTGAGGGAGGGCAGGCCCTGGCACAGGGTGCCCAGAGAAGCTGTGGCTGCCCCTGGATCCCTGGCAGTGTTCCAGGCCAGGTTGGATGGGACTTGGAGCAACCTGGGACAGTGGAAGGTGTCCCTGCCATGGCAGGGGGTGGAATGAGATGATCTTTAAACTCCCTTCCAATCCAAACCATTCCATGCTTCCATGACTCTACAAACCTTCCCTGGTGCAACTTGAGGCCATTCCCAAGGTATTTTAAATGCCATGTGACAAAAATGACTTGCAACAACCTGCCTTACCTGAAGGCAATGAGGCAAGGAGCCGATAACGAAAGGGGATTATGAGAAAGAACTTTGGTTCTTCAGAAATAGAAGTGCTACCCAGCTTTCCTTGATCTTGAGGTAAACCTTGAGTTCTGAGGCGTGTTCACCATCCTCAGGGTCCTGTGATTCTAAGAAGTGTGGGCTAAAGCAGAAGATTAATTCCACTGCCTCAGGAAAGCCCTGTGTCAGGGAAGAGAGGATGCTCAGAGAGCAGCAATGTTCTCTTAGGGTCACTAAGTCCAGCAGCCAGACAGGGGAAAAGTCAGCATGTCCAGACATGCCTTGCATTTTCTAGGGACAGTCTCAGCACTCTGGAGGGAATAGAGCCAGTAAGGGTGATTAAAAAGTGCTGGACTATCTCACTTCCCAAAGCACTCAGCCCCAGCATTTGCATGCAGACGTACCTTCTGTTCCAGACACTGGAGATTCGCAGAGATGCTGCTGCATTTATGTTTTCCTGCTGTGTTTCCTCCTCTTTTATGGGTTTGTTTACCCTCTGCTTGACCCGTGGGTTCCTGACCAGTGATTTCTTACCTTGCCCCTGACAGCCCTAGTCCAGACACATCTGTTATAAATGCAACGGCAAATTAAAGATTAACAAAGATTAATTTATTATAAATTAATAAATCAACAAACAGTGAGGAAAAAAACCACAATAAATGGACAGCGCAGCGCTGGGTGGACAGGGTCTATACGCAAGGTATAGGTGCTCCCAAATCCACGTCTGAGGGTCCCATGGCCTGGGTTTTTATAGGGATTTTATGTCCCCAGGCTAGAATTCCAACCAGTTTCCATTCACCAAATGTCCCTGATTGTCGGGTGAATGGATTTCCTGGCCTAGAACATTGAGTCAGTAAGTATCCGGGCAGAGTCTCCTCAAATGTAAAGTGAGTCTGTATGTATTTTAACATATTTCATCACAGCGGGATTGAGAGATCCGGGCTGGTGTCGATGGATATCTCAGAGGAGTAGTCTCTTCTTTGTCTTTCTTGATTGAGTTTCTGTAGTATGGGTTTGGCAGGTGTGGTGTTCGATTCTGGCAACGACCATCTTCCTGGGGCTCGTCCCCTTTTGTCTTGCTTGATGGTCTCCGGCCGAAATCGGCCGGGCGTTGCCTTTCTCTGGAGGTAGACTTTTAGGCTGGTTCTTTTGTTTCTGTGATGGCCTGTGTCCTGTCTTTTCCTCCGAGTTGATGAGTCTGCTGAAACCTGTTATCTGGGGGGGTTCTTTTGCAATTCGTGGTTTTTGGAAAAGGAATTCTATCTCGACCGGGAGGAGAATTCCTTATTCCATACTTACATTTAGTTATAATTATACATACTTTATTTAAACTTCTTATTCCGAATTTTTATTTACCCAATTCTTTATTACAGTCCCCCACCTAATAATTTGAACACATTAAAAAATTCGTGTTTTCATACTTTTTCAGAGGAATATCAGGTTAAATAATGTCGTTTTCCCCTTGGTCTAATTCTTCTATATTTTCTGTGGACAACATATGTTTATTTTCAAATTCCCTCAATGCCTTAACCGCATTTCTATTCTCTTTTTCTTCCTCTAACTTCATGATTTTTGAAAGAAGGGTAGTGTTTCCCTGTGCCTTTTCTGGGTCTATTGGGAGAGAGGCAATCTGCATTCCTTGAACGACAGAATGTATCAGTCTGATCAGACAAGGAATCAGGCAGGGTAGGAAGATGACTCCGGCAATAGAACATCCTATAAAGAATACTAGCTTTTTCCACCATGCCCCTTGCCCAAAAATTTGATCCCACCAAGAGGCTTGGAGAATCGAATTCCACTTCTGGACGGGTACATGGGCTACTTTCTTTATTTCAGCGGCTAGACCCTTTATAGTTTCTCCGAAGTCATCTATCTCCATGCAACACTCTGACTCGTTATATCTGCCACACACTCCTCCCTCCTCAGCTAGCAAATAGTCGAGAGCGAGTCTGTTTTGGTAGACAAAAGCTCTCATCTGAGAATGTTGTTTTGCTAGGAGTTCCAGGGCTTCTGAAGTGTGATTTGAAACAACTTCTACCACAGCCTGTAACCGAATGAGCCGATTAAGGAGGTAGATTGGGGTCCTGTATCCCCAGCTGCCATCATTTGCCCATGTTGCCGGTCCATAATATTGTATGATTCTTTCGGCGGGCCATTCCTCCCCCTTCCACTGGTGGTTACCTCCGGCTATTGGTAGTTCTCGTTTCAATTCCCTCTTTTGTCGGGCTAGGGTTTCAAAGAGGGGAGCACCTAAAGACCTGCTTTCATCTTTAGGTAGTGTAAAGAAGAAAGGCCGAATTATTCCGAGTGTGCATGACCCTTTCCAATTTCTGGGCAATTCACTGTATGCTTTTTTTCCGCATATCCAGTAAATCCCATCCGGTGCCTTCCAATCTCTGTTAAGTTTTGCCGGGTCCTCCCAATATTCCCTCAGGCCAAGAAAGGCATGGAAGGGATTTGCCCCGTCTTGTTTGTTCCAACATAGACCAATTAGATCTATCCATTCGCAATTATTTTCCCGAGATTGGCTCCAATAGCCCTCGGGTGATTCCGGCTGCCAAATTTTTGTCTTTTTATCTGAATTTACCGAGAGAGTTTTTACACACGGGGTGTAACCAACTAGCTCGGTGAATTCCCTTCCTTCCCGACTGACACAAAAAGTTCCAATGATCCTCTTGTCAATTACCCACCCCTCTGGTCGCCGGGTTGTTTTGGATAATTTTAATCCTGTCCACTTAAGTAATTGTTCTGGGGTTAATCCTTCTCCCTTCCATGGCCATCTTTCGGCTGATTTCAGGCCACCACATATCCAACAGTTAGTCAATCCCAATTCGGTAGCTATTTCCTGCATCAGATCTATGAATAGATTCTGATTAGGGCTAGGTAGCTTCCAATTATCGTATTGTTTTTCTAGTTGTTCGTATTGTTCACTGAGAGAGTTTAACCTCTCCTGTTCGAGTCTTTTTTTCTTATTTTCCATTTCCTGCCTTTTTAGTTCAAGAGTTAATTGTTTTATTTTATTTTCGGGGTCTGAACCATCCTCGTCTTTTGCGAAACAGATCACCTGATCAAACTGCAGACACACTCTATCATCGTCATTTTTCAGTAAATCTAAAACTATCGGTTCATTACTGAATGACACTTTTGTTTCATGTTTCAGGTTCTTCCCTTCCCAGTACAATTTCCCCCCCATGGCACAATATTTTAAGTTTGCTTTATTGTAACACAAGGGGTTGACTCTGTGGTACGCAATGAACGTTGACTGTTTCTTTCCTCCAATCCAGACAGTTTTATTACACTGCCCGCAGACCGAGATTGGGGAAACCCCTCCTATATCTCTCTTATTTCGTAGGTGGGTCGCTTGGACCTCTTTTTCCCCTGTGTTATGGGGTTGCCTTTTTCCAGTACCTATCCCCGGGGTGGAGCACCAAATTTTTCCTTCCAGCTTACACAGGTCCATTTGGGTACCGTTTGCCCAACATTCTCCTGCGTGCAACTCCGGAGGGCAGGCAATCCATGGCTCGGTTCGCGAGACAGTTGGGCACTGCTCACACTTCCCCAGGGAGGTTGTCCCCGGAGGCGCCTCGGGGCCCGTTCTCTCGGTCCAGCACATGGCTAGGTTCAGGATCGTCAGGATTCCCCACAATCGCATCCCTCTGCCATTCCCTCCGCCCGTATAGGAACATACGGCGGGGATAACCATCTTCTCGGCAGCAAGGACTGTCTTCAGGGGCCCTTGACGTTCTGATGGCAAACCTCCTTTTAAAGGTTGCCCACCGAGATGCCTTGATCGTGCCGCTCCTGCACGGTACTTTTACGTTCCGGCGGCACTCTATTATTAGAGGTTCCGCCTTACAGTCCAAATGGCCTCGTAATCCTTTTTGAAAAAATCGGAACCACTCAGGAGAGTCGAGTTCCAAGATACCCACCCGGGTAGCAAGTGCTAGAAAAAGGTTGGTCTGTTCTAATTCCTCTTTGTAACACGCGGCACACAACCCTTTCGGTTTTTGCCCTCCCAAACAATGAGTCACCCACGTTTGTTTACAATATGCACACTTAAAATGTACAAAAGGAAAACAATAACATTCAAAATTGGTGCAACTTATCCTGTCTTCGTTGCTCATTGGTTGTTCCGCTGAAGCCTGATTTTCAAATCTCCCGGAGGGGTTACAATTTTCCACTCGGGGGAGTCGCGAACCGAAACTTTCTTCACTCGGGAAGAGTGTGTCCAGCCCTTTTCAGCTGTGCGAACCGCGGTGTCTGTAGTCAGGAGGACGAGGAATGGTCCTTCCCAGTGGGGACTGAGGGGTTGCTCTTTCCACACTTTGATCAGTACCTTGTCCCCTGGTTGAATTTGGTGGATCGGAAATCCCAACGTGCTGCTTTGAGGAATCAATCCTCTTCTCCTTAACTCCTGTAAGTTTTTATTTATAGAAATGAGATAAGGTTGGAGTTGAACATCCTCTGTTTGAGGATGTTCAACCGGCATACCATGCTTGTACGGCATTCCATACAACATTTCAAAGGGGGATAGTCCTGTTTCTGAGTTCGGCATGGTTCTTATATTCAACAATGCCAAGGGGAGACATTTGACCCAGGACATTTTTGTTTCAATTGTCAATTTGGATATTTGTGACTTCAATGTCTGATTCATTCTTTCCACTTGCCCCGAGCTCTGAGGGTGCCAAGGAGTATGATATTGCCATCTGATCCCTAACGCATCGGACAACTGTTTGATAATTTTCGAGGTGAAATGTGTACCCTGATCCGAATCAATATGGTCTACAATACCATACCTAGGAATTATTTCCTCCAGTAGAATTTTAGACACTGTTTGAGCCGTGGCCTTAGCTCTGGGAAAGGCCTCTACCCAATGTGTCAATTTATCTACTATAACCAATAAATATTTATTTCTGCCAATTTTCGGTAATTCCGTGAAATCCACTTGGATTCTTTCGAATGGTCGATATGAGATTGGCCGACCTCCCCAATTGGTTTGCCGAAAATTCGCTCTGTTTACCTTTTGGCATATCACACATCCCTGTACCTCTTGTTTTGCAAGCTCGAAGATTCCCTTACACCCGAAGAATTTTAAAAATTGTTCAGCCAATGCCCTGGTTCCCCAATGGGTTTGTGCATGTAGTCTTTTGAGTATCCCTTTTGCTATTCCCTTCGGGACCAACTCCCTCCCGTCAGGTAACCACCATTTACCCTCTTTGAAATGTCCCCCTACCTTTTTGAAGTCTTCCTGCTCCTTTTCTGAAGGAAGCACTGAAACCTCTGGGGGTTCCCTTGGGACTAGCTCAGAAATACTTACGGTTAACAATGCCGCTCTTTTCGCCTCTTTATCTGCTAAATTGTTTCCCCTTGTATGGAATTGTCGTCCGGTCTGGTGTCCTTTTACATGAACCACAGATATCTCCAGTGGCTCCCTGACTGCTTCTAAAATTTGTCTAATTATTTCCTCATGTACCAATCCTTTTCCTTTAGTGTTGATCAGACCCCTTTCTTCCCAAATTTTCCCGAAGGTATGTACTATCCCAAATGCATATCTTGAATCGGTATAGATGGTTCCCCTTTTTCCCTTCAAGCCTTTGAGGGCTTTTAGGAGAGCAAAAAGTTCACAAGCCTGTGCTGACCAATTTGCTTTTAGGGGACCCGATTCTACAGTCTGTCCTGTTATACCATTTATGATGGCATAACCCGATTTACGTTTTCCCTCCATCATTCTCGAGGAACCATCGATAAACCATTTTTCTCCTCCTTCCAATTCCTGATCCTCCAGATCGGGTCTTACTTTAGTTTGTAATTCCACTGTTTCAATACAATTATGTAGTAGCTTTCCCGTTGGTTCTCCGTACAAAAATTGCGCAGGGTTTTGTGCAGAGGTTGTCCTTAATTCCAATCCTGGCGAACTGATTAACATGGCTTCATATTTCAGAAGCCTTGAATCGGTCAACCATTTCTCCGCTTTTTGTTGTAAGATATTTCTTACATCATGTGGAGTATAAACTATCAGGGGAGCTCCAAACGTTACCTTTTTGGCTTCCCCAACCAACAGTGCTACTGCCACAATTGCTTGCAGACACGTGGGCCAGCCCCGACTGACTGGATCTAGGATTTTGGACAAAAACCCTATAGGTTTCTTCTTTTCTGCCCATTCCTGGGTTAAAACTCCTTGTGCTGTTTGTCCACTTATGTCGACAAACAGTTGAAACTCTTTTCTGATGTCTGGTAATGTTAAAACTGGAGCAGTGACAAGGGCATTCTTTAGTTCTTGAAATTTAATTTCGTCTTGCCCTGTCCATTTTAATCGATCTGTATTTAACCTTTCATACAGAAATTTCACCTTTTCACTGTATCCCTCAATCCACTGTCTGCAATATCCCATGAGCCCTAAAACTTGCCTAATTTGTCTCTTGGTTTGTGGGGCAGGAAGTTCAAGGATTCCCATCACCCTCTCGGGATCTAATTTCTTTTTCCCTTGTGATATCCAATGTCCAAGATATTTTACTTCGGGCTCAGTGAATTGCAGCTTGGATTTAGACACTTTCAACCCCTTTTGTCCCAGAAAATTCAGCAGGGAAATGGTACATTTCTTCACCTGCTCTTCCGTGATCCCGGCGATTAGCAAATCGTCTACATATTGTAACAGTTTTGTCCCTTCCTCTGGAGTGAATTGGGTGAGTAGCTGCTCTAAGGCTTGTCCGAACAAGTTCGGAGATTCAACGAATCCTTGTGGAAGGACCGTCCACCGCAATTGCTGATTTCGATTGGTATCTGGGTCCTCCCACTGGAAAGCGAAAAAATCCCTACTCCCTTCATCTAGAGGACATGTCCAGAAAGCATCTTTTAAATCAATTACACTATACCATACATCCTCTGGTGAGAGTCTGTTTAGTAAAGTGTAAGGATTTGCTACTACCGGAAACCTGGTTCGGGTTCTAGCATTTACAGCTCTCAAGTCCTGAACCAATCGGAAGTTCCCATCGGCTTTCTTTACTGCCAGGATGGGGGTGTTATGTGGGGACATGCAGGGCTCGAG
Source organism: Cyanistes caeruleus (assembly GCF_971803275.1). Lineage (NCBI taxonomy): Eukaryota > Metazoa > Chordata > Aves > Passeriformes > Paridae > Cyanistes > Cyanistes caeruleus. Next base: position 4,770,075 of record NC_141707.1, on the reverse strand, counting down.
CGTGCCTCCTTTAAGCAGCTCGTCAATTATTAATTTCAAACCCTTCCTCCCTTCGGCGGGGATGGGGTATTGTCGGATCCTTATCGGATTCTCTGGATTCTCAATTTCAATTTTGATGGGAGCAATATCTAATTTTCCCACTTCCCCCTTTGAGTGCCATACTCGGGGGTCAATTTCCTTTTCATCTTTTGAAGTTAAATGCAACACCTTCACTACTAATTCTGAATTTTTCACAATGATATTTATTCCTAAAGCTATAATCATATCTCTTCCCAATAGGTTGTAGTCGGCTTCTTCTACAAGCAACAAATTTCCTAAACATATCTTATTTTCTGACTCGATTTCCACCTCCTTGATTACCGAGACTTTGAATGGATCTCCTTTTGCGCCAATTACAATTACTTTTTCTTTACTCGTTTCACACCCTATAGGTAACTTCTGCAGGGTGCTTCTCTCAGCCCCGGTATCAACCAGGAAACTCATTTCCTGGCGGTGGGGACCTACCTTCAATTTTATCAAGGGCTCCTTTGCTGTTACTGTCCCCATTTGGAAGAGCCCAAGACCCCCCTAATCTTCTTTAAATATTTGTTCATCTTTTATTCGTTTCCTGCAATCCTTTTTTATGTGTCCTACTTTCTTACAGTAGAAGCACTCAGGAGGATCCTTTCGAGGAGGAGTTTCCTCCTTTTGGGATCCTTTTTGTTTTTTAGGTATCGGCTTTCCCTGTTTCTGTTCGTGTTTTTGAACTTCTTTTACTGCAGCCACTAATATTTTGGCTTGAAGTTTCTGTTTTTCGTCTTCTCTCCTCATATAAACCTTCTGAGCTTCCCTTAGAAGCTCTTGGAGACTCTTCTCCTGCCATCCATCAATTTTCTCCAATTTCTTCCTAATGTCCTCCCATGATTTAGCCACAAACTGCGTTTTCAGCAGGACCTCCCCCACCGGAGAACTGGGATCAGTCCCGGAATAAATTTGCAGACTTCTCCGCAGCCTTTCTACCCATTCGGTAGGGGATTCCTCTTTTCCCTGACATTCCCCAAATACTTTGCTAATGTTCTGTCCTCTGGGGACCGCCTCTCTTATTCCTTGCACGATGATATTCCTCAAATCCATCATGCTTCTTCTCCCTTCTTCGGTCTGGGCACTCCAACTCGGGCTTACGCTCGGCCACTTTTGGTCACCGGGTGTTCCCTGCGGGTGCCGCCTTTCCCAATCCCTGATGCCCGCCTGTTTAATCATCTCTCTCTCTTCCTGGCTAAACAGGGATCTCAGGATGGCCATGAGATCTTCGTAGGTGTAAATACTACTCCCTAGAAAATCGTCTAATCTTTCGGCCACTCCAAATGGGTCATCTAGCAGTCGCCCCATTTCTTTTTTGAATGCTCGTACATCCCCTGAGTTAAGGGGCACGTTTACAAATCCAATTACTCCGGGGGCGGTTGGCACTTCCCTGAGAGGGAACATTCGATGCCCATTTTCTGTCTCTCCCCATTCTCCATTCCCTATTTTTGATTTCCACCGAGTCCTGCTTGCAGGAGGGGAACTGGAGTTTGCGGGAGGGTTTCCCCTCATTGCTGGCGGGATGTCTGCCGCAGCTAAGTGACTCAGAGGGTTCCCTTCGGATACTTTCGGTGGTCCCAGCTGTGGTGGCCGGACCGGGATTTGTGGAGGGGGTAAGCCCCATCCTTGCGTCAACACCGACTCCAAAGAGGGTGCGGTGGCTGGGTTTTCTGCAGGTGGGGGGGTAGTGAGGGTTTCTGGCACTACTCCCGGTGGTTGAGGGGAGCGTGCCTCTGCTAGTTGCCCCATGGAACCCTCGGGTGCTGATGGTACTACTTGGTCCATCACCGGAGGCTCTACTGGCCCGCGGTACGGAGGGGGTAAGTGATCCAGGGGTTCCCAGGTCTCTGTCTTATGTTCATTTTTCTGTTTCACTGGAAACAGCCGCACTCTGGTATTTAACCAGAGTTTGGCATACTCTTTCTCCTCGCCGTCTGGCGAGACCTTTTTCTCTACGTGTGCGAGTAATTCCCTGCACGTCCATTTATCAAATGTTCCCAATACTGGCCAAGTGAGACATTTTCTCAATTCTTGTCCTCCCCAGATCTCGGCACAGTAGTAAATCATTTTTGCCTTTGATTTTTCTCGTCTCTCGGGACAAATTTCCCAATTTCTCAACATCCACCCTAAAGGACTCTCTGGTGGGATGTCTAGCATTTGCTTTGATTCTTCTGATGGACTTTTCTCGTTATCTAGTTTCTGCGTTTTACTTTTTCTCTGTCCCATTTTCTTACGATTCTTACCTGCTCTGCGTTGTGTTCGTCTTTTTCTTCGTCTGAAAGTCCTAGATCGCACCAATACTTACCTCTCGGTTAGCTGTACCGGGGTTTTCTCGATGTTCCGACTTTCTAAATCTTTTGGCTGAGAGAGTTTACCAGTTCCAGAGCTCGACTGGACGTCCCTTCCTCTCTCAGCCCCCTTTGATCGGTCCCCTGAGACTCCCTTTAGCCTCAGGCTTTACGAGTAAGGAAAGAGAGACACTTTCACACAGAATCGCTTCCTTCGCGGCCGGCCAATTCCCTCGCGGGAGGATGGAAACGCGGCCTTGAAGTCCACACTCGCTTCGTGACCAGGTCACGTCTCTCACAAACTCGCCCGATCACCCGCTCAACCTCACAGTACTTACAGCAATTTTCCTGCGAGGGCGTCTTCGTGCACGTATGACTTTTTATGAGCTACCAAGCCGCGGCTTTCCCGAAGGCTCCTGCCTTCCCGAGCTCTCTGGATCCGTTCCTCTTTATTATGGTTTTTCCTCAGCCTAAATTTGGTTCGGCAATCGGAGCGAACTGCGGAGGGTCTCTGCTCCCCAGGCCGCTGAAATCAGCGGGGGTACCCCCCTGGTCAGCGAGATTCTCCCACAGTTTCTTCCGATCCGAGTCACGGCACCAATCTGTTATAAATGCAACGGCAAATTAAAGATTAACAAAGATTAATTTATTATAAATTAATAAATCAACAAACAGTGAGGAAAAAAACCACAATAAATGGACAGCGCAGCGCTGGGTGGACAGGGTCTATACGCAAGGTATAGGTGCTCCCAAATCCACGTCTGAGGGTCCCATGGCCTGGGTTTTTATAGGGATTTTATGTCCCCAGGCTAGAATTCCAACCACTTTCCATTCACCAAATGTCCCTGATTGTCGGGTGAATGGATTTCCTGGCCTAGAACATTGAGTCAGTAAGTATCCGGGCAGAGTCTCCTCAAATGTAAAGTGAGTCTGTATGTATTTTAACATATTTCATCACAGCGGGATTGAGAGATCCGGGCTGGTGTCGATGGATATCTCAGAGGAGTAGTCTCTTCTTTGTCTTTCTTGATTGAGTTTCTGTAGTATGGGTTTGGCAGGTGTGGTGTTCGATTCTGGCAACGACCATCTTCCTGGGGCTCGTCCCCTTTTGTCTTGCTTGATGGTCTCCGGCCGAAATCGGCCGGGCGTTGCCTTTCTCTGGAGGTAGACTTTTAGGCTGGTTCTTTTGTTTCTGTGATGGCCTGTGTCCTGTCTTTTCCTCCGAGTTGATGAGTCTGCTGAAACCTGTTATCTGGGGGGGTTCTTTTGCAATTCGTGGTTTTTGGAAAAGGAATTCTATCTCGACCGGGAGGAGAATTCCTTATTCCATACTTACATTTAGTTATAATTATACATACTTTATTTAAACTTCTTATTCCGAATTTTTATTTACCCAATTCTTTATTACACATTCAAAGCCGAGTCTTGGCACTGCTACCACTCCTGCCAGGTTTTAATCAGCTACAAGACATTTGCCACTGCCACCAAGGAGCTTTAAACAATCAAAGCGCTTTAAAATTTAATCTCGTGTCACAAATAGAATCTACATTAATTCACTGGTTAAATATTGATCTAAGACAAGACTCTGAGCATCTCTCTTCCTGCTTCCAACAGAAACAACCAAAGCAGAGCTCTGTGTTTTATATCACGTCCCCAAGGCTCAGCTGAAGAAAATTAAGGCTGCAAAACCCAAATGTGAAAAAATGTCAGTGCAACTTCTAATCCCCTCTCCTCTCCCCACCACGTTCTGTGGCTGCATTACGATGCAGTTTCTGATGCTGTGATCACATCCTATTTTCTTCCCACGGGGCCCCAGCCTCATTCAGCCATTGGGCCGTTGTTGAATATTTCTTTTTATCCCCTCATTCAGTGTCTGGCCCCAGGCCATATTCTTCAAATTCCATCCAAACGCCACAATTATTAGCTTCCTCCTGGGCATTCCTTGCATGTTCTCTCTCATACATCTCCCAAGCAGTCACAGATTCATCTCTGCCCCTCTTTCCACCCCTGGTGAGCATTAGCACATCATCTTGCTTATGTTAAAGCAGGAAATCAGAGACAGGATCAAATTGATCACAGCTAAGACTCAAAGCTGCAACTCCCTCCTGTGCCTCCCTTCATCCTTAATGAGCAGGTAGGGAAAGATCTTGTGTATTACTCGTTCAAGTGTCTCCTCTGGGAAAAAGCATTGTCAGTGGAAATATCCCAGCAGCACTTGTGCTGGAAAACAGGGAAAGAAAAGGCCCCAGTTTTCAAGAAACCGAGTAGATGGTGTCAGCTTTGAGCTTAAAGCCTGCTGCTCCCGGCAGGGGTAGAGCAGCACCCAGACACAGCCCTTGATGCATGGAATTGTAGGCAGCTGGATGGGTAATTGCCCCCTCCTTTTCTAGGGAAGAGAGGGGTAAAAGGAAAAAAATTACGTAGGATGGTTAAAGCCGAAATATGCTTTGTTGCCAGAAACGGTGAAGCGTGCTATAGGCAAATCCTGCTTGGAAGGGAAAATTCCACTTGCAAAGGAGAGGAGGCTGCTGTTCATATAACACAGAATAGTTTGGGGCTGGAAGGGACCTCAAAGCCCATCTCCTTCCATGCCCTGCCATGGGCAGGGACACCTTCCACTATCCCAGGCTGCTCCAAGTCCCATCCAACCTGGCCTTGGACACTTCCAGGGATCCAGGGATAGCCACAGCTGTGCCACGGCCCCCCCACCCTCATAGTGACAAATTTCTTCCCAATATCCCCCCTAACCCTTCTCTTTGGCAGTGGGAAGACATTCCATGCCTTGTCCTCTCCCTCCAGGCCCTTGTCAATAACCTCTCTCCATCTTTCTTGCAGGTTCCCTTCAGGTGCTGGAAGGCTGCAATTAGGTCATCCCAAAGCTTCTCTTCTCCAGCATTCCCAATTCTCTCGGCCTTTCCCCGTGGAGCTTCCCCATCCCTCTGATCATCCTGGTGCTTCTCTGGACTCTCTCCAGCAGCTCCAGGTCCTTCCTGTGCTGGGCCCCAGGGCTGGAGGCAGCTCTGCAGGTGGGGTCTCACCTGAGCAGGGCAGAGGGGCAGAATTCCCCCTTTCCTGCTGCCCACACTGTGGGATCAGCCCAGGGCACGCTTCTCCTGCTGACCCCAGAGGGAAGGGCAGCCCCCAGCCCCAGCAGGAGCTGCAGCCTGAGGGACAGGAGGGCAGCCTTTGGAGCATTGGACAGCCCAGAATAGCATTTCCCACACCTTAATTGCTTTGCCATGTAGGAAAACAGGGTTTTGTCAGAAAACTAGAAGAAAACAGTCTTTTCCTGCCAGCCTTGTGAGTTTGGCTGGAGCAGGTGCTTGAGACCTGCTGATGTGTGTTGCTGCTGCTGCTGTTCCATGAAGCTGCTTCCTTGCCTTCCCTGTGGTTTCCCATTACATTTCTGCCACACAAATCTTTTATTCCCCCTTCACTTTCTGTCATAGTATCCAGGACTGAAATTGGAGATGACAGAAGCACAGAGCTGTTCACGTTAACAATGCCAGCAGGCTGTGTGTTTTCTTCTCTTGTCACAACCAAAGCCTACTGAGGTTTAGCCTTTATTTTCCCCCAAATGCTTCCAACTCTGTAAAACATCGTGGCTGGAGCAGGCCTGCTTAAAAAGTCATCTGGCAGAGTCACATTCACCACCAGCTGAGAAGTTTGGCATAATTGTGAGACTAATCTTATTTTGGGAGCAAGGCAGGCTTAAACAGGCTCACGAGCCTGAACTGCTCCAGACTGCAGGCTAAAGGCTTTGAAATCAGCAATTAATTCTGACAACATTTCAGTCAGTTTGGTTCACAGAATCAGTGCTGGGTTGGAAAGGACCCACCAGGGACATCGATCCGACTGCTGGCCCTGCACAGGACACACCAAGAGCCCCACCCTGTGCCTGAGGGCATTGTCCAAACACTTCTTGAACTCGGACAGGTTGTGTCATAAGGCCACACTCATCTCAGATTCTACCTGAGCCTCTCCAACACAGAAAATGTTTGCCTATAATAGGACAAAAGAGAAAAGAGGGGCTACTCCTATAATGTAATCAGCACACAGTACCTGTGAGGGAACAGGCAACTGCTGACCTGAATCAGCCAGCAGTCATCCTAAACCTGGTGACTTTTAGAAAGAGGGGAAAAAAAAAAGAAAAAGAAAAAAAAAAAAAAAAAAAGAAAAGCAGCAGCAGCATTAAAACCCTTTTTCCTCTCAGGGCCTCACTTTCCCCTCCCAACCTTTGTCTCTTGTTTCTTTATTTTGCAGAGGCTGCAGGGCAGGGTTTCCCTCCCCCGTGTTTGCCCAGGGTTTAGCACAATGCCTGACCTGTCAGGCTCTGAGTGTGGTGAGGGGACCCTGAGGAGTGGCCCCTGCGTGCACTTCCTTGCCACCAGCCCCTCATCTCGGTCCCCTCTGCCCCTGTGTTCTGTGCCAGGCTCCTTGAGCCCTGCTCTACATCCCCTTGCTCTCACAAACCCTGTGGCGCTTTCTGCAGCCCCCAGCACAGCCCAGTCTCACTTGTGAGAAAAAACCCAAGGTGGGTTTGCAGTGGCAGCAGAGGTTCCTTCAGCAGTATTCCAACACACGCCATTTAGTGCTCCTTTAATCACACAGGAGTTTCCAAACGAGGTGAGGAAAGCTGGAGTCAGAGTCAAATGTTTTCCCTTCCACCTCCTTCCATCCATCAGGATAAACCAGTGAGACCCGCACAGCACTGCACTACTGCAGCTTCAGCATGGGAAGGCAGGAGATACTCCTGAGGGCAGCCCAGAAAAGCCAGGCATCAAAGAAGCCAGAGACAAACTGTGCCATGTCCTGGAATAACAGGAATAGTGTTCCTTTGGCAGTGAGTAAAACACAGAGACACTCTGGGGAGAAGAAGAAAAGCCACACAAAGGTAACCCCACTGATGCCAGATTCTTCTCCTGGCTCAGGAGTGGCCTGAGGGACAGTCTGCATGCTCAGCACAAACCCTTCCAAGAAGGGCATGCTTAAGCCTTAAAACCAGTCCAACACCAGTAAGCAGGCTCACCTCAGCTGGACTCAAAACCAACAAGCTTTTCCAAGTGTTAGGAGAGATGGGTCAAGCAAACATGCAAAGTTAGAGGGCCCTACAACAAGGCATGTACAATTTGGCAGGATTTTAAACATCTCTTTGTAACTTTAGCAGGAGAAAAACCCCTACATTGTTAAGCTTCACTCTAAATAAGGAGAGCAGGCTTTATTTTGAGCAATAAAAGGGAGATTTGAAGTGGCAATCAGGCTATGGGCAAAAGAAACTTCTTAAGCCCATGTTTTAGGCTCTGTTTCTACTTTGTGGGAGTGCAGAGAAGGGACATCAGTGAGGAGTTAAAGCTCTGACCTTCCCTCCAGGCTGTGAGCTGCCAGAAATCACTCTGGGGACTCTGGAGTTCAGTCACTTGATGTGTTTCTTCCTCATCCCATTACAGCATTGCTTACTTTCCCCATAACACCCCTATTTGGGAGTTGCTATGACAATTTGTAGCATTACTTACAGTGCTCTATGCACAAAGAGATTAAGAGACAGTTTTCTTTTCCAGCATTTTATTTTCTTAAGCCTTGAATAGGAAAGTTAGGCTCAGTCCTGCTAATTACCTGCACTAATAGGTGAGTTAGAGGCTCTAATCCAACCTGAATTTGATGGAATATCCTTGGGCACAGACACAGCTCAGAACAGACGTGAGCCTGTGAGGTGGACCAGTAACAGTAAATAAAAACCCAGTGCATTCAAGGCTACCTTGTCCTCCCCCTGCAGCGTGTGGAAGCAATTTTGAGGGAGTTCACAACTTAATGCAAAGGGACACTGGCAAATAGGCAAAAATTCCAGTAGGGACCTAGGGATCACACGCTGTCTGACTCACAGGCAAGGAGAGGCAGTGTTCTCCTTTGCTTTTAAGGCATAACCTTCAAGTTACTCCTCCTGACTACCCTGAGCTCTAAAGCTGAAGGGCTCATCTGCTTCCCAGCAGCTCTTCCAAGTCCCCCAAAAGGTGCTACAAACACCAGGCACATCTTATCCTTCAGACTAGTCCAGAGGAGCTCACATTGGGCACCAGTAAAACCTGAAATAACCATTTTAATCCTATTTTGGGGGTCTGTCCCATAGTTTTTAATCAGGGTGAAGCAATGCAATGCTCAAATCAGGTTTCTGCTTGCCCTGTCCTCTTACCCAGTATCTGATGTCCCCTGCCTAAGAAACTTGGGGGTCAGTCCCCCAAGCTGTCAGTCACCCTGAACACAGCAGGTACACAGCGTTATCAGCTACAAATTTATCACCTTCACATCAACCTTTGCCTTCAGCACTTCATTTTCCAGTGGGCCCGTCCTTTCTCTTGCCCTCATTTACCCAAAATGCTGTTGCAAAAGCCACGACCATCCCATAATAGCCGTAGTCTTAACATCTGACCCGCAGCAGCCGTGCTTGCAGTCATCCCAGTGCTTATCTGATAAACTGATGCTTTATGGAAGCAATTACATCCTATCTGCAGTGCCTCATGGCAACGTCCTCCGAAAAGCTGCAGCACTCCAGCCCCCTCCTCCCTCCACAAGCCATTCCCAATATAAAAAGAAACTGGATATTAGCTGGCTCAGCAGGAGGAACCACTTGACATTCCTCAGTCAGAGGAGGCAGAGAGGGAGATTATTATAAATCAGAGCGGACAGTCGCTGCGCGGCGCGGTCCAGCGTCTCCGCGCGGTAACCTGCACGGGAAAGGCTCCGGCCCGAGGATCCCCAGGACTCAGAAATCAGCTGGATGGCTGTGGGGACACCCCACAGGGCTGGGCTTCCTCAGAGGCTGACAAGCTCTGCACTATCTGTCAGAAATCATACAAAGTACAGTCAAAACCCGCGTGCCTCGCATCCTTCCGTGTCCCAGCTCAGGGCTGGCCTTGCTTGTCCCCATCTTCTCCCTTCTGCCCGGATTGTTCTGTTTATCTCCTGCACCTGGGTTAATTGCTGCAATTGACTGATACGGGTGGTGCAATGGGATGTAAATGAAGTAGGGGGGAAGAAAAGGAAGGGGAAAGACCTGGGTGGGCTGGAGAAGCATTAGGAAAAGCAAGGCCAGCTGCATCCTGCAGAAAGCCAGCTCTGCTGAAGAGTATAACACACCCTTAAAAACGTTAATGGTGCAAATTCAACAGCAGCCTTTGGGTTGTTGGTGCTTTTGCTGACTGTCACCAGCCAGGGCATGCAGGGCACCCCATGCTCAGGGCACTCGAGGGCTGGAGTTTGTCCTGTGCCAGCCCACACATCCCTCCTCTCGCAGCACAAGTCTTGGGTCACTCTGACCTCCAGGATGGGAATGATAAAATCAGCTCACAGAGCTCCAGCATTTATTATCATGCACAAACAATGCTAACATCTGTCCAGCTTTCTGGTCACGATAAATATACCAACACTCCCTCAATGCAAGGTCTGCTCGCAAAGCTCATCCAACAAAAGGCAGAGCCTTTTCTCATCCTAGGAACAGCAACTTGGTTCAGCACATGGATGGGTCTAGATTGCACCATCGAGGCCAATGGCTTTCCTTCCTAGGATTAAGGAGCAAGTCAGCTGTCCCTGTTTCCATAGCCACTGTTTTCCCCTCTGCATGACAATGTGAATGAACGGGTTTTCTCCCAACACAACCAAGTCTCAGTGCAGAAGGAATTTCATTGCTCTGTTCCTAGAGAGGCATTTTCAAAGATGAAAGATTTTTAACACTTAAAACTGCCAAGAGTCTCCATCTGGCAAAGGAGAACAGGACCTAGAAGTGTCTTCACTGCCACAGGTTTTATTAACACCTTCCTGTGACAAACCTGCTGTTTGAGCCCATTGCTGAATAAAAACGTCATTGCTTGTTTCTTGCTCCTTTAGGCTGATCCCCCAGGATATTCTGATCTGTTTTTCCCGTGAAAATCCACTGACAGCCACTCCATGCTCACATCAGAACTCCACCTCTTCCTACCAAACCTACCAAGTGAGCAGCATTATTGCTTCTGGAAATGGAGATGGCCTGAGGTGACAGCTTCCATGCCACATAATTCCATAGCCACCAGATATTTAGCAATTCCTTGGAGTGCAACAGTTGCTACCATAGAAATAAATCAAATTATTTTCCTGACCTCACATTTGAATTAGGGCCCACAGCTTCACTCCAGCACTGGCACCAACCCCACCCTTACTCTGCAGTTAACTCCAAGCAGCCACTTCAGAAAGGCAGAACAGCTTTAGAAACATGAATTGGTCATCATCCCAAAAATGCAGAGCCTCAAATAGTCCTTCCTCTATTAAAAGGCATTGGAGGGAGACACCTTTTCAATTAAACCATCTTGTCAATCAGCACAACTGAATAAAACTCCTGGCACTGTTGGGGGTTGTAACTTCAAGCATTTGAAGGATGCTTCAAGCGTTTTAGAATGAAGCTGAAAAGCTTTAAACTTTTAAGTTTGTTCTAATAAAAAAGCATTTTAAGATTCCTGCTTTTAAAACAAACTCAGAAACTTCTGCTAATGGTTTTCAAAATATTTTTTAGTTAAAAATTTCATTATAAATGTAATGGCTCACACTTCCAGGCTCGCTTTCACGCCAGGTTGACACAGTCTCCCCTTTCCAACCAGCACTTACATCAAGATGTGGGCAGACACCCAGAGAGAGCTGGACACCATGCTCCAGAGAGAAAGAGAGGAGTTCCTCGAGCCAGAGGAGGACCGTGAGAAAGCGATGAAGATGTTGGCCACTGCCTACATCCAATATCTGGAAATCTTCCGGAAGCTGGAGGCGGCCCACGACCACCTCATCCACCAGCAGAGGCGGGCGGCGGTTCGGCAGGTGCTGGATGGGGTCATCGGCCGCATCCTGGAGATCAAGAAAGAGATGGTGGCCCTGGAGAACTCGGAGTGTCACTGCCTGGATGGCATCCTGATGGATCTGAAGCGTGTCCCGGTAGGGCTGCCTCCATTATCAGCTAATTCACAGGGGAGATTTTGGTTTATTCTTAGGCCTGATGTGTCAAACAAACAGCCCTTAGGGAGGGCCTGCTGCCTCTCTGGGGTCACCAGGAAACTTCCAAGTTTTTCACAGCCCATGGACATGATCTTCCATGCAGAGGGCAGGGAAAGGGTAGCACATAGTCTGAGGGTGATCACAAAAGATTTCAGGGCTTTGGGACATTGAGTAAGGGATTCTGGGGCACAAGTTATTTTTGCCTGACACTTCCAGTTGAAAGCAGCAATACTGAAAGAAACAGATGGCTCCCCAGCTGGTGTCACCACCATAATTTTGGGGGTTTTGACAGTGGAATGGCCTGTGCAGTGCCAGGAGTGCTGGTATCAGATGGTGCTCACCTTTCTCAGCAAGGGAAGGGAGTCTTTGGGCGGTGGGACCAGATGACCCTTTGTGGTGCCTTTCAATTTGACCCATTCCAAGATTCCATATTATTACTTATCACAGAATCCCAGAATGGTTTGGGGTGGAAAGGACCTTAAAGGCCATCTCATTCCACCCACTGCCATGGGCAGGGACACCTTCCACTATCCCAGGCTGCTCCAAGCCCCATCCAAGCTGGCCTTGGACACTTCCAGGGATCCAGGGGCAGCCACAGCTTCTCTGGGCACCCTGTGCCAGGGCCTGCCCACCCTCCCAGGGAACAATTCCTGCCCAATATCCCATCTAAACCTACTCTCTTGTCAGTCATAACTTGACAGCTTTGCTGTTACGTGTCAGGAGCTTGGCTCTGCCAGATTTTAATGTGGGGTGGGACAGAAAATGGGCCACTGATAAGTAAAGTAGAGTCCTCTGCAGGCTGCCCTTCAGCACGGTGAAATCAGCACGGTGAATGTGACAGTGAGGCAAAGTGTGGAAGCTGTGCTTTAAAAGCAAATTAAAAAGAAGAAAATGAGCTGGCAAAGGGTGTTGCTTCTCTCGCAGACAGCTCCATCTATTGTCACATTCAGGTACCGCTGCTTTGCTAAAACCAGCTGGAATTCCTGCTTTTTTTTAGGATCCCAGCTCCGAGTTCAATTGCCTGATATCATTACAACATCATTCTGAGATCTGCAAACGTGTTTCTGTTTGCCACTGCACATCTGCAAATTTAGCATAGGAATTGCCAGGAATTTCCACCAGTCCTTTACTGTCAACGTTAATCACTCTTTTAAACCGAGAGTATAAACACATCTCACAGGGAAAACAATCCTTCAAATCATATTTTGAAATCCCTAGCACTGCTGTTTTCATGACTCAGCAGTAAATCCATCTGCAGCAAAAGGTTGGCAAGTCTGAGAAGTCATGCCTGACATCTCCTCAAAAGCAAGCATAAATTCAAATTCCTGCACCACACCTTCATTTTAAGAAGGCCTAACATACCTACCTACCACAAAAGAAATCAATCACTGAGGAGATTTCAGGTTTTTTCAAGGAAAAAAATTCCATACTAGATAAGAATATAGATTAATGGGGTGTTCTTTTTAATAAAATATTAAAATATTCTTGATAACAGAACAAAATTACTGGACAAATAACTCCTGTTTCTCAAAGGATTTGCCCAGAATGGATAACTCCAGTCATTCCTTTCCCTTTTTAATGAGTGCTGAAATCCTGAAGGATTGAAGGCAGAGGACACAACATTTTATATCTTATTGTGATGATTCTGCCTATTTTGTACTGTGTCATTGCAAGGCTAAGCTTTCCTATTTCTCCAGTTCTGTACCTCATGTTTTTGTGCAGTTGCCTTCCAACATCCAGTCACTCCATTTCCTGGGGTAATTGTGAAGGTATTTGGATCCATAAATCTCATGTGGGGCTGGGAGTGGCTAAAAAGGCACAAATTTGACTCGAGGTTAAACATCTCAAGCCTGATTTTTCAGTGCTGGGCCCCAAAAAGAGATTATGAAGAGAAGGAGGCTCCCCACCCCTTCCAGCCCTGGCACTGGGGCTTTGATCTCTTTTTTCCAGTCAGTAAAAGTCAAAATTTTAGAATTAAAGGCCAGGTGGTACATCAGAGATACTCCTACACTGACTCTGCTCCCTGGCAGCCTAAAAATCCTCTCATCCTACAGGAGGGTGTCCAGACAAACCCCTTGATTTCTTATCCCTCCAGATTTTAATCCACCCAGAGTGATTTGCACTCAGAGTACAGCATGTAATCATTTCCATCAACTACCAAGGGTTGTTGGAAGGTGCAAACAGGGAGCTTAGCAAGATAAATATTTAGAAACTTTATCAGACCAGACCTCTGCACTGATAAAATCATATAAGCACAGCCTGACTTGGAAGCTTTCTTGTGGTGTCATGGTAGGGATGTCCCTAAGTGTGCAGCTGAGAGAATGGGGAATGAAACTGGGAGAAATGCCTATCAGTTACATATTTTTAATTACAGAAATTAGTAAAGACAGGCACTTCTGGTCATGTCTGATTTTAAGAAGTTTCTGAGATACCACAGTCACAGGCAGACAGTTTGTCTACAGCTCAAAATACCCATAAAAAACCCAAGAATTGTGCTCTGGTTCCTTATAATGGTAAAAAAAAAAATGGCAAGAGAACAGATCTATTTTTCATGTTGATTAAAACAAGAAGTGGGATGATCACACAACCAAAGGTATTCAGCTTTGTGGAAATCATGTTTAAATTTCTAGCAACCCTGCCAAATATTTTAGCAATTTGATAATATAATTGAGCCATTATAAGAAGAAAGATTTCTGGGCTCACATGGTTCACAAACTGGGTTGATTTATTTGTTTTTGTTGAATTAGGCCTAAAGTAATTGAAAAGTAACAGCAGCTGTAACAAAGGTCAAATTCCCCAATACTCAAAAAATATTCAACCACCTCTGCCCTTATTTTATCGCATTTAAAGGTGTTCAGTTAATCAGTGATGTGATTTAAATACAGTCCTAAAAAGCATCTCATTACTTTCTTCCTCCAGGAAGACATAGAAATACCCATCCCAAAGTATTTTGTGAAAGAAAACCTGAGAATCCTGCAGGAGAGGGAGAAATACCTGCATGAGATTTTGCTGAATGCTGGTTTGCTAGAGCAGGTAAATGTACCCCATACCTGTGTATCGTATTGGATTTGTTTAGTTTACAGCTGCATGTGTCTGAAACACGAGACACTGAAGTGAGAAGGGCTTTTACAGCAGTGAGGAAGTAAAAGTGTGTTTACAGATAAGGCATGAGCAGAAAGAAACCGTAGATTTCCCTGTCAAACAATATCCAGTCACATCTCAAGTCTGGGTAAGACTGAGATTATTCTACTCTGCCTTCTGTGTGTGAAAGAGCAGCACTTTGGCCAAGTCAGTGTTTTATTTGTCTAACTAACCCTCATCATCTAATTAGTCCTACTGAAACCAAGCTGTCCTGGCCCAGGACTCTGCACTGGAGCGGGCAGAACTCAGAGTTCAGGTCAGCACAAACCTGAACACAGGTTCACAAACAGAACACAGCATTCACTGGTTTATAACTTCTGAACAATGAATGCAGTTTCCCCTGTGCAGCTCCAGAGCTGCAGCTGCTGGGAGGAGCAGAAAACTGAGCTTTGGCAGAGCAAAAGTCATTACAGAGGAGTACAGGAGCGCTGCAGTGAAGGCTGCTCTGGATTTGATATACTTTTGACCTTTTGGGAGTGGCATGTTGGCCCTTGCAACTAAACAACTGTGCCTCCATGCCTGGATGACTTGGATTCATGGATGTTGTAGCCATAAGAGACAGTGCTGATGGCCCACTTAGTCACACCGCTGCCCTGAGCTCTCCAGCAGCGACTGTGCCTGTTGATCCCACAAAATAACAGAGGGGAAGTCCACAGGGATGGAAACAGCCCCAGGCAGACTGGAGAGACAGAGCACAGACTTCCCTGCTTGAGGTTTTGCTGGGCAGCTGCAGCGCTCCCCTGCTCCTCCACAGGACAGCTCTGGGTGAGTTCTCTGCTCTTGTACTCTCCTGACATTGCTCTGGGGAGATCCTGTTTCAGCACAGTTTATCCTGGAGCCTTTTTGCTTCCCAGAATTCCACTCCTGCTGCTTTCCACTCCTGCTGCAGAGGGGCATCCATTAGGCATGAGGTTGTCCAGTGAGCAGCCAGCTCAGCCAGAGCACCAGGGTCTGGCAGGGTCCAGCTGTCCCTTGCCAGGCTGCTACAGGGAGCAATAAAATAACCTCACCCAGTGCCCTGTGCTGCACTTCCAGCTCACTCACCACTGGGGTTGCTGCAGGGTTGTCAGCACTTCTGCACCTCATCCTCTCAAGGAAATGCTGGCTGCTGTGTAACCAACTGGAATTCTCCAGTGTCCCTGGCAGTGCTGTTAGGAGCAGTCCAACATAAATCAAAACCAGTGGAGTTCATCTCAGCAATCTGCTCTGCACAGCGTTTGTGTGATTCTGTTCAGGAAACCTATCCTATGTAATCCTGTCCTAGAAAGCCCTGCTGAAAGTAAGTGCCACACACTGTGTACATAATAATTAAATATGAGCTGCCTCCAGCTGGGAGATGACCATCAAAGGACGCTAATTCAGCTTTTCCCTGGGGAGCATGAGGGCTGTCAGGAGTGAGAAGGGGGAGTCCCTTCTGTTCTGATCCATTTTTCCCCTCTGGCTCAGAACAGCCCCTCCTTCCATTTCCATCGAAGGAACTGTGATCCCAGCAGCACCTCCAGAAACCTTCCCTTCAGAAAAGGAAAGGAAAACATTCCACAGCCTAAGAAATTCTCCTTTTAGAGGGACAAAGCCCCATGGTTGTGTCTTTTTGCTCAAGTGGATCAAGTTCAGCAGGGCTGCTTCCCAGCAAAGCAGGTTTTCTTCATCACACATCAACAGGAATCTGCTCTTTGTTTCCTAAGATGTCATCTTCTAACCGAGGCATGCAATTAACAGAACATAACTTTCCTTTGTTCATTCCTTTTTTATTTTGAAGGAAGCTGTCACAGCCATGACACTTGAAGAGGGCATTAAAGTGATCCAGGTGGCAGAACGGGCTCGCCAGGGCCGTGCTCGAGCAGCCTTCATGAGGAGAATTTACCTTGAAGAGAAAAGACAAAGTAAAAAAGAGGAGCAAGAGATGGGCAAAAATCCAGATGATGCTGCCACTTGCATTCAAAAGGTGAGTTTCTTGTGTAGCAACAGTTCTGGCAAAGCCAAATGACAATGTTTTGGTTGGGAGAGCAGCTGTAGACAGAAACACAGCTCACAGGATGGGAAGCTTTCTGAAATGATCCTTTTTAGGGTGTCCAGCAAGGTAAAATACATCATTTAAACCACTTTAAAAAATGAGACAGGACCTTGGATGTAAGATCAATGGAACCAGTCCTGCACTGGCAATGCAGGATGACTTTATAACTTACAAGTTGTTTTTCCATTCTGATTTTTATGACCTCAGTTGCTCTTTCTGGCCTCCCCTTGGAATTCAGTGCATCTCTGAATTCATGCCTTTTTCTGTGATCTCCAGGGGAAGAGTTCATTCCACATCTAGAAAAAAGGACAGAGGGAGGTTCAGCACTAAATTCCACAAAGAGTTCTTGCACATGCATAATTCAGACAACTCATCCTGATGAGAGCAGGAGCTCAGCCTAAATCTTATGTCTAACCTTCATGAAGCAGTGACAGTTCTAAGAAGCCACCTAGAGCAGCATGAGGGGATAACAAACCTCCGAATCTGTTTAATAAAAAATACATATAGCAGATGGCAACCTGTTAAAAAGCAATAGTTTCAATTGTATATTGTGCCTTTCCTTCCTCTATTTGTTTTTCCCTGTGTCTGCCCCAGAAAAGGAAGCTGTACCAAGGCCCATTTAT
The DNA here is from genome assembly GCF_971803275.1 of Cyanistes caeruleus. Classification (NCBI taxonomy): domain Eukaryota; kingdom Metazoa; phylum Chordata; class Aves; order Passeriformes; family Paridae; genus Cyanistes; species Cyanistes caeruleus. Next base: position 4,752,943 of record NC_141707.1, on the reverse strand, counting down.
CTCATTAGAGTTTTGTTTACAATCCAGGTCTGGCGTGGGTACAGCCAGCGCAAGAAAACAGAGAAGCTGAGGGAGGAGGAAATGATATTTCTGGGCATGGTAAGTGGGGCTGTGCCTCGAGAACATAAAATGCCACACTCTGTTTGCTCTCCAGGCTTTTATAATTCAGCCCAAGAGGAGAAATTAATTTCTATGATTCCTCCTATTCTAAAAAGAGTCTCCAAGGAATACAGAACTCAACTGAAATGATAAATGGCACAGGAGTAGCACAATTTGTCTTCTGCTGAATGGGTTTGTGCTGTCCATACATTCTCCAATGTGTGTGGCAGATGTGGAAACTGGCTGTGGAGAATTTGCCCTGGGTTCCAGGGAATTTGACCTAGGCATGATCAGCAAGGCAATTTTATTAATCAGCTTTTCAGTCGTGATTTCGAGACTGGTGGGCTGCCTTATGTCTGGAGTAGAATTCATGGAGGTTGGAAAAGGCCCCTAAAATCATCAAGTCCAAGCATTGACCCAGCAGTGTCACACCCACCCCTAACCCATGCCCCCAGGTGCCACATCCACACATTTTTTGAACACTCCCAGGGATGGTGACTCTACCACTTAACTGGGCAGCCTGTTCCAATGCTTGACAGCCCTTACAGTGGGGTAAAATAGTTAATTTTTCCTAATATTCAATTAAATTAGAGAAGCAAAATCCTCTTCCTCCCACCCCTTTGCAAGCCACTGCCTGTGCATGTCAAGAGGAGGGAAGAGAAACCTAAGAACTGGCATGTTAATCCATCAATATTCTCTCAAGTCCATATCAAAATAATCAAAATCTTCCTTGCACCACACTGCAGGGGCACAGGGAAGTGAGCAGCTGCCCACAGTCAGTTAAATTGCACAGGGGTGAAAGAAAAAAATTCAAGCACCCTTTCCACAAGAATTCTGTTCCTCCCTCCCCCTTCCTTGAAACAAACACCCAAAAAATAGGATCAATTCTTTACTGTTGACATTTTTTTTTGCCCCCCTCCAAGTTTTTGGAGGCACTAAGAGGTGTCAAGCCTCACCCAAGTCCAGCTGCAGTAGCACAGCCCTTTTACCAAGCTCTAGTAAAGTTCTAGTAAAGCAGCAGCACATCACAGAAACATTCAGCACTGCTCTGCATTTGTTAAGTTTATTTATGCTTCCATGTTCTACAGTTCTTAAGTGATTAATTTATAAACTAATAATTTAATTTTGATTTAAAACATGCTTTTGGCTTTTCCCAGGCAGTTTGGGGGATTTTCTTGCCCAGCAATGGAATTGCTCTTAGCTGCTTTATAGGGTTCTAAAAAGTGATTGTGCCTAGAGAACACATCTCACATCAGTTAAAAATAACATTAATACCTTACCTTTAGGAAGGAAAATGTACATTTACCTAAGCTTTGCCATGTTAAATACAGGTTACACCTTAGGGATTACTGCCTTTAGTGTCTAACAGCTAAACAAGAAGCTTGGGTACCAATTCTGCCTCTGTTTAAGACAGAATTCCCAGAGACTTTAATTAGTGCAGACCTGAATACTTGGGATGTACTGAAAATGAGTTGGAAATGGCACCTTTTGCAGAACAAGGGATTGTTTCCTGTCAAATCCCATGACGTTTCTGGCCAGTCCTTAGGAAGGAAATCTAAATCTGGCATCAGTTATCTGAGGGTTCAGAGCCAAGCCCTCATTTCATGGTGGCCAGTGTGGGAGGAACTGGTAACTATGATGTGAACAGCCTGGTTTATGGGGAGCATAATGTAATCTATATTATCAGAGGGATGAAGGGAATTAAAACCAAACACATCGAGTGCATTCAGTTCCTGACCTCCATATAAAAGCAAGAGAATTGATGTTTGCTCCTCTGCACTCTGACTCATAGCTCTTTATCAAGTTTATAATCAAAGGATGTGGGGAGAAAAATTGATAACTCTAAATAAAATTTTTAAAAAATTGGTTCATCTTTCCAGGGTTTTTATATTCCCTTTTCCTTTCCATGCTGCATTCCCTTCCCTGGTCTGCAAAGGAAGCAGACATTGGTTCCCACTGATAGATAGGCAGGGAGCTCCAAAGGTCAAGTCCCTTTGATGTATGATCACGTCAGCCCTCTAAAAAATGACCACAGATCTTCATGTGTAAATATGTTGAATTTGCTTTTCTAATGCTGCACGACTTAGATAAATTAGAAGACCCAACCATCCATTACTCCAAGTCCATCCCAAAGGAGATTCGACTTTTGTTGCAATAAATACAATTTTTCTTATAATTAGGGCTTTTAAAAAAAAATGTCTGTGTTACTTTCAGACAAAGACTGCTTTGCACAAAGAGCTGATCCGTTTGAAGTTCTGTGGAAAAAAGATTTCTGGGAAAATTCAATTGTGTTGGCCTAAAAAATAGGAAAATAAGTGTCAAGCCCAAGAATTGTCCAGCCTTTTGCTTAATTCAGTTTTATTTTCTTTACTCTCTACTTGCTTCACTAAAAATTTATGTATCTTTTCTGGAACTTGGTTCTATTTCATCTTTAGCTTGATGACGGAGAGCGAGCCTATGGTAGAGAGATTTTTCTTGGCTCAAAAGTAAAACCTCATTATTATTATTATTTATTAAAGCCTAATTGCAGAAACAGCATGATTCCCTCAGCCTACATTCTCCAAAGCCCTGATAAATCACACTTTGCAGTCCCAGTTTAATTTGTGAAGAGAAGCAAGCCTCCTAAGAGCACATACATCTTGATAACTGTATCCTGAGCTGCTTCCTGATCTTCCTCACATCCCTGCCACAGGGCTGTTTACTGCCAGCTCCAGTACAACCAGCAGAACCACTGCTCCAGGCACGGGGTTGTGTTTAAACCACACTGACATGGCAAGAAAACACACTGAGCTGTCTGAACACACACGTGATGTCTGAGCAAACCTGCACTTGCTTGTCCTGTTTTACCATCCCAGCTCAATTTAACACACCAGGTTTTTTAACTGCTCTGTTCTTCTGGCATTTATAGATTCCCTGTCACTAAAAGCCCCGTTCAGAGGTTATGACTGTTTAATTTTGCTGCAGAGATCAGTGCAGCTGGGTGTGTGACCTGGCTTTTGGCAGCTGCTGTGTCTCAGGGTACCGCAGAACAGCCCGAGCCTGGTCCTGAATCCACGCTCGGCACTCCTGCAGGAAATTATACTTCTAATCTCAGAGCACAGGCTGCTGGAAAGAGGAAAGGCTGGGTTTAACCTAAAACTTTAGGATAAACAGTTTGCCATCAGACTGATTGATGAGAGGAGGATGTAGGAGGATGTTGGGGACTGGAGGAACAGAACACGAAGCTAGCGTGTGCCCAGGTGGCCAAGGACACCTGGCCTGTCACAGGACTGATGTGGTCAGCAGGAGCAGGGAGGTGATGGGCACTGGTGAGGCTGCTTCAAGTGTTGTGTCCAGTTCTTCTCCTCAAAGTATTCTGGAAGGCAAACCAAACAATTCCAGTCACTGCTTTGGTAAGTCCTCTGTTGTGCCTGGAGAAGTTAAAGTTTGCCACATGCCTTATTTTGCCAGGATGGTCCAACGTTGGCAAGTAAAGGTTGTTACTGAACCTCCCAAGAATTTTTTTGTTTCTGCACCACCCAGAGTAAATCAAACTACCCTCCCTAAACCTGCTAAGCAGGAATTAGAGAAGTCCAGGAAAAAAGAATACAGAATGACAAGTCCCTTTTTCCACCTGCAGTGCTCTGATGCATTTTCCCCCAAGCCTCTTCTCCCTGAGCTGGGCTTACCCAGAACAGCCCCTCCTTCCATTTTCATCAGAACTGCAATCCCAGCAGCACATCCAGAAAGCCATTCCTTCAGAAAAGTAAACATTCCATAGCTGAAGAAATTCTCCTAGTTCTTTATGTCCTTTTTCTCAAATGGATACAGTTCAGCAGGATGCAGGAGCCATGTGCAGCCATTGTGGCTCCCTGCTGGAGCATCAGGTTTTCCTCATCACACATCACCACACCAGATTCTGCTTCTCCTAAAGGTCCTCAGAAAAACACATCTCCCAGAATATTGGACTTCCAAGATATTTCAGGACAAGCCAAACCCTGGGTTAGGGTCTCACAGCTGTGAATTTACACTTGCACAGCTCTATCCTGAAATTCCAACCCTTCCCAAGGAGTTAGTGGTGCAATTCCTGCTGTTCTGTGATTCTCTGACGTGGTGTTTCCAACATCCTTCCTTCCTCCCCACCCAGGGCCAGCCTGGATGGGGCTTGGAGCAACCTGGAATAGTGGAAGGTGTCCCTGCCCTGGCAGGGGATGAAACAAGATGAGCTTTAAGATCCCTTTCAACCCAAACCATTCCATGATTCCATGATCCTTTTCACATGAAAGGATCTGCATGGTGTTAAATAAAAAGCTGTTCTCTCCTTCCTACCTCTTTTAAACATACCCTAATTTAGGCATGTTGTCTTGGTTAAGGCTTTATTTATATCTGAGAAAACAGTCTGCCAAACATTCCTCCTTCTCTGAATTCCTGATAAATATAATTCATTTAATCCAGTCAGAAAAAAAAAAATTAAAAAAAAATAAAAATCAGCATTTCCAAGAATAGCTTTCTGTGTAAACATTATAGACTATGGCTAAATAAATATTATACAGGATTTAACAAACTACAGACTCAATCAAATGAAATTTAAAATATTTCATCAGCTCTTGCAAGTGGGCAGCTACAGCAGTGGTGCAGATCAGGCCTGGTTTTGCCAAGCTTAAGATTAAAATGACTTTTGCTTGCCTGGGTGTCAGCACAAAGTCCTCTGTTATTTCACATCTTAGCAGTGATAAGTAATCTGTCCTGTTTTCAATAGAAATTTCAAGCCTGCTTGTTTTTGAAACAAAGTCTCTGGGAAGAAAGAAGCATGCTAAATAATTTGGCTTTCATTGGCTGCAGTGATACTAACAATGAAATCACTGCCTTTCAGAGCCCAAAACATGCTTGCCATGTTTAGTCCAAGTTTAACAGCATGCCCAGGTGTTGTGTCAGAAATAAACATAACCAAAACTATACAAACTCATCTGACCCTGAATGTAAAACCTTCTGTCCACTTCAGATTTTCTTTATCTTCCTAAAAGGTGTTACATGTAAATATATTTCTAAAGATATATGATATAAATCTGTAAACCAACCATTTTCAGTAGTTTTTCAACAGGGCCTCCTACTACAAATGCTTTGTTTGAATGCATATGACAATTACTTTAATTGGCAAAGCCATTGGAGTGAGTCAGAGAGTAGGGAAGCTTTAATGAATGCAATATATTTTGCTTACTTGTTCCTTTTTTTTTTTTGTGTGTGTGCCTAATTTAGGAATTCAGCCATATAATTGATGTGGCTATCACCATTTGTGTACAGTGGAACCTCTATTAATACAATTATCATTTGGGGGGTTGGAACTGGATGGGCTTTAAGGTGCTTCCAACCCAAACCATTCCACGATTTTATGATTCACAAGATAAGAAACCTCTTTAAAATCTATTCTTCCAGACAAACTATATTGAGGAAATAAAACAAGGACATAGCTCAACTCTATAGCAAACTTTTAAATGCAGTTTGGATCACAGTAGAATCGTATCATAGAATGATTTGGGTTGGAAGAGAGCTTAAAGATGATCTCATTCCACCCCTTGCCATGGGCAGGGACACCTTCCACCTGAAGAATAATAGTTGTAAGGAAAGAATGAGACCCCAGCTGCTCTGATCATAAATTATTTTAGTCTACGTGCCTGTGTAATCTAAATGTACAAAAAAAATCATTTCACTTTCACTGCTGGTTAAAATAAGTGACTGTTACAGCTACTTCCTTAAAAAATATTTGGAAATAAAGCTTCTCCCCCAGAGAAGCAAACTGTAAAGGTACTGGGAAAAAAAAAAATGCTGCACAACCGGTCCATCTTTTGAAATCTTACAATTATGGGCAATCCTGGCTGTGGCAGAACATTTCCTGAAGCCCCATAAAACCACAGAGCATGTGCTTCAGCTCTGCTCTTCCAGGCCTACGACAAGAAGCTGTCCTAAATTAAGTATCCAGCAGTAAAAGCTGCAGTAAATCTACCTCTCAGGCATAATAGGGACGTTAGCTTTCCGACGTGGAGTGAAATGAAATGTATTTATTTCACTGCCACCAAGTCTCTTTCCCTCCTAATGGAACAATTGAGGAGCAGTTAGTTCCACAGCAGGGCCTCCTCCTCCTCCTCTCTGAGGAAGAGCAGCCCTGAGTGTGCTCAGCCAGCCTGCACACAACCTCCAAGTGCTTTATAATGAACAATAAAGGCTCTGCTGGGGAGCTGACTCGGCACTAGGGCTGGGCTTTCCAGCCAGGAAAGGGATCCCAGCCATCAAAGTCCCAACTTGGGAAGGGAAAATGGACTGAGTTTCGTGGAATCCTGGAGTGTTTTGGTTGAAATGGGCTTTAAAGATCATCCAGCTCCACCTCCAGCCATGGGCAGGGACACCTTCCACTATCCCAGGGTGCTCCAAGTCCTGCCCAGCCTGACCTTGGACACTGCCAGGGATCCAGGGGCAGCCACAGCTTCTCTGGGCACCCTCACAGGGAACAATTCCTTCCTGACATCCAATCTAAACCTGCCCTCTGTCAGTTTGAAGCCATTCCCCCTTGTCCTGTCACTCCAGGCCCTCTCCAGCTTACTTCAGATACTGGAAGGGGCTCTGAGCTTTCCAGACAACCTTCTCTTCTCCAGGCTGAACATCCCCAACTCCCTCACCCTGTCTCCAAATGGGAGATTCTCCAGTCCCCTTATCACCCACATGGCTTACCTGGGAGGTGTAGGAAATGTCTTCTCCTACTGGTGCATTGTCCCCTTCCCTAAAACCTAAATTCTTTTGGGGAATGAGTAGAGAACAGAACAGAAGAATCTTATCAGCACACTGGTGACTGATGAGTTAGAATAAAATTCTCTTTTAGACAAATGTCCATTTTGCCTTATTAATTTAAACAAGGATTTTAAAGACAAAGCCCATCAAACATTAGATAAGCCTTTTAAGTTAATGGACCATGTAGTCCTATTTTTCCCACAAACTCAGGAATCTTCATATTATGTCCTATTTTTACAGCAACATCAATTATTAATATGTATACTTTTGCTGACAGAGGACCACACTAAAAATGTGAGTTTCGTTATCCAGTTCTGGGTCATTAACTGTGAAAAGCTTGTAAATATAATGGTTTATTCACATGGGAAGCCTTCATTAAGATGCATTATTCTACAACTGATGTGGCAGCATTGCATTATCAAGTTCACTGTCTCCATCTAATATTTGTAATTTGTTTCTAAATGAGTTGCGGTTTGTAGGGCAAGTTAACAAATTTGAATTTCACATGGCCAGAGAAATTTCTTAAAGATGGGAAAATGCTTCTTCCCCTAAGGAAAAGCTATTTATTAGCATCTTCCTGGAGAATGCCTCCCTTTGATTCAGAAGCAGGAACATTAGAGGCGCTGAGAGAAGGGATGTTAGAAATAAATTGGCTTTTGTCTTCCCTCCATGCACATTAGAGGGCTATGGAAGCACACAGGATAACCTCAGAGCTCCACAAAAGCCATGTGGAAACATGGAAAGCTCTTCCATGGTTCTGTAAGGCATAGGCTGGCCAGCAGGGAAGCATTCCTGCTGGAGCTGTTGGAATTCGTCCTCTCTCTTGGCAGTCTCCAGCCATTTCACTTCCTATTCCCTCTTGCATCTTCAGATGGCCAAAGCTTTTTTAGACCCATTTTCTTCTGAGTTCTGCTCCTTGACAAGAGAACAGAACCTCCAGCAGGGCTGTTGGAGAGATTCTGTCTCCTTTTGTCTCCTTCTGAAGGCCCATGAGCACCTGAAGATAAACACAAGGTTGTGCAGTTCCTCATTCCTGAGACAAGTGTTAGGAATGTGTTAAACTCTAAAGCTGGTGAGGTTTAGGGTGACACATACTTCTGTGATTAGGTCAAGAACACTGTGGACAAAATAAAACAAGTTTAACAGAGCAGCTTTCTTCAGCTGCAAAGCTGGAAGGAATCACCTATGCTATTCATAGCTTATTTTCTTTTTTTCAAATGTTTTAATAGTCTAAAACATTTTATAACATCATTTAGTCGACAGAAGAAAAGCATTTTCTATGAAAATTCTTGACAAATGGTAAAGAACAGTTCCATCCTCTGGACATCTTGTTACATCTCTTCAGCAGCTCCTGCTGCTCCAGTATCTATATTTAGGTTATGTTGCTAAATTCCCTTCCACACTTAGGTTTGTCTACTTTATCTTCTTATTCCCTCCCTACTTTATCAATTAATTCACTTCCTTGAGTAGCCACACTCTTGGGTCTGTTCTTATAGTCCAAGGAAGCTGTTTTTAAGATATTCCATATTTCACTTGTTATCCCACGTACACATCAATTCTTTCGATGTCTCCTCATCCTTGTTTTTCTCAAGTCCATTCATTTATGTTTACATGACTGCATTGACTTCAAAGTGACAGAACAGAAAGTCAATCCAGCTGTACAATCACCTGTGCTGTTTTATTTAACAATCAAATGCCCGTGGTGTGACGTCCTGGCTGCTTTTCTCCTCCTCCTCCTCCTCCTCTCCCAGAACAGGAGCCAGCCTTACGTTCCTGCCACGTGCTGGCCTCCTGCTCTTCCCCCATGAACAGGGCACGCTGTGTCTGTTCCACATTAGCCAGATGCTCCTTCAGGCCTCATTTATCACAGCCAGCTGTGCTCTTCATCTCCTGCACCCCTCGCCCACTGCAGCTGGAGCATGTTGCTGCCAAACAAGAAAGCAGGAGGAGAATACAGCCTTAGCAACTTGCCCTGTTCTCTTTGATGCCTTTCTTTAGGGAGATATTGAAGGTGAATGGCTGGAGTCTTGTTCTAGAGGTAATTCTCATTCCTTCTGTTTTCTTGTTGTAAAACAGACTCTGGAAAAGAAAATTTAAAAAATTACAAAGAGTAAATACAACAGAGCTTCTCATAAGCTGTTCTACAGGTTTATGTCTGTACTTGAGCCTTGGTGCTGAGTACAGACATAAACTCCTGTTAGGAGATGTATTGATAACTGAATGGTGCTCAGACAGGGAGCTGCACAAATATTTACTCTGGGTCTTGCCAGGCAGCACATATCCCATGGCCTCGTGGTTATCTGAGCCAGCTGCTTCAGGGCTACCTGGATTGTGTCCACAGCAGCTGCATGACTCGGGGCTCAAGTAGAGATATGGGCTGTAGGAAATCGATTTTTGAGATAAGAATCTCCTGATCTTACACTGGCACCTCCCTGCCAGTTCACACAGCTCTCACCTGGGACTGGTGAAAGGGAGGCTGAATAAATTCACAGTGGGAGGAGCTGCTCATCCAAGGCTCCTTCAAGATGCGGTGGAGAACAGCTCAGAGGAGCTGCAAAGGTTCTGGGATGGCAGGGAAGGCTCTGCTGCCTGTGCTGGTGCTCCCACGTTGGTCTGGTCCCACTGGCCCTCAGCTGCTCCTTGGCTGGCTGATCCACCCTTTTACAGTGGGAAATGCGTAACTTGAGGAGGTGGGAGGAGAAGAAAAGACAAAATGGATTATTTTCCACTTTTTGAGGGAGCTGAACTGGCTCACTGCAGGGTCAGGTGAGTGCCAGAGCCTGAGCAGGAGAAGGGAGGGATGATGCACCCAGCAGTTCCATAAACTTCCCAGCACCAATAAACTGCTCTCATTTCACCTTTAAATGTTCAGGCTGTGCTGGAGAGGAGCCTTTCTCTCTCTCCATCAGCCACAGGTGAGCCTCCCTAAAGCTGCAGGTATCCTCATGCCCATCTGATGGGAGTTTCTCAGGAATCCCCTGGGGATTGCTGTAGGGACACAAATAGAGGAGCTGGCTTTGGGTCTCAGTCTGGAAAACAGGCCTTGTTTTCTCTCTGGGCTCCTCTGGTTTTCCAAAGCAGCCCCTGAGAGAGCAGCATCACATCTGGCTGTCCTGGGCTTCATTTAACATCAGCAAGGCAGACAATGGTGAAACACAAATAAACACTGTTAATAGTAGCTGTGTTGTACTTATAAATAGGTGCTGGTGAGGGGGAAGATTGGAAACACTTGACTTCCCTGAAAACTGGGAATTGAGCAAAGGTAACATCTCAGGGTAAAAGGCAGCGCTTGGGGTCACATATTCAGGAAGGGAACATGTGCAGCCACCTTTCAAAACCACACTGCTGCTCTTATTTCCTCCTGAATATTTTCTCCCTGGTGGCCTTGACCGATTCCTGTAGCACAGTGTGAGTCACACATCCCAGATGCAGGGGAGGCAGTAAATTGCTTTCCTGAATGGGGCCTCTGTGCTTGCCTTGGACACTGTGGGATCCCTCTGGGTGCTCGCTGAAACCCAATTTGCTTGGCACTTATTAGTGATTTTTGGAACCTGGTGGAAGCATGGAAAACCAGGGAATAACAGATCTTAAATATGAGCTGGCCAAAGCTTTGACAGAGCTTTTTGTCTTCACGGGAGGCCTCTGGAATTGGGACTTGGAGCACACCAGAAAATACATCACCAGAGCAAGAAGAATGCATTACTGAATTAGTCTGAGATGTGCCAGTTAAGGACAACTTTTATATGCTCTGAGCATAGGGCCAGAGCAAAATTATATTCGTGTTTTTTTTCATGCAAACCAAGCTTTTGTTCACATGTGCTGCCACCTATCTCAGTCACTAACTTTGAAAAGTAATAAAATCATAGAACAAAACCAGATTGTTGTATTTTCTCCTCTTTTCCTGTAATTCGCCATACACCATCAGACAATATGACTAATAATTCTCAAGTGCATGAAAAAAAAATAAATTGTTTTAGAATTTTTAAAAAAACAAACTTAAACCACAACCTAAAACCACAAATCTAGTTCACAAGTTAATTTTAAAATAGATTTTTTTCTACATTTACAAGGTAGCAATATCTCATAAAACACTGGGACCATCATAACTTTATCAATGATTGCAAAATGAAAAACACAAAGTTTCAGCCCACCCACACAGATGGGTTTTTTCATGCTTTTGTATTTGAATACCAGAAAGACTTTCATTTTTTCTCCCTCACACTACATATGTAAAATCAATCACAGAGTAGAAATTATTCTAAGACTTGAAACTGGCTGAGAAGCCCTTCTTTCCAAGGTTATCAAATCATGGGAAACTTTGGGAGCTGTGATTTTTGTTATATTGTTGGGGGGGGGGGGGTGGGGGGGGTGTTTATTCCTTTTTGTTGTTGTTGCTCCTCAAGGGAAGTTGATTTCCTAAAGGAATCTGACCAGCTGCTACAAAATACCAGGAAACCACTGACCAAGCAGTGCATATAAAAATTTCAGTGCACAAATTAAAAACAACACTGGCTAATTAAAAAGCATCAATGGGAAGTCCAGACATTTGCAAATTCAATTAAAAAATTCTCTGGCACCCTTCTGACATGGATAAAGCTGGCATTTGCAGAACAGCAGCTTTCTCACCTGTCTCATTGAGATGCTGGGATCCCACGCTGCAAAGGCTGTTTTTGTGCATTGCAATGTTGTTAATTAATGCTGAAATAGCAACAATAGGCCATTGTGTGCATCCAGGCACTCTTTATGAGCACAGGGGTTTGTGTTTTTTTTCCTGGCTTCCTGCAAGTAAATTAAGGCTTAAGCTCAGATTCACTGTCAACCTGGCATTCCAGTAAATATTAAGTTTCTTTTCATTCATACTTTTTATTTTCTCCTCTTGTTTTCAGAGCCTGCCTCCTGAATTGGAGGCAATAAGCAGTTTGCAGAAAGCAAATGTCCTGCAAGGTGAAGTCCAGGAAAGAGAGGACTTAGACTTCAGGCCAGAGCTGAGGAAAACAGAGGGGCCCCACATCAAGGAAACCCTCCAGGACCAGATCACCCAGTGCTTCCTCGAGTGCCGGTGAGCAGAAACACTTACCTCTTAATCCATCCATTTGCCTCAAAGAGCCTGATTTTGAGTTCCTATAAACTGCAAAATCCATCTTTAAGGCAGTGGTGCCAGTCCCAGAGGAGGAGTGAGTTCTGCAAAGCCCAAATCCTGAGCTGGAGGATTCCTGACCGGGGGGACCAGGGCAGGCATTGCTCCAGGCAGGGGTCAGAGGTGCTACTGCAGTCCCTGGCTGGGGGTCAGCCCCACACACATTCCAGTGGGACACCTTCACTTTGCACATTACCTTGGGCTCAGTCTTTGGAATTATAAGCAGCACACTCCCAACCTGAGGAGCAGTGACTTTTCTCCCTGTCTGAATAGATAAGGTTTAAGAGAGAGAACTCACTCTTCCATGAGATGGAAGTACCATTATTTGCCATAGCAAATCACATCACGTCACTGGGGCTGCCATCCTGCTGCTGGTATTATCCAGCAGCCCACATGAATCTGAAGCACTTTTGTTCTTGAGGCCTGACCTTCAAGGCACTCCTCCAAATGTAACTTTACTGGAGCAGGGCTGCTGATCTCAGTGAAACTTCACGTCTCAGTAGAGTTAAGCACATACTTACACACTTTTAAACCCAGTGCTGACACCTCTGCTTCTCTCAGGAAGTTTACTTCAGCCAAAGAAGTTTTGAGACTGGCAGTTCTGACACTGAAAACCCTTGTCCTAAGGAATATAGGCAGCTTTTATAATTTTATGGGATTTACCCCATCTAGAGGATTAGTGTGTAAAAGTAAATTGGGAAGCAGCAACCAAAACTTCCAGGAGTTGGCAGCAAGGTTTCGTTTGCTCTTCAAACTGTTTTTGTGTCTTGAGCTGCTCAGTGATGTTACAGGGCTCATCTTTGTCTTGTGGACCAGTGTCATGGCCATTAATCATTCAGTGTTTGCTCAGGGTACTGGACTTGCCTTCAGCGTGCAGTTTCCAGCTGGAAACACAAATGCATTCTGATGAAATCCTGCCCTGTTTGTTCCTTGACTCCTTCAATCAGGTTTGGGCAGCTGTGCTACAGTGAAGTGTTTGTTAAAAAAGAAAGAATGATCAAAAATAGCACTCACTGGTCTACCACAACCTATTGCTCTTCTCTCTTGTACTTTTGCCTCTTATAGACTGTCAAGACTCCAGCATATTTTACTCTCCTTTAGAAAGAGCTGCTGGTTTTACAAACCTCAGTTATTGCAGAGCACTTTCCCATTCCCTAAATCAACCCTCTCCCAGGGCCTGCTCTGCTCACTCCTTGAGCTGCCATTTCCTGCCATTCCCCACAGCTCCCAGCATGTTCTGAGGTACAGAAAGATCTTATTCCCTTTGCTTAATATTCCTCACCTAATAGTCATTCTCCACCATAGGTCAATCGTGTCCAATTAACTTGGCTGTGGAGCTGGGGGAGAACTCCCTGAAATACTGCAGGAACCAATGGCAATGTTTCTGTAGCAGATTAGCAGGGAACAGGCAATCTCCCAGAGAACCAGGCTGAGCCATAAACCTCTTTAAAGACATTATGAGACACTATTAAAAGTTAAATCTGGTCCACAGAGACGCTTAACAGCAGAGCCAACCAGCAGCCTAACCCATCCAAAGGATCATTTGAGGAAGCTGAAGCCACGGTTCAGTGGAGGGAGGTGGAGAGGGATGGCTGAGAGGGCAGTTCATCAAAACTCCTGCTGCCTAATGCAGGGGTGCCCTCAGTCCCATGTACCTGTCTAAGGTAGAATGTAAAGTGCTGAGCTTTCCTTTTGTAGCCCTTACAAGTGGAATGGGACTTCCTTGCTAAGTTTATATCTCAGCTTTAGGTGAGACTCAAGGCACCATCAGCATAACCTGATTAAACAAGCTATAAGGCATCCTCAGCTACCTTGTTCTGGTCTGCCTAGTCAGGTTCAGTAGTCTTGAATCTCATCTAGATTTGAAAATTAACAAAGATTAAAGCAGATGTTGGAATATAAGCACCACATTAACTGATCTTGGATGGCTTTATGGATAATCCTGAGCAAGGGATTATTTTAGATGAGACTAAGATACACCCACAGGGTTCTTAGAGATAAGCCTCCAGTCAGGCTTGCTCTGCTGCATTTGAGACAGGGAGAGAAAACAGCTCCCTTCACTGGGAGTACTCGTACAACAACCCACCCATCTGAAACAATACTGTATTTTAACCACTTTAACCATTTGCTATCAAAATGGTCTGGTTAGGCTTAAAACTGCTATTTTGCAGTGTGTCACATTGCCTCAGGCAGTTCTGTGGTGTCCCTGAGAGCAGGGTCATTGCTGGTGGCAGAGGGACAGCGACACACTTGTTGCAGTCAATGTTTGACCAGAGAAGCTCAGAAAGGTTTGGGCTGGAAGGGACCTTAAAGCTCATCTCATTCCAACCCCTGCCATGGGCAGGGACAGTTTCCATTAAGCCTTGTTGCTCCAAGCCCCATCATACTCCCTGTTACTCTCTTCTTTTATCTGAACTGTCTGTCATGATCCCTAAAAAATCAGTAGTGCACGGTTCAGCCGAGAGCAGACAGCTCTCATTGATAAAAGCTCTTTTGGTGATTTAGCAGATGGAATTCTGCCCCCAGTGAAGGCAGTGGGAGAGCTGCCATCAGCTCCAGCACAGGCTGGACATGGCCCAGTGCTGGAGGTCATTTGAATCTGGCTGAGTGAGGAGGTGATTTACGGAGCTGAGAGGAATCAGAGCGAGCTGCCCGCAGTCCTGCTCTTCACAGCAGGACTCGAAGTGACCACAATCACTTTCCCCACAGACACATCCAAAATAGGTTTAAAAACAACAAAAAATTCAGTGTATTTCTCCACAAGGGGAGTGTGTGTGTCCTGCAGAGCCAGGCTTTCCTGCCAGAGAGCTGGGAGCTGTGTCCTGCTCTACAGAGGGCCAGGCTTGAAGTGTCAGGGTTTGCATTAATTATTACCTGCCAGGATATATTTTGGATCTCCCCTAAGCCAGTCTGCGAGATCAACAGCTAAATGTAGCTTATAAATTATTCTTCAGCTAGGTTTTTTGACAGAGTTTACCATTTTCCATAGTCTATTAAATAAACAGATAAAGGGGAACAAAGATTCTTTTGAATAAATTTTGCTGTGTGGAGTAGAAAATAAACCCAAACTTCCATATTTTATCCTTCCCTCTGAAAAGACTGTGATAAAAAACACAATTAGCAGGTATTGTCTTTCAGCACAGTTACTCTTAGATTACAAAAGCAATGAGCACATATTAAATTTCTCAGCTTGTAAGAACTGCTGTAAATATTTATCGCTTTCATTGCACAAGGGAACAGCTTCAGTCATTTCAAGACCCAAACCAGTTTCTTAGGAACAGAGGTTATATAAAAGCCAAGGAAAGCAAAACCCAAAGGAACAGGCTAAATGAAATTGTTCCAGTTGCTTATATCAGCCCTGCTGCAGAGAAGATAAAATAATTTTGATGTAATTGCATTTTTCAGCCTTACCATCCGTACTTCAGTTTACCTGGGTTGACTTCCATGGAGCTGCTCTTTTTTGGCTTGCAAATTATTCCCATAAAACCTTCAAGATTTCCATGTGGCCTTGTCCAGCCATAGTAGAAAATAAAGAAAATTGATTTGGAAAGCTTTGTGAAGAAGCATCATGCAGTTTACCCGCAGACCTGCCCTTCTTTTATTATTTTTTTTTTTTTTCCCAAGAGCAGGAATACAAATGATCCAAAATTAGCAATTGCTGTGATTATATAGATCTGAGTCTGGATGATAATCATTTGAGTCCCACACATTCCATCTGTTCAATTAATAACAGAGTTTCATATTAAGATACAGCAGAGCTGGGGTTTTACCTTCAATTTCCTTCACTGTTCCAAACCAAACCCATTTTTCTGTCATTTCTCATTTAGGTTTTTGCACTGAATATGCAAAGCCAGTTGTTCTCTTCTCAACTCTTTACCCACTGTGAATAAACCACTTCCCAAATAACAAGTCTTGCTAGAGTCATCCCTAAAATGAATTTCAGAAAGGGATGGGCAGAAAAGGGGAGAAGGATCCCTTTATTATCCAGAGAAATACAGCAGTATCTTTGTCTAATCCAAGTCTTTTCTGACAGAAATCAATACAAAGGATGAGAAATCAAGATGAGGTTTTTATTACCAGAGATGGCCTCCAGAATCACAGGGGAGAGCCTCATGCATGGGCTCTGCTGTGATGTGCCTCATGCCCTCGAGCTGTAACAAATTACTCCATGAATTTCTTGCAGGATTTATCCGCCACTGCTTGGAGCTCTGGGGAGCATTTCATCAGTGGCATCACTGACCTAATAACAGGGGATCTAAGTAATAGCAACTTTTATGGGGGCTATGTGTTATTCCCACAGATTTGGGGATTGGCTTTTGGGAGGGAGGAGGCGGCGAGGGGTAAATGTGCTTTCATAATAGGTTTACACTTTACTGATTAGCTTTGAATGATCTTCTTGCTCTGCCTGCTGACTTGAGTACTGGCAGAAAAGGAATTGGCCAAGCTTCATGGTGAGTGAATGAGACTCCTCCCGAAGCAGGGGGGGTTCCTGTGCTTTATTTATTCATTTTGAACATTCCTGACAGCCAGCCCAGGCTTTGATGCAGAGGAAAAGAGAAAGAAATAGGAAGTGATGGTGTTATGTTTCCCTTCTTTCCCCAGCCTGTTTTGTGGAGCTGAGTTTACTGCCAATACTCCTGTTCCTGGGGCTCCCTGGGCAGCAGGAGATGGGGAAGGGGGAGGCAGGAGAGAGATGAATGGAGAGAGAGGTTTTTGCATTGAGTCCCCACAGAACAGGGGAGGCGTTCATTCATGTCAGGCACTGCCAGTATCACGTTTCACCACCCTCCACTCTGCTTTTTCTGGAGTCCGTGGTGGAGCTGCCAGGCAATCCCTCAGCAGTGAAGCCTGGCCAACAGGACAGAGAGGGATGGCACCTCAGCAGTGCCAGCAGCAGCACCAGCAGCAGCACCCCCTCCGTTCTGGTTCCCAGGAATCGTGTCCGAATCCATCCGGGCTCGCGTTGCTTTCCAGCCCCATCTGCCTCACCTCAACCTGCCAGCAGTGCTCTCCAAGCCCAGAGCATGGACTGCAGCCTCCACACAATGTGGCAGCCATTCATGGAGCAGCTGATGGGAAAACTGCTTCAAAGCCAGGTTTGGAGCCATGAGCCACTCCAGCAGACAGTTGTCCAAGAGCAAGCAGCGGCCTGAAGATCCTTGGAACACAACCAGAGACGTCACCAGCCCCCTGATCACATACAGTGATCATGCATACAGTGTCCTGTTAGCCTGGAAAAACCATTCCCTTCTTCTCTGCCACTCCTGTAGGGCCATTCCTGCTGTAGGAGCCTATCCAAAAAATGCCTCTTTGGTATTTGGCACTTGATATTCAGCACAGAGAGGAGTTTCTGCCCACAAGAGCCATCTGCAGATGGGTGAAGAACCATTCTCTTTTTACTTAATGGAAACTGTCATTACTTGTTTTCCCTCTCAGCATTAAGGGATTGTCACACACTCACAAACCACTTGCATGTGACATTTCCACTCAGGAGCAGAAGTTACCAGCTAGGATCAGCTGTGAGCTCATGGTAAAAATCAGGATATGGGGGTAAATAAGTGGTTGTCTGCTAATTCCAGCAGATGAGGATGAGCTGAAAGAAATCTGTACCTGCACCATATTTTTTTCTGTCCTCACCTGGAGTTGAATATATCTTCACTTACCCTCATGTACTTTGTGCAGTTTACACAAACCAAATTCTTCTGGGAATAGCACAGAACAAGTTGATTCTCCTTCTGAATCCCTCTGCAGGGTTATGTCTCTTATCCAAATCTTCTAGCTCTCCTCAGGAGAGTGAAGACAAGCTCTGAGTTATGGAAATGAAGCTCTGAAAGAGGATGGCACAGCCTTGGGTGTTCTCTGCCCAAACACTTGGTCCTCCTGCAAATGTGAAGAAGCATTATTAGCAGAGGCAATGTCTGGGGAGCTTTTCTATCAGCAGTTTCACCTCTGTTTTCTGACAGAGCCAGCAATCCCAGGTTTTGCCAAGGCAGTAATCTCTGTATCCCAACAATCAGTGCTGGTGCAGAGTGCTCCCTGAGTGCCTCTCTGCCCTGCCAAAAGGCATTTCTGCAGGGACAGCTTCCATTTAACATCCCTATCCCTGAACACAGCTCAGCCTGCTCCCAGATGTTTCAAAATCCAGCAGGAACAACCCAGCAAAGCCTGTCCAGGACCCAGGATAAAAATGCTGGCAGGCAGAGCGTGCAGAGCTCCTCGCTGCAAGCAGCCATGGCAGTGACTCGAAGTACATCTGTGGGAACTGAAATCCTGCCTTTGGGCTCCCGGCTGAGACAACCTCCAAGACTGATTAATTAACATAATTAGGAGCTGTAAACATTAATGGGTAATGTTCAAGCCTTTCCTAACACGTTCTTAAAAGCTTCCACTGAGTACTTATCTGTTGACTAATTTTGGCAGGCATCTTTAGGGCTGGAGGGAGCAAGGGAATGGAATGCAAATGCACCACTGGCTCACGGGAGGAGTGAACCAAAGCAAATAACCCACCGGGTTCCTTTAATAGAGGGAAAATAAGTTATCAGAAACAAGAGAATTGTTTGTTTATGGCGGGGGAGAGTGGAGCCAACAGCTCTGCAACCTGTCTTCCCATCAATTGAAATCAGCTACCTAACCTGAAAGCCATTTAAAACAAAACAACAACAAAAAGCCCCACTCAGGCCTTTGTTGCTTATAGGATCACCAGGCTGTCATCTTTTCAGAAGTGTGAACCCCCCCCAATTCCAAAGGAGGCACAGCTGTTATGAAGTCCACCTGCAGTTAATCTCCTTTACTGGGTGTCCATGCATTTACAGGAGGCAGGGGACACTTCTGGAAGCTTCTGTGCAGCGGCAGGAGCTGCCTCCTTCAGCGCAAGCTCGGAATTTACGAGCGTGCTGACATTAATGGAGGCGGCTCCGTGGCTTTGCGGGGACCAGCCTGAAACCCCTGGGTTCATCTGTTTCCCACACACAGATAAATCTTGGTGGCAGGGATCTGAAACAGCAAGGCCACTTGAACCCTGGTGTCACACCTCCAGAGAGGCATTGATAAGATCACCAATTCTGCTTTCTAAATCCCCACAAACTCCAAAACAACGTTGTCTTTCCAGTGTGACGCTTTGATTTGTGATTGCCACCTCTGTGCAGTGATGGAAAACGCATGCAAATCCTGGATTTTGCTCATCCAACTATCCAAATTTCTAAGGAATTTAAAGAAGATTCTTAAAATCGAGCAAAATTGAGCTCCCCAAGGGGTTTTCAACATAACAACATAGCGCTCCTGAACTCTTTATTTAATCACCAAGTGCACCAATGCTGCACATAAGCACATCTTCACCAGCTTTCCAAACACTGTGACTCCTTTGCAGATAGACACTCAGGTATCTCAGATCACAAAGTCCTTGGGGATCTGCCCTGACTGATCTCTCCTTTCCCTGAGATGTTTTGCATACACTGAAAAGAGGGTCAGGTCCTGATGTTATTTAATTGTCCTCATTCTAAGCAGACTCCCATTGACTTCCAAGGGGATTCATAAAATAAGACATTGTTGGTTTTGAGCCTTTTTCAAGGCTGTTACAGCCAGGCAGAATCACAGAGTCTTGTTCTCCAAGCAGTTCACCAATGTAAAATCAGGGAAAAAACATTTCAGTGCCGTGGCTTTCTGGCTGTGAAGGGGTTTTTTCCTCAGCATCTTTTGCAGGAATGCTTAGAACTTCAAGCATTTGTGAGCTGATATTCACCTGTCCATCAGGCAGGATTTACACTGCACTCCTCTTACCACACTTGCACATAAATTATGCAGAAGCAACATCAAAAGCTCATTCAGATCTCAACATCAGCAAAGCCACGAGCACAGTCAAGGCTCTCCTCCTCCACTTTTCTCCTCCACCTGCTTGCTCCCAAATCACTTTGCCCAAAAAGGCTTTATCTTTTCCCTACCCCATTCCTGCCCCAGTTTCTGTCTCTGTAGTTTTCAGCTGTAGACCAAAGATTGTCCTCAGCCTGTGTGAATTTTCACAGGGATAGCAGAGACATTTCTGTTCCAAAAGGCACGAAGACCAAAGAGGAAGATGAAACTCCTTGTTCCAAATCCTGTGAGCAAAAAGATGGGTCCAATTAGACATTTTTGTTTATTTAGTGTAATTATTATGCCTTTGACTGTATTGATGCATTCTTACAGACCTGCCCATCCTCACCACTGCTCTGTAGGATAGCTCCAGGCTTCCCAATTTTTTGATTTGTAGCACTCCAGAAGCAAAACTGACCATTGCAACAAATTGAGGCTAGATTCCCTTTTCTGCCTTCTTCAAATGGCTTCAAGCAACCCACAGATACCCACAGTCCACTGACCTTGAGGCTAAGCCTCCTGCTTAGAATTAAAGCTCCTAAAAATATTCCTTCCTTTATACATCTAAAAGTCTGGAATCAGCTAAAGTAAATAGCATTAGTCTGAGCTGGCCCATTTGCACACAAGAAAAATAAAATCTGGTAACTAATTTGTTCATTTTCCTAAAGCACTTCATAACCACCTCCATAATATTTAGGAATTAAAAGTCTGAAAATGCAAAGTGTTCCCAACCTGAGGCAGCAGCCCCCTCCCTGTGATTCCCAAGGACACCTCCCAAACATTAGGTTTGTTTGTTGTCATAGATACACAGGCACAAACATCGGTGGCACCTAGGGACTCACACTTGCCAGCAGCTTGTTAAAATACAGCTCTGCATGCCTGAAAGGCAGGATTGGGCTTCCTTTTTTTTTTCTGGAAAATCCTGCAGGCTGTGCCCGTTCAGTGGGTGTTGAGTTGCTGTCCTCCTCTATTCCTTTCTCAAGCAGAGTCCTGACACAGCAGGCTGGGTTTCTGAAGGCAGAAAAGAGCAGTGGGGTGTTTAAAACTGATAACTGGGGCCAGATGTTCCCCTTGGAGCTGGCTTCTCTTTCAGGAATCCAGCTGGATACCCACTAGGCTTGGCCCAGGGGAGCCTGCTCTGCCAGCTGATCTGATCTGGTCTGGGGTTAAACAGCAGAGCATGGTCATAATCAGTGGGGAAGAGGGGAAGGGGAAGGGGAAGGGGAAGGGAAGGGAAGGGAAGGGAAGGGAAGGGAAGGGAAGGGAAGGGAAGGGAAGGGAAGGGAAGGGAAGGGAAGGGAAGGGAAGGGAAGGGAAGGGAAGGGAAGGGAAGGGAAGGGAAGGGAAGGGAAGGGAAGGGAAGGGAAGGGAAGGGAAGGGAGAAGGAAGAAGGGAGAAGGGAGAAGGGAAGAAAAGAAAAGGAAAAAGAAAAGAAAAGAAAAGGAAAGAAAAGGAAAAAGAAAAGAAAAGAAAAGAAAAGAAAAGAAAAGAAAAGAAAAGAAAAGAAAAGAAAAGAAAAGAAAAGAAAAGAAAAGAAAAGAAAAGAAAAGAAAAGAAAAGAAAAGAAAAGAAAAGAAAAGAAAGAAAAGAGAAAAGAAGAAAGATTCCCAAGAGGAAGAGGAAGAGAAGCAGCCTAGCTATTATTTCACTCCACTGTGATAGGGAGAGGTGTCTTCTCCAGCAAGTTAATACAGAGCAGGAGGAAGAAGCAATTTTCCCCACTTCCCCATTTCCAACAAGCAAAGATCTGCTGGGATACAGAAACAAGAAACAGGCAAAGAAAAAAGAGCCAGGAGTCCCACTGGTGCCTGGTAGAAGCACTGAAGAGCCAGTGGCTGGCAGAGGAGAGGTGTTTAATGGATATTCTGGGAAGAGAAAGACTAAGGAAAAGCTCAGAACTAAGAAGAATAAAAATGAGCACGAAGCACAGAGCAGTGGCTCCCAAGCTACAGCCCCTGCTCCACAGATGGATCTCTTTGGAGAAGCAAGCAGAAAAAGCGGTGGAAAAGGCATTTTCAGCCTTGGCTCTGTAGAATGCAAAGAAGAAAGGAGGCGAGTGGGGTAAAAAAGAACCATGGCATGGACTGACACAAGCAGAGCAAAGGGATAGCAGAAGCAGTCATGAGGAGCTAGAGAGGCAGAATCAGAAGAGAAGGGATGAAAGAGGCATAAAACTGGGGAAAAAACCCTATGAGTTACCATTTTGATAAATAGGCACAGTTAGGACCAAAGCCTGACAGAAAATATGAAGTGTTTCCAAGGCAAAGACAAAAGAACAGTTCCCAAATGTCTATGGCAGCAAGTTCAGGTGAATATATTAAAAAAGACTTGATTGCCAAGAGGCCAGATTTGACTTGGAGAAGATGAAGGAATCAATTGGCTGGGAATGTGGCTGTGGATGACAGCCTGTTACTCTTTCTCCCAAGAGAAGAAGGATATGTTTAATTCCAAAATCCAGTTGTTTCCCTGTTTCCACTGGCAGGGGGTTTTTCCAAGTTTGCACCCTGGGGACCACAGCAGTGGAATGTCTGATGGATTATAAGGCTGATTCAGGGCACTGTGGCTCCAGTGTGCCAACAGGATTATTTAACAGGCTGCTGGCAAGTTCCTGAAGTGAATTCCAAACAAATTCCACACCCAGGAGGTTTGCACCATATAGCAGAGAAAATTCCAGGCTTACACTGCAAATCAGGGGAGCTGAGGGGGAAGGAGGATAGAGGCAACAGGAGCAGGTTATTCCCTAAACCTCAAGATCTCCATGGTGGAATAGCTGGAACAAGCTCTAGGTGACAGCAGAACACTGACTGCAATCCCAGGGCTGGGAAATGTGGCAAGGGCGCCTGAGACAAAGCCTTTTTTAAATTTTTTATTTGATTATTTCCCTCGAGAGCAGCAGGCTGCTCCTTTGTTAGGTGGGCAGTGTGGGTTGGTGAGCACCTTAAGGAAGCTCTTCCCAGGGCAAAATTCACATTAAAGCCACTCTATCCAAATCCTGCACTCACATTCAGGGCTGAAAAGGTTTGATGACAGTATTTCTGTGGGCAGAGCAAGAACTTGCCTGAAACCTGAGTCTCATCCATTCCTTCCAGAGCCAATGTGTTTCAGTTTTACTGGGAATTTCAGCACGGGGGAGATTAGTCAGACTCCATCAAGCAGGTTGTTTTTATTATCCAGGTCAGAGTCCAGGGCTTTCAAGTCATGCTGCATTTCAGCCCTGTGCAGAGACAACAGAAATTCTAATTATTTATAGTAATTTACTCTAAAAACACCCAGCTATTATGGTTTGTGTGCTGTGTCAGGCAGACTTAGGATCATCCTAGGCTGAAAAAAGACATTTAATACCATATTAGGGAGTTTACTGAGTCTTCTTAGGCTCTACTTGTACAAAATAACTATTTCAACAGTAACAATAAGTACATCAGTAATATCTTGTGCCAAATATAAACTTGTCTGAATTTCCTTATCCCTGGAAGTGTTCAAGGCCAAGCTGGGCAGGGCTTGGAGCAACCTGGGATAGTGGAAAGTGTCCCTGCCTGGGGCATGGAATGAGATGAACTTTAAGACCCCTCCAACCCAAACCATTCCTTGATTCCATGACTTGAGCAAAGGGTGTAGAGCCATGAAAGAGCTGGTTCAGTATTTCCTGAGACATTTATGGAATACCAGGAAACTGCTTGGCCCTGAAATCTGTTCCAATACTCCCCTCTCTCTTCCCAGAGCCCCTTACTGACTCAGTAATCCTTTGGTGGCTTGGAAAGGAAGTTTACTCTCTTGCTTTGTGCTCCCCATCACACTGGGAAAACAACTCTTCCCATATTCAGGGGTTTTGTTGGTTTTTTTTTTTGGAAAGCAGCTCTAATCCAGCAACCAATTCTGAAGATGCTGTTTTAAAGCATGGCTGTAAGCTGAAGGCTGCAGTCTGTGTAGCTGCAGGAGTTCTCAAAGCATTCCAAGTCAAAACACAATTGTTCCAAGTGAACAAGAGAGTGAATTCCAGAACCGGAGTTGTGCCATGTGCTTACATGTGCTTCCCATCACAGGCTCAGCTCTCAGGGCTGCTGCAGAGGGGGTAACTCTATGCCCAAAATTTCCTTCCACCTCCATCCCCTCCTGGGAAACCACATCTAACAGTGGGTTTGCTCCTGTTTGTTGCAAGGCTGGCGCTTTGGGAAGCCTGGGAATATGCAGGAGCGGCTGATTGCGGCCTCTCCCACATGTGTGCCTGCATTCCCTTCCTGTCCAAGCCAAATCTTCCCATCCTTTGCCTGAGGGAGCTCTGCTGTCCTGCAGTAAGGCCATTCCAGACAACTGATCCTCTGGAGAGGCCTGTGAAGCAACACAGTCACATCTCCAGGCCTGGAAAACAAGACAAAAGAGCCCTAAGACTGAGCAAAGCTGCCCTGCAGGGCTCACCTCCCAACTGCACTTCCCACCTCACCTTGCCTGTTCCGCCACTTTGGGGAAATCACCTGTGGTTGGGCTTTCTCCTGCTTCCAAGAGCTCCAAATTCCCAGAGAATATCCCTTATATCCCTGCTTCTCCAGCCTCTTGGCCACGTTGCCAGCAACTCTTCAGCAGGACCGGCCCCATCTACCAAAGAAATTATTTAAAAGCACATTATTAAGCCATCATTTAAATTAACAATAATAAGAAAGCTGCACTTTGTGCCTATTTTTGATTAAATCTGAGTGTATCCCGCTGAGTAACGTGCAGAAGGATTCAGTCATTTGGAGAGGCAAAGGGGATTCAACTCTATCAGTCTGCAGAGTTCCAGCCAGTTTTGGGAGGCTATAGATCATGCACCAGAGCCACACCAAACTGGTACAGAACACTCCAGTTTTCCTCTCCCAAAACTGAAAAGGTGAGAGTTAAGGAACTTGGCATCTCCAGGCATTGCAGTGTGTTTCTTGGACTGCAGAGACGACTGGGGTTTGGAGCTAGAACTCCTGATGAATGGCTGCTCTTAATACCATGCCTGGCTTAGAGCTGAGCTCATCTGGAATGTTTCTCCTTGTCTTTTCCCACACTTTTAAATGCCAGAGTAGAGGTTCTAAATTATTTTTCCTTCTAGTTATTAGAATGAGTAACTCTTTGGTTATTAGCATTGACCAGAAGTTTAAACATCTCTAATTTTATAGATGGAGTCTGCAATATTCTCACTTTTTCCCTGGTTTTACACTCTTTGTACACCTGATGGGGATTTTTTCCAATAAGGCTGCACAAGCCAGTTGGGGTGAACATGGGAAAATCAAGCACTGTGACTGCTTTCATCTGCATGAAGTTGCCTCAGATTTATCATTAAATAGTACAAGTGTGCTTTCACATAAAGCACAGAGAACCAGATGGACAAGGCACTGGGGGTCCTGGTGGACAAGAAGCTGAGCCATGGGTGCTCCCTAGGGGACAAGAAGGGTGATGGGATCCTGGGGTGCATCAGGAGGAGAATTCCCAGCAGGTCAGGGGGGATCCTGCCCCTCTGCTCAGCCCCCTGGAGCACTGTGTCCAGCTCTGGGCTCCTCAGAAGCTCCTGGAAGGGTCCAGTGGAGGCTGCAGAGGTGATGAAGGGATTGGAGCATCTCTGAGGAGGAAAGGCTGAGGGAGCTGGGGCTCCTCAAGAGGAGCCACAGCTGAGAGGGGACCTCTGTAATGTGTATAAATATCCAAAAGGTGGGTGCCAGAGCTTGGACCAGGCTCTGCTCCATGGGCCCAGCAATGGCACACGAGGAACAGGCAGATGCTGATGCCCAGGAGTTCCACCTGAACAGGAGGCAGAAAATCTTTCCTTGGCAGTGACCAAGCAGGGAACAGAGTCCAGAGAGGGCGTGGAGTCTCCCTCACTGGAGGTATTTCACAATCCTGTGCCCTGTGGTCCCTTCCAATCTGGAAGAATCCCATTCTGGGATTCTGAGCAGTGAAAACGAAAGCAGTGTCTGGTTACATTCTTAAAAACTTCAGAATGCACTGTTTTCAGCTTCTCCTTTCCCACTGACATTTTCCTGCTGCATCACAAGGGCTTTTCAAGGCAGTTCAGGCTTAGCTGCAAATAGTGATTCCAGTTTTAAATGAATTCTCAAGACACTCTCCCAAGCAGTAATGCAATGCCTCAGGAACCTGAGCACTCTACTCTTTGGAACTCCTCAAGTTAAATCATGGGCAGGCAGCAGGTCAGGGGCACAGTGATCCATGAGTGGGACAGCCAAGACACAGTGGCTGAAGAGCATTTTAATCCAGAGAGGCAAAAACTGAGTTATGCCAGCCTGGGCTGTATTTCTGCACTGATACCACAGGTGTAAGGCAGAGCTACTGAAACGATGCCACCTTTGATGCCACCTCATATCCATCCATCTTCATCACACTGGAAAAATTACATCAATGAAAAGCACATCCTTCCCCCACAAGCAGGGTTGTCTAATCACCATATTCCTCCTACATGCTCTACTGTCCATTCTAAAAGGTGGATCAAAGCACAGAGCTTCTCTGCTCATTCCAGGCCCCCATTCCCAATTTTCCAGGCAGATGTAAAGGGTGTCCCTGCTGCACAGCACACACAGGGAGGCTGACATGCCCCAAGAGCACCGCATTATCTTCAGTTTCAAGTGATGGGCTGTGGCAAAGCAGGGTAAAGCAGCCAGGTTAGAGCCTTCTTCCCCTCCTGCAGGGATGCATTTTGGTCCACCTTGACTTCTAAGAAGCAAAAACAGTTGCTCAAATTTCTCATAAACAAATCCCATAAAACAAAATGCTTTCTTATAGTCCATTTCACTCCAAATCCCAAAGAAACTTGTGATGTTGGAGGGCAAGTTATTTCTTTTGGCTGGCCTTGCTAGAAAAAACCGGCATGCTTTATTTTCCTCTTTACAGGATTCATATTGTGTTAATAAAGCACTCTTGATTCCCTCTGGCTGACTCTGCAGGAAAACTATTCTCGCAAAGCTTCTAGTCTGGGTTAAAGTAATGTTGCTTAAAACTGCCCATAATTGTTTCAGTCTCTTAAGTTTAATGCTGAGCACTGGAAATTCTGCCAAATTCGAGTCAGGATTGGGCGTTCTGTGCTGGCAGGATAAGCTGAGCAAAGGTAAGGAATTCAGTAAATGTAGGGGGAATTTGACCTGGTGTTTCTTTGAGCCAGCTTCTGTATTTCTGACCTTGCTTGAAGAGAATGGAAGGACATGAGAGAATCAAACCAGACGAGAGTTTAATGGGAGCGCTCGTTATTCCATCACGGAGCGGTTCCTCCTCAGCTCTCCTCGCCGCTGGCTCCACAGCACCGCGTTCCTCCAAAGGCTGGAGACAGGAGGCTGAGACTGGAAAGGAGCCTGGGAACAGCCTGAGTGGGAAAGAAGGGGAGCAGCCCTCCATCCTTGGAGACATCCCCCTGAGGAACACAGCTCCAGTAAACGCAGGGTGAGCAACAGCTCCAGGAGGGAAGGAAACGCACTCAAGGAACTTCAGACCTCGAAAACCAAGCATGGGGGCAGTGCTGGATGTCCATTTTCCCTCCAGGGGCAGGGATGGCACATCCAGGTGTCCTCAGATCCATCAGGAGATGCTTTCAGTGTTATTCCACACCTTGCTTCGGGTTTCCCAGCAGCTCTGCCCAAGGCTGTTCTGCACTGCAGGAGTCAAGCCAAAAACCCTAAATAACCCTCCAGGGATCTGCTTTCCAGTTCTTTTAATCTTCTTCCCATTTCCATGCTGTGGTGGGTACATTTAGTGTCCTCTGGGTTTAACTGAGCCTTCAGCACAGCTTAGTTGGTATCAGCTCTTGCAAAGCCAGGATGTGACTTCTCCGGGTCCTCAGTTAATTCAAATGTGAGCTCTGAGAAAACTTTGGGTAACGTTTTTTGAGTGTGGGGAGGTACATGGAATTGCATGATTGCAGCAGGTTTTCTTTTAACTTAAGCTAATATTGGAAGAATTAGTCTTTTTGGTTTTCCTTGGCATTATTCATGCCCAAGATGCCTTTTATTTCCATTCAAAAACCTAGGAGTCATTTGCAGTGCTACCATTCATGTCTCCAATTATCTCAAGGAGAAAAACCTATTGCCATTTTAAACCAGGAATGATTTGTCAGAATTTTGAAGGGGAAAAACCCCAGATTTAAAAATCCTTTTCCCTTGTGGTTTTTACAGTAGGAATCAGGATAAGCAGGAGTCCTGGCAGAGAAAGCTCATGCCCCAGCCCACCTGAAGGGGAACAGAGATTCCCATTTTTCCATTACACTAATTACTTACTGCTATCCCTAAAAGACCAGAAGGATCCTTGGAAAGGTAATAACTTCATGACAAAGCAGAACAGATTCTTTAGCTGTAAGAACTCAAGCAGCTTATGAACAACTGCACTGGGTCAGCCAAAGGTCTACCTTTCCTGGCCAGTAACACCACGTGTAATAAAACTATCAGGGAGAATTACCACATTCCTCATTTAGGTCTGTCCCCTCCAACAACTGTTCCCAACTATTACTTGGCTTTGAAGTTCCCTTCTCCCATTTCAGATCTAAGGCAGGCACTGGGGACCCAAAAGACCATTCTAATTATGATAGTTACTATAATAAAGGATATCACCTTTCCCCACAAACCTTGAGTCCTCATTCCTCCATGGGAATGCTTTTCCTTGCACATTGTTGGCCTCACAACACTCGAGCTTCAATTTTCAAAGCTGAATATTTATGCAGAACAATAAAGTTTCTGATCCTTCAATTACCCTCCACTGAAATGCTTCCATGCATAACAACCACACGTACAAGCAAACACTGGGAGGATCAGGACCTGAGATAAAACATCAGTTGTAATGTGTCTGTGTCCAAACTCATTAAAGATGATAAGAAGCCCATGGAAATCAATCTTGCTTTATAAGTAATTCTGTATTTGCCCAGGTTATTTTTTCTGGAAATGATTTTCAAAGAGCTAAAGAGAGCACACACACAAAAAAGGGAAAAAAAAAAAAAAAAGCACCACCACAAAGACACCTAAAATAAACCAGCATTGCTATTTAAGCAGTCTGAGAGAATCCATATCAGGTGGGATTACAGAAACAGGCAAGAATTACAAAACTGATGAGGGTTTTATTTCTTTAAAGAGCTCCCCCCTCTTTGTTCATGTCCCTTTTCTGCACAGAACACCACTCTGTCCCTCCACTCAGAGCCTACACCATCATTCATGCCTCCTCTTCTGCACACAGCCCACATCCTTTCATCCCCTGAGAAGAGTTAAACACTCCTGTTCCTCCAAAGAACAATTTATTTTTCCTGACAAGGCCTTTTATGCAATTAGCTAGAGAAGCCATAGCCAAAAAGAAAGAATAACACATGTAAAACCACGCCAGAGAACAGAGTAGGTAGGAACTTGTTGAGTCTATTACCAGACAAAATGTTTAAATCAATGGTGTGTTCTCATAAATCAAAAGCCATATTTAGCCCTAACTATAACCATCCCTGAGCAATGTGGAATAGAGAGAAAACACTTTAAAAAAATAAATTTGAAGCTCCTGAAGCAGGGAAGGGAGGAAGCAGCAGATGAGACAAGCACAATGCAGAGTCATCTCCCAGAGAAAGAATTTATTTTACAGGTGAGAATGGAGGTGCCACAGCAGTCAGGGCTGAGCAGAGCCTGCCAATCACACCGACTTGTCCCAGTCTGGTGGTCATTTGGAGACATTACAGAGCCATTTGAAACTAGTTCAAACTTGGACATTTATATGAGGTTTGTGCTGTACAAATATCGAGCCCAGAAGAGCCAGAGTTCTTTGCTACAGATCAGAGACAAAAGGATTTGCACTGCAGACCATAAAAGATCATTCTTTTTCAATTACACTTGACAGGTCTGAGTTATTGTAAGAGGAATAGGTTTGGAGTAGTAACAGTGAACCAGAGAACATAATGTAATTTGAGAAACAGCACAAAAACCTCATCACATCCTTTTCATTTTCAGCTGGGAGTGCAAGATCGTATCTTTTCACCCCTCCATCCTTGTTCATCCCTTTACTCTTCCACTTGAGCTGCTTTGATTCAGATTTAGGGCCCCCATTCATCCCAATTAGATGGCTTTTCTGTAAAGCTGCTTTCCAAACCCATGCTCTACTTCCATTGACAGGATTTCACTGCTTTCCAGAAATTAATGGATTTCTCACATACCACAATTTCTAAAGGTCCCTTCTTCAACAGCATCCTTCTCAGCACAGACACCTTAGGCAGTTGTGTTAAAGCAGTGGCTCTGACCCAAAGAAGGATCTTTTTCCCTGCTGTGAACTCCAGCACTCCTCATTTTTATTTGCAAGCACAGGTCCCAAGCACAGGCTGCTGCTCAGTGCCTGGGAACAGAAAACAAGGAGCAGGTCACCCACAGGAGCCATCCTCAGCTCTCTGCCTGCAGCCTTTGGGCTCCTGAGGCTGTAAGGGCCTCCCCAGGCTGCTGCTCGGGTTTGTCTCACAAGGGGGAGGTTTCTTCCTAGCCATGTCCTTCCTTCTCACCTTATTTACACTTCTGTTCAGTCCACCATGCGATTTTATAAACTTCATTTGTTCCTTTAGGCAACTGGTTTTACTAGAATTGCATCCTCCCTAAGAAATCTGGGACAATTTGCTTCTGCTTTTGCTTGCAGTGCTTAACACATTGTCAGCACTCCCACTGAAGCAATCACACTGGAAATAAGAGTTGCTTCTTCCAGTTCTGGCATTTACACATTTTTATGAGACGCTGGAAAAGTACAATTGGATATTTTTTCCCCTTACAAATGCTGAGACAGTAATAAGTAACAGATTCACAGAGTTCTGACTTGGATCTAGGTGTCTCTGACATGTACCATGTCTTTCAAATATATTACACACTCTAATGCTCCTGTTATCAAGAGCTTAAGCTTTTTACGTTCTCCTCCCACCATCAACAGTGGAACCAGGGAGGATTCCCATCACCAAGCTCCCCTCCACACTTCCCACAAAACAAAGCAGCCTGCTGGGGCTCCAGCTGGGAGTAACTTCTTGCATCGTCTGGGTTCATTTTCTTACCCTGTTATTGCCTCTAATCATCAACACTTCAGTATTTCTAGGAAGTTTCAAAAGGGGAAGGTGGCTAAAAATTATTTGAACAAATATTGTGAAGCAAGCCCAAGATCACTCCACATTGTTTGGGACCTCCTCTTAATTCAAGAGCTGCTCGTGGGACACATCTGGTGGGACCCTCTTGAGCCATGGATGATGTGTAGCTTATCTGATGGCACAAAGATACAAGAATTTAAAATTATAGAGTGATTTGGGTAAGAAGGGACTTTGAAGATCATTTAGTCCCACCCCACATCTTCCACTAAACCAGGCTGCTCCAAGTCTCATCCAACCTGGCCTGGGACAATTCCAGGGATGGGGGGCAGCCACAGCTTCTCTGATTGCTCATTTTATCTTGGTGTTTCCAACTGCAAACCAAAGAATTTAGGTCCAGCTGAATCCAAATTAACATCCTAAGACAAATGCACGAGACAACCCATTGCGATGGCTCTGAGCAGAACGCTGCCAGAAAGTGAAGCAGGAATGAAAATTGAGATTCATTGCATTTAAAGTGGACTTTTGAGCAGGAAGATGAATGGCTGCATTTTTCTGGGCAGATTTACAGGCCAAAAGAATCCCTGGTTTAACCTCTGAACTCAGAGGGTTTCATAAAGGGAGGAATTTCCCTATCGGGGTCACGCATGTGAATTCCCAGGCATTACAAGATTGAAATTGTGGTCATTTCAACCTAGAAGAGAAAGGGGAAAACCCACAACAGGGTGGGAAGGGAAATAAAAGTTAAGAGTGCTGCTTCCAGACCATCAGACAGCAATGGACACACTCAAGAGAAAAGCAGATGCCCTGGAAGAATTAGAACATCAAAATGTTTGGTGCTCACTGCTCTCAGGTCGCTGATGGCCACGTAAAATCACACCTTGCATTGCCCTCAACCAGAAAATCCCAGCTATCCCTGAGTGCTTTCCATGGAAAGATGGGCATTGTCTTCTCCTCACCTCGATTTTTTTTTACATAAGTATCTGCTAAAGTTGCTACCAAAAAAGGTGAGAGGAGCCACATCACCCCAAACAGCTCAGAGGAGGAGAATCACACAGAAAATACAGATTATAAACTGGAAAACCCTTCCCAATTTCAGAACATGGTAGAATTTCTGCAGCACTCAGATACACTCACCATGCATATCCAAAGGTAAATATCACAGAATGGTTTGGGTTGGAGGGAGCTTTAGAAAAAATTTCATTCCAACCACCCATCATCTCCAAGAGCTGTAAATGATTTAAAAGTGAAAAAGGGAGTACAAATACCAAATGTAACTTTACTAAATATTGGAAGCTGGCCCTGATACCATGTTCAGTGGGCTCCCAGCTGATTCTTCTCCCACAGTGCATTTGCCTTTCCTTCCTCCCAGCTGGCACTGAAGTAGCAACAGCCTCAATAACAGATTTTGGGAATTTTTTTACTGTAACCAGATTTGTAGTAGCATTTAAAGCTGCATTTAACATAAAACTGAGCTATTTTCTGGCTGGCTGTAAAAAATGGAACACGAGCTAACATTAAATAATAGATCATGGAGGCTTTTTGAGGCCAAAATCCCATTCTTAATGGGTTTTTAAAAACAATGACAGCCCTCTGTTGATGCAGGCTGGTTTCTGGGAATGCAGTGACCAAGGATTTGCATCTGTTTGCATCTAGAACCTGTAACTATTGAACAAGTTAGAGCTCCCAAGCACAGATGAATGTTTGTTGATTCTGTCCTAATTGGTGTTGCATTAATACCAGCAAGAGATCCCAACCCTACATGTGGTGCTACAGAAACAGAACAGATGCTCTGTTCCAAGGATCTCAGCTTAAAACTGAGCCTGCAGCTTAACAGCAGCCTAGGAAAGTCCCTTAAGGTACCAGTTGTTTAAAAAAAAATGAAAACATTTTTAGGAATAGTGTTGACCTTTCTGAGCTCTTTTCTTCTCAAGGGAAATTTAATTTCATTTAGAGGAAACATAACCATGCTGTTTGAAAGTAGCAGAAGGGTTTTCTGCACTGACAGAATTTTCTTTGGAACAGAAAAATCTTCCTGATGTTACCAAACAAACAGAAAATCTTACACATATATTCCACCAAGCAACAAAAGGGAAAGAAGTTAAAGGGTTTTATCAGTATAAACAGCCTTTGGGCTGAAGTTCCTATTGGTATCTTTTAATCTCTTTGTGAAAAGTCTGGAAGCTCCCTGTGTTATCCTTGAAACCTTCCCACAAAGTCACTCATTGCCCCTTCCCAGCTTTCATCACTATCAAGTCCATTGGAAATTTAGGAGTGGTAATCCTGACATGGAAATACAGTCTGGAACTTAGAGATTAAATTCTGATTTAAGCAAAATAAATCTTTTCTAAGAGAAAAAAAAAAAAAAGCAAAAAAAAAAAAAAAGCAAAAAAAAAAAAGCTAGATGTTAAAAGCAGAGAGTTGGGCTATGAATATAAAATAATGTAAAATAACCTAATAACAATTCCCAGAATGGTTTGGGCTGGAAGGGACCTTAAAGCTCATCCCACTCCACCCCCTGCCATGGGGAGGGACACCTCCCATTATTGCTCCCAGCCCTGTCCAACCTGGCCTTGGGCACTTCCAGGTATAAACACTTTAATCTACATCTCTCAGCTAGGGAGGAATCTGCAGTCCCAGGAATTTCCCTGAGAATTTGCAGTTTTTGTTGGACCATGGGGTAAGAGGCAGGGATTGGTAAATGTCTTAATTCATTTAAAGGACAAAAAACGCTGCAGGGAGAAGCTTCCCCACTATCCAAAATCTTTATCAACCAGGTGAAAAATGATGAATTTTAATTTCTCTTCCACTTTTGTTTCTCCCACAGGCATATCACAGGCAGGTTTCCTGACTATCCCCCTGAGAAGACAGGTGGTTCCAAGGCTATTTTTATTGAAAAACATCCAGAGCAGGTACTGTCCCTCTTTTAATGAAAAAAAATTCCATGATGTTGGGGAAGGATTTGCCACAAAACGTGTCTGTTTATTTAAGTAGCAATTTTCCCTAACAGTGGCTCTAGCTCTCCCAGAACCTTATGGTTAAAAGCTTTTTCTTGCAAGTGAAAGAAAGGGATTTTTTTTGGTTTTTTTAAGGATGTTTCCAATCAGGTACCAAAATCTGTTCCCTCTCAGGCTGTGCAGCCACTTAATCACGACTGAAGGTGCTCAGGTGATGGCAAAGAAGTAGAGAACAACAGCAGAGAAGAGTTTCTTACGCAGGCAGGGCTAAACCTTGATTTACTGACAAGGCTCATTAAGCAAATTTAACATCCCAGCGAAGGAAATATCTGAGTTGATCTTGTGTGTTGTAGTGAACTCGGTTGTTTTTCCTGGTAAATCCCTCTCCTGATTTCTCTGGCTAATGGAAGTGGCTGATAATCTCTTCCTCTGATCATCTGGGTGTCATGCAGGGAAAGTGATTAAGCCCAGCTGAAGGCAGTGGTTGGCACTTGAAGCCTTTTCCACCCATCCCTGATTTAGTGTCAAGCAGGATAATGAGTCTGTTGGGGGAAAACAGGAAGCAGGATTTGGCCCCTGAGTGAATCAGTGTGCTGGGCTTGGAAAACTCTGAGGTCAAAGCCTGAATTCTGTGGTCCTGAAAGCTCCAACCCTAAGACTGTTGCACAATTTTTCTGCAGAAAAGTTTTGGTGCTCTAACACAGGTATGGTAAAAGAGGATTTTTATAGAATCACAGAATGGTTTGGGTTGGAAGGGATGTAAAAATCATCTCACTGCAGCCATCCTGACACCTTCCACCAGCCCAGGTTGCTCAGAGCCCCATCCAGCCTGGCCTTGAATGCTTCCAGGGCTGGGGAATTTTGGATCCAGTCCTTCCTGGGATCCCAGGGTGGAGCCTGGGGCACACAGCAGTCTCTGTGTGCTTTGTGGGGATGGAAGGACAGGCTAAGCCCAGCACAGAGCACAGCACTAACCATCTGCTGACTTTGCTAAAAATGCAGGAAAACTGCTGCAAACAGCTCCCTGTGCCCTACTAAAACTGAGTTTGGGGCATGCTCCTGGTTTTAGCCAAGTTCTGGGGCTAAACCCTGCTGGGCTCTGCTCCCAGGTCCTTCTGCTGTTCAGGCAGGCAGAGGGAAGGAGACCCTCAGTGAAGTTTTCAGCCTCTAAAGTAGAAACACATGCCAGAGTCCAGAAGACTTTGTTGGTTGCTGGGAGCAGCCAGGAGCCACCCAGCAAGTGGGGCTTACTGCTGGAGAAGGGTTTGGGGAATGTGATGCTAAATAGAGCTGCTGCCATCAAGGATTAACACAGCTTGGGAAGAAAACACTACCAGGAATTATTCTGAGCAGCACTGGATATGGAGGTAGATTCTGGAGAAATGAATTTAACCTTCCTGTCACACTCCCAGCTTTCATTTCTCACCTTCAGCTGTTTTGTTGCCTTTCCTGAGCATCTGCTTTTTCTTTGCATGAAAAAATGGAAGCCAAAAATCTGGCGAGCTCGTTTTACTGCTTGTTTTCCCTGCACCCTGGAAAAAAACCTTCCTCTATTTTCCTAACAAATTTTCACTAGCAATTATCTGATTTTCACCAATTTTGGGGCCTGTTTTTTGTGTCACAGCCTTTAGAGACCTCCACAATGCAGTTGGCCAGAGAAAGTTCAGTGCAATCATGATTTTACCCGAGTGTCAGACAAGTCAAACACTTTTTGTTCCACTGAGTCAGCTGCATAATAAAAAATCCCCGAGGCCACTGGGTTTGTTCCATACACTGGTCTACTGGGCAACATAGGAAAGGAAATCCTGGTCCCATGGAAGCTGATGGGAGTTTTGTCCTTGACTCCAGGGGGGACAGGAGTTCACCACCTCTTGTCTATGTGAGCTCCTGTGCAGGGGTTGGTTACTCCCAAGTCAAACTCCATGAAAAATCAAGACTGAACTGTATTTTAAAAGGGAGCATTTTCTAAGGCTTCGGTAAAGACACTTTGGGGAAAATAAAATACAAATTAATCACTTCACGAACCATTGCTGCATTATTATACATTCTATATTTCTTGATCCTTTGACAGTCCTGACCTTACTTGACTTTGTAATGTAGCTGGCCTTCTGCACAAACTGCTTCCATGACATTTTACAAATACCTTCCCAAAAGATGTGCCAAAGCCATCCCAACACAGAGTACCTGGTGCTTCAGTCAGAAAAATAAGCACTGTGCCTTGACTGAAAAGAACTTTTTCTCTCCTTTACTTATTCTTCCAGACAAATTTAACATTCCAGGACATCGGTGTAATCTCCCTGCATCTGTTCCAGATTTCTATCCCTAATGGTTTTTTATGTTTTGCTCCACAGATAATCATCAGATGTGACAATTTTTAGCTTTGCTCTTATCCAGCTGCCAACAAAATTTCCATCTCTTCCTGTAGTTCATTAAGTCTCATCACCATGAAGATAAGCCAAGAGAGTTGCCATTTTGCAGGCACTTCCCCCTCTCCCAGCTCCCCCTCATTTCCAATATAAAATAACATTCCAAAACAAAAGAAAGGTGTCAGAGAAGGACTAAAAGCCTTAAAATATTCCGAATATATCAAGTTAACCATGAAGGAGGAGGGAAACTGTACTTGGCCTCTTAAATTACACAACACTTAAAATATTCACCTACAGACAGCAATCTACCTTCCCTAAAAACCACGCTAAAAATCCTCCATAAAGAAGAAACATTTCCTAGATTTCAACAAAACTTCTTTCTGTAGAGTTAATATTCCATAAGAGAAACTTTTCCCTCCAGGAACACCACGCTGTGCCCCTGTAAAGTGTTTGTGTTCCAGCTGGTGTTAGAGCCAGGCTCTGGGGCTGCTCTCACCTGCCACATCATTCCCAAACTCACTCTATCCCTGCTTTTCTTTTATGCCCACAACTCTAAAAGGCAAGAAGTTCAAGTAAGATCTTCTTTCAAGGAATAAGGGGAGGGTTTATTCCTGAAGAAGGACATTTACCTGGAGTATCTGAGCCAACACCAAATTTCTTGTGTCTGAGGACAGCAGAACAAGTGAGTGCTGCTGGCAGCTGGAAGTTTTCCTATGCTTGGCTCATATAAACCAGCATTAGACACTTTCATTCATGGGCTACACTCTGGTTGAATGCCCAGTTCTTTCACCCCAACCAAAAGAAAAAAAGTAGATTTGCACTGCAAGATTTTAGAAACAGGGTTGAACTGATCTGGGTAAACAAAAGTCAATTAAACTTTTATGGAGCATCAGTTTTAAAGGAAAATGTCTTTTCAGCCACTGAAGAAAATGTTACTGCAGAAGAATCATCACTGGCACAACAGAAGTCCTAGGAAAGACTGGGAAAAAATAGGAAGAGGCTAAAATTAATCTGTTCCTGCTGCAATATGGTTTTTTCCTCAGTATTAAGAGTTTGCTAACTACTTTGCATCGTTTCATAAATTTCATTTCATTTCAAAAATAGACAACCTAGCAAAGAAAAGGGGAGTGCAGAACAACTTAGGAAGACATCTACTTCTCTTTCCACTATGAAGTTTTCTCCAGGGCAAAAAAAAACTATAGTAAAATGCAGGTGAATTGCCTACTAATCTCAAACTAACCTTTGCTTGCCATTCCCTTTTTTTCCTCCTCTGTTGTCAGATTGTTCAGGTATCTCCTTGCAGCTGGAGGGGAAGTGGCTCTGTATAAAAGAGCAGAAGCCACTCGAGGTTAGACACATGGGCAGCTTCCCCCAGCTCCCAGCCCTCTGCAATCTGCTTGGAGCAGAGGTGGGAGCAGAGCTGGAAAAGCTGCAGCAAGGCCAGGCAGAGGGACAAGGACACTTCAGTGCCATCACAGCAGGTTCATGAGAACAGAAACTCTGTCTCAGCCCTTCCAGTATCGTTCATCTGTGCAAAAACACGAAAGCAAATCGCTCCACTCGGAGTCTGGATGCACTTAAAATGCTGCCTGCAGAATGCAGAGGCACTGCTGCAAACTGAAACCTCTTGTCAATCATGTGTGTGTTTAGAGGTGTCCTGCTGGATAAAGCCACCCCTGAGACGCTGGGAATGGTTCTGGTTACCCTGTGCAGGCAGGGCAGAGCAGAGGTGGAGGGGACAAGGTTGGGTTTCTGGCTGCCTAGGAACGCTACAGTAAAGAATACACTCGGAGTAGCTCTGTTGGTTTTGGATACAACAGGCCTGCTGGGACACTAAAAACCTATTTTGAACTCCAGTCAATCTGTTAATCTATCCCAGGGAATGAAATGCTTCACTGCTTATCACCACAAGATGTGACTGAGCGAATGCTCAGGGTTTGAATTACCATATTTAATTAAATGTAAGATACTGAAATGCTTGGGGAGAGCCACTAATGAAACTGCCCTGGCTGCAAAGCACAGCCCTTGTCATTGTCCCCTTCCAGCATCCAGTGTTGAGTACATTAAAAGGTGTACTTGAGAAAACAAATATTTTCACTGTTACAGGAAACACATCTTACTGATGGAAATGTTTCATTTTCTACTCTTTCGCAGTACTGCTGGTATTAGTGGTCTATTAATAAGCTTCAATGGATTTTCTGATTTAGACTCATTAGTAAGTGATCTTAGAATTCCTCTCAGGGAAGAGAAAGCTGCCTAGAAACAAGAGAAGCAGCAAATTTTCACCCTCTGCCTTTTTCAGATAATAAAGTATAAATGGCCAGGAACTAAAGATACGGGAATTGATGGAGCTGTACCCAGTTATCAGCTGCTATTTGCTTGCAGGGATAAAGATGTTGAGCTATCCCTGTGTATCTGTCACAAGATCTCTACCCAATCTCCCTCACCCCCTAGAACAATTTCAGTCTTTAGCCATATGTTGAAATTAGACACACCTCAGGGCAGCCTTTTAAAATCCATCCCTATAAAAAAATCAATTTGCCTTACAAACACCAGGACAAATTCATAATCTGGGTCTGAGTCCAGAGGGAACTTTGAGTTAGGTGTCATTAGAATATTCTGCTTCTGGATGGTTTTCCATAAAAGCCCTCACAGTTTGGGGACACAGAAATCAGCTTTTTCCTAATGATAAATTGGATAGTCAGCACCTGTGCTGGAGTTTGCAGGGGGGAGTGTCCTCAGCACAAAAAGCCTTCCTCCTCCTGTGATGCTCAGGAATTGAGAGTGCAGCCTGTTGGGTGTTGTGTTTTCCCAATCACGTTCCTCCCCGTGTCTTTCAGGTCGCTGAAGAGCTGGCTGCCAAAAAGGAGAAGGAGAGAAAGGAGAAGGAGAAGAACGGGAAAAAAGAGAAACAAGAGGTCAAAGCGAAAAAGCCAGAAAAAGTTGGAAAGCAAGTAAGGCAATGAAAGCAGGCTGTGAAGCCAGAGGCAAAGCTCAGGTGTGGGCAGGGGCTGTTAAGTGACATTAAACTGGTCACCAAATTCCAGGCTCAGGAGACAGAACTGGCTGAGGTTGGTCTCTCCCAGCCTTTCCATGACCTCCATGGTTCTGGGGAATTTTTTACCTCTCATATTTTAGGAATGGCCACGACTGAGCTCAGTGGGAAGAGCTGATGGAGGTGCAGGTGGTCAGGGATGTAAATGGGGGCAAAAATACACTCAGGGCTTTGAGATCATTGCCAGGACAGACAGGTAACAAAGTGGTGACCAAGCATTCCCACTTTTCATGTGGGTACAGAGATGTTAATTACTGCCACCCCTTGCAGAATTAGGAATGAAGAGCCTGAGTCTCACTCAGATACCCACCTCAAGCTTGTGTGGATTTCAAACTAATTTTTAAACCACATCAGGCAGCACTGCATAAACCTGCAAATAAAGCCATGCATTTTCAGCCCATGTTCTCAGGACAGAAGTTATTTTTGCTGCAAATGTCTGTAGACACCATTTAATGTACAATATACCCCCTGAAATCTTTGAGATAAAAGGCTGCTTCCAAATTATTTCAGATATTCCAAATATTTCCAAATTATTCCAAATACTTCATTATTACACACACTTCCAAATTATTTCAGGAGCAGCTTCACAGAGCAAAACACCTGTGAAACAGAGCAGTGATCAAAGGGCATCTTCAAAAGCAAGCTGTGTGTCAGCTTTTGCTGAAGCAGCAGCTTTCATTTCTCACTTACTTCACAGTATAAACAAAAGTTGAAACAATATCTATTTTTTTTTAATAAGAGTTATTAATCTCTCACTAAATATGTGGAGGAGAAGGGTGAGTTTTCTAGGGCAAAGCATACTCTTCACTGCAAGTTTTACACAAATTAATTTGAAGGCCTAACCCCAGAGCAAATATATTTCAAAAAATTATGTTTTTCTTGGACAACATCCATTAATCTGGCCAAAACCCTCAGAACATCTAGCCAGGAACCTAAATTACATGAATTTAGGAAGCATCAGTCAATTTAATAGAAAGGTAGATACCTTAATGTTAACATGTAAATGAGTATCTGGAAAACACTGCTTGGGAGTTTGGGGTGAGTTGGTTTTGGTTTTTTTTCCTTTGTAAATGAAAATACCCAGCAAGCTCAAGGAGCTGAAGGAGCAAATACATGAATGTTTTTTCAAGGTCTTTTAAGCCTGATTGCTTAACTTTGCCAGCTAGGAAGGGTTGTGGCTGCTCCTGTGCAAACAGGAGATGTTTTTTTAAGTTCTGGTCACACATCTTCAGCCAGTCACTTGTTACTGTGATGCTGTCACAGCACTGATGAAGCTCCTGAAACTGGATGGCACCTCACTCACCTGCTTAAAAACCTGACTTTCACAGGATACAATATGATTCCTTCTTGGTTTTGCACATTTCTGAAGAACCAACAACAGC
The DNA here is from genome assembly GCF_971803275.1 of Cyanistes caeruleus. Lineage (NCBI taxonomy): Eukaryota > Metazoa > Chordata > Aves > Passeriformes > Paridae > Cyanistes > Cyanistes caeruleus. Next base: position 4,712,314 of record NC_141707.1, on the reverse strand, counting down.
AGAAATGTGTCTCAATCCCTTTGCAGCCTCTGCAAGGATGTTTGGAATTGGGGTGAAATAACAGCGTGGAGCTCTGGGGTTTTATAACTTTATGTCATTCCCATCTCCTCAGCCATCACAAGTCCTGTCAAGTAAAATCCTGAGCCATTAGATCAGGTTCTCTACGGTTCATTGAGAAAGAACAAAGGCAACATTCTCTCCAAGGTTATAGCACTGACAGGGGGAAAAAAAAGAGTATCCTAGACCAGTTGAGAAGTATCTGGAAAAGTTCTAACAGCAGGACTCTTATTAAAATAAGTATAGGCTATAAGTCATAGGGATGCAGGCAGAAAAAAGCTCTGCTCCCAACTTCAGCTCTTAAAGAAAACAAAAGTTTAATCCCAGAAGGAAATTTAAGTATTTCTGAAAAGCCTGATAGCAATCTTCACAAAGAGTATTTGGTATCAAAGTAACTTCACTCTCTTTTCTCTGCAAGGTGCTGATTTGATTTCCCATTAGGCACCTAAGGAAAAAACAACCCATGGCTTCATCCCCACAAAATCCCACTTTCCAAAACCCAGTAACTTGTTGGGGTTTGTCTCACTGAACGTGAGCAAGGCTGAGCACCCCTGAGTGCCAAACATGGGACACATTCCTGTCCTTAGTGAAACCCCTTAGGAAAATGTCCAGAGGAAATGTGCACTGTGCAGCCAATTCAGCTTTCCCTGCTGTTGAAAGGGAATCAGCTGGTGTGGAGCTGCCTTTGGAAAGCCTCAGAAATAGATTGAGACTCTCATTTCCACATTTCTGCTTAAATTCAAACATATATTGCTGGTTCAAGGGGCCTTAACACATTTCAAACAGAACAAGCATGAACTGAATCCACTGGTAATCAAAAAATAAATGAACTGGTTTCAAAGGAAAAGTTCTTTTTATTATGTTGACTCTTAGGCTGTTAATTGAGGTGAGAGAGAGAACAGAACTGCAACTGTCCTTTAGACACAAGAGTGGGTTTGATTAAAATCAATTAAATTGACACAATGATATCCTTGCTATCAGTGTATAAAATCACTGAAGCAAATAACTAAAACAATTCATTGCCCTATTTATAACAATAAAATGTTGATGTGTCCTGTGGTATTGAGAGGCTAAAAACGAATAACCCATTTCTAGTCTGGTTTGGAGGAAATTTGTTTGTTGGGTTTTCTAATAATTGACACATTTCCTCTCAGAACATCATGGTTTAATAATTTTTTACAAAATACCATGGAAAAATGGTAAAAGAAGGATTCTGCCTACTGCAAATGATCCAAGGATGAACCTCAAAGTGCCACACCCTGTGAAACTGGGAATACATCAGAGTAACTGAGGATTTACCCTCCAACTTTTTGTTTTACTTAACCAAAACAGTTCTTGATGTTCAGTCAAGAACCTCCTGAGTCTCTTTCAAATGCTTCTCTAGGGTAGAAGTGATAAATGTATTTTGATTTTTCCTGTCCTTCTGGGCCCAAACTGTAATTACGGTAATAAAACTTAAATTAAAAACAAATATTTGATAACAGGGCTGCAATTGTACCTGCAGGCAGCAGATATGCCCCTAATTACAGGGTTTATTTAGGAAGGTGTTTAAAGTGCAGGAGCTGAATTTTATATCTTGCTGATAACAAGTGGTTTGCAGGTTATTTAGCAAAATCCTGATGTACCTTGTGCTGTCTTGTATAAATCCACATTCACCTCCTCCCCAAACAGTGATTTAATCTCCTTTTGTCAGCTGTTACCTTCATTACATCCTGAGACTTATGACTGATATAAGATGAAGAAACTTTGATCATTTTCTGGGAGATTTTTCCCTCAGAAATACTGGGTCAATGAAATAAAACTGTTTAGGGAATACGGCAATAGAAGCAAAAGTAACTGGAAAAATGGCATTTCAATTAAATTCCATTTAAATACTGCAAGTCTCCTACCAAAATTACATTTTCAAATAAGCTGGAGTTTAATCCCTTCTCTCATGGAGCAGCCTGGGCTGGTGGGAGGTGTCCCTGCCCAGGGCAGGGGGTGGGATAAGATCTTTCAGGCCTTTTCCAACCCATCCCAGAATTCTGTGAAACAATGCTGTCAGCAATTCCTCTCTTCACTTTTCCCCCCCCAATCTAGGTAGTGGATCTAAGATGGAAAATTGGTCCAAGCAATTTCCTGTCGATACTGGAGGAAGGAAGCTCTCAGTACCAAGGTCAGTAGAAAAATACAACAATTCCAGCTGGAATGTTCTCCCAGATCAGCTTAATTGGGATGTCATTCCTATAAGGTCAAGTGGGCAGCTGCCCAAACTATGGAACACTATAAAAATTAGGATGTTAGATTAAAAAATGGTGTTTAGGGAGTCTCTCAGTACCTGAGTCCTTCCAAGGAATCTGTCAAAACCATTGAGCTAATCAGGCAGGAAGGGACATTTCTGTGGGTGAAAGTGAACAAACTCGAAGCAAAGTGCTTCAATACATATAAAAAAGGCATTTTAGGATTTTCTGAGGGCAACAAGAATGACATCAGAATAGCCAATAAAGCAAAAGCACAATACTGTGGATCAAGTTTCAGCATCAGTGTTTTCATACTCCTGTCCTGTCTCTTCCAAGAGTGAGAATCAAGGGAAGAGTCTGTGGATCCCTTGGCAGCACCCACAGCTACTCCAATTATTTTTGATTATATGTTTGAATAGGAGGAGCATCTTCTCAAGCAGAGGCACAAAAGTATGAATGTGCTTGCTTCCTGCAAAGTGTGTGAAATGAAAACATAACCCAGACTTTCAGCAAGGAGCTTGGCTGGCTTGGTACCCCCAGAAGCAAGAATTTCTTAATAAAAATCTTGAAAGGCCATTTAGTTCTTTTCCAGATCTCTTCTATCCTCTCCTCTGCTTTTGATCCTTCTGTTTATCTCTTCAAGACTTGTCTTCAGTGCTCACCCTGATTCACAAGTGAATGAGAAGTCTTGCACTTGAGTAAAGTGGAAAATGGGGTTATGTTTTGCTGTATCTCTGCAGATTCTGTTCTGATACAATGTGGAAAAGTATCTTTTCTGCTCTTGACTCTTCAGAGTTAATGCCTTGCTAAAATTCTTGATATGAAAAGTCTCCATTATTCCCTCCTGCTGACAAATTACTGGCATCAAGTTTTCTGCCTGATTTGAGCTGGCTGGAGAGAAAGAAGTGAACAACTTGCTAAATGTGCATCAGTAGTTCAGCCTGACCTCTGACTTGTAACAATTAGGATTTTCTTACACGTTATAAATCACAGAGCAGCTTTCTGGCTAAAAAGGACCTTTGCATCCCATCTACTCTCAAATACCACGCCAGAACCCTGCTGAAGGCAGCAGGAGCTTTAGATAAGGATCAAATCCATCCAAACTTCTTTCCATAGCTGGCCAAGGACAAAATGGCATCTTGAACTCCAAAGCAGCCGTGGCAAGAGTGGGGCTCCCACCCAGCGAGTCCCCAGGGCAGGGAAGGAGCAGCGTGGAAGCAGCAGAAGGGAAACAGGAGGGCTTTGCCTTGGAGGGAACATGCTTGGCTGTAACCTCAGCACAGCACTGGATACCAGAGTGAGGAATAAAAACAGCACAGAGGCTGATGGGTGACTCTGATAGCGATGGAGACTCCCAGATTTCACAGCTATCTCGTGTAATAAGCCAGGGGTTTTACGAGGGGATGGGAGATTTGTCACCAAACTGTGTCTGAACACCAGCACTGCCATTCCCAGCAGACACCTGCTTCGAGCCCTGCAAATACAGAACTTTTCTGGGGTCATTCACACAGTGTGAGTGCCTCTGTGGTTCCCATTTCCCACTTAAACACCCACACATCTCCAGCCCATCCTGCCAAAGCTGGCAGCTACTCCCCAGCTCTGAAGGCACATGAGAAGGAGCCCTTTTCTGCACAGAGCACAACCAGAAATCCTCAGAGTGAAAAAGCTCTCTTGCAGGCTTCAAAGAATACCTGCAGTTCTGTCTTAGGCAGAGGAAGAGTCTATAAATGTGCAGTTAAACTTCAGGTGGGGTTTTTTATGCTCCTTTTCTCCTGGTGAAACTGGTCTATTTGACACCACACTTATTTTTGGTAAACAGCTGCTAATTCCTCCTTGCTCCACAATCCCCTGCCTCCTTCACAAGCACTTTGGGCTTTTCACTGCAGGCCACTCACACAATACTAACCTGGGAGTCATCAAAATTATTTTATTTTTAATCTAACCATGGATTCTTTGGTCATCAGAATCAAATCTACAACAACATCAGCCCACACCAGTGCAAGCAGTCTCTTGTATTTTTAATTTTAGGCTGCTTTCTTCTCAGTAGCAGAAATATTCAGGAAAAAAATAGGTCTGAGTTTGGACTTTCTACTGAGAGCTTTTTTCCTAATCTTAAGTAGAAATAGGTCACTTGCTATCAGCACTTGCACAGAAGTTCAGATTTATTAGTGTAGAAACCTTGAAAACAAGATTGAAGCTACAGAGCTTGATTAAGAAATGTTTGTATCAGGAGTAATTCAAAGCCCCTTATAAGTGTGTCTAAAGTTTACCTAAATGATAGCTGGCCAAACAACAAATATCTTTGTTTTGTCACACCCCCCAACACTTAATTTTGAGAAAATGTTCCCATCCCATGAAACTTGTGCTTTTATCCCTAGTTTACTTAAATAATTTTTAAAAATATAGATCAGCTTTGACAAAAACCTAAATATTTTGCTTACAAACCTTTTCACACTGTGTTTTTAACTCCTCTACCAAGCTAGAGCTGCTGCCTAAGCTTCACTGGAATTCATGAAGCCTTTTAGCCTCCTAGAACCCTATCTGGCAGTTTTTCTGCTTGCTAAACTCCACTTGCCAAGCTCCAAAAACACTTATTTTAAATGATGTTGTTGGGAACAGCCACTTTGTGTGAGATCTCCTTTGACACTGCAATAGCCAGAGTTTATGTGGGGCAAATGTAAGGCTGAGCCATTACCTCCCTCTTCCTGGGGTGTATTTTTGCAGTGTGAAGCAGCAATGTGCTATTTCCCCCCATTCTATAGATGACCAGTTGATATTTATGACTTGCTCAGTGTCACAGAGAATATCTGAGTTCAAATACTCCATGGTGTGTCCAAATATTCCTTTAAGGTGTGGTGATACTCTGTATTTTTAACCAGCCTTGAAAAGATTCAAATCCTTCTGCCAGGAGGTTCAAAGTGGTCATTTCAAGAGAAGCTTCATGCTTCAAATAAATATATTGCAATTGTTAGTCACAGCCTGTTCTCTGAAATTCTGGGATATTGGAGTTCCCTACTGGCCTGCAGAGCTGGGGTTCTGATTTAGGAGTGGTCTGGGCTGCCTCTGAGCCCTGAGCTAGCTATGCATATAAAACAATCCCAAAATAAGCATACACTATTTTAGAAAAGGTGACATAAATTTCACTGCATACACACAGACACAGAAATAGCTTCTGGAGCTGGCTGACCCTGCCTGTAACAAAATACCAGACTCTGCTGACCAGCCAGTGAAAACATAACATCCTTAGCCTCCTGACCCCCCTATAAAATTAACTTTGAAACATTTTGTTGATCTATAAAAGAATAACAGAGCATCTAACACCTATGAGTTATTGATCTCTCTACTAAAATTAGGCACCTCTAACCCAGTGGTTAATATAACACTCAGATAACTCATTGCCAGGTAATACCAGAGTCTGGGGGGACTCTCCCTGGTTTTGCCTGCAGTGGGTATTAACCACTAATCAATCTACAAAAAGACAATAAACAATTATGAAAAAAAACAGAATAGAAAAACCTACAGATCCCTCTATGAAAAATAAATATCTAAAGCCTTGTACTCCTGTGAAAACACAGCACTTGCAACCTGTTGACCCAGTCAGGAAAGTGTTTAAAAATTCACATAACTCCTCTATAACGTCCCCTTTCCCCAAGGCTGGAATTCCAGGCTGGAGGAGCTACCTCATAACTTGGGCAAATCAGCTTTTCCTCCTGAAATATTACATGACATCTGTCATGCCCTCTGTTGACCCACAAGTAATTGAAAGAAATTTAATGTCTGTACTTTGGGTTTTCTTCCAACACCAAAATATCTCCAGTCCTCCTCCATCCCCACCATTCTCATTCTCAGTGGTGAAATTAAGATTACTCACCTGCAAAAACTACTCCCTCTATAAACTTTGTAAAACTATAAATCCTCTGCGTGGAATTGGGCTCTGAAAATTTGTTGGGGAGGGAAAGAACAGCCAATCTTAGATTAACTAAAACTTGGATGTTAAAACCTTTCTGAATTTGCATAGTGCCTTCAGCAGGCAAGGGGTACAGGGGAAAATATCTGTACAAAACAGAGTCATAGAGGAGCCAATGTCTTAAAGTGGAAAACTGTCATTTCAAATCATTGGGAAATTGAATTAGCACATACAGCTGGAGATTAGCTGTCATTTAGGAAGATACAATCAGGGCTTCAAAGGCAAGATATGAATTGCCTTCCTTCAAATTAGCTCAAGAAGTGTAGGAAAAAAAAGAGGTGTTTCCATTAAAGTAAGGCACTTAGCTAATAGCAGAGAACTCAGATATGCACCAAGCTCGTCAGACTTCATTTAGTTTTCTTTCTAAAGAGCAAATTGCAGTTTGCCTCAACAAAAATAACGAGCTGCACCTCAGGATCATTAGGTATTTTATCACAAATAGCTTTTTTTTCCATCACCAGTTTCACAAATTTGCTGTGACTGGGTGTTAGGTCTCTTTATCACTACTCCTTTGCACAGCACTTCAGAACAGAGGGGCTGGATCAGGTGGGCCTTGTCTTTTTTGGGCTTAACTGCCTTTCAATTTCTGAATATCATTCCCCAAAGTGAAGCCTCTGTGTGGCCTTGTGGGTCAGCTGCAGGTAATTGCTCTGTCACACTCCCTGTCCCCTCCCTCTCTCCCACTTCCATGTACTCAGTGCTGGTTTTATTCCTATTCCAGTGCCCCTATTCCCATATTTCAGCCTCCTGAGCATCACTAGAAAGGCCAGGATGCAGCAGCTTTAACTGAGCCATGGGAGAACGGGGAAATTTGTGGTTTGAATTGACTCCCCTTCCTTTGGTCCCCAAGCCTGTGTCATGCCAAGTGACACTGGTGGAGAGCACATCCTTCAGGGCAGGAGCCATCCCTGTGCCTTCTTCAGGGAAAGGATTTAAGCCTTGTGCTGTTAAAGAGAATGAAATAATGCCAACATCAGGCATGGGACAGGGCTCCTGGAGACTGAGCACACTCCAGGCTTTCAGCTTTACAACCTCCAAATGACAATCTCACTATCCCATTATCCTCCTGAATTCTGATACCATTTTGCAATCCAAGGCAAAAGAAGAAATCCCTTAACCTCAAGATTTGCAGATCCTAACACAACGGGGCTCTGAACTTGCCAAGGGTCCCTAGAGCCTGCTACTTTCATACAGCTCATAATTTAATAAAAGCTGCCTACAACTACTCTTTCTTTTGCCTCCAGAAGCAGTTGGAGAAAGCAATGGCTTCTGTAACTTTTTCCCTTTTTTTTCTTTCTTTTGGATAACAGTCTTTTGGGAGAACAGAGATAACAGATGGGATTTTCTCCAGGATCATGACCCGGAGCTGATCAAAGGAGGGGAACGGGAAGAAGTGGAGGAAGAGATCAGAGTGCAGGTGTGCTTACAATAGCAAGAGGACACTAATCATGTGCATTACCTGTGTATATTTTTCTCCAGCTGTAAGAACTGGCCCTGGCACAGACCTTCCCTCCTTCCAGAGTCCCTACTACCTGTTCTTTGCTTTCACACTTGTTCAGCTGAACAATTGTCTGGGGTGAGGCAGAGCAGAAAACTGAGGAAGATTCCTCTGCGTTTGTCTTGAGCAGGTCGATGAAGTGATGCAGGAGAAACTGCTGAAGATCAAACAGGCTGTGGATGGAGAGACAGGTCCTCAGAGTAAAGCTGGGAAAGGTGTAAAGGTAAGAGCAGCAAGTTGGGAGAACTGAGGGGCAGTCACAATTTCCTACCCAGGTACAGTGGTGGTCAGTGCAAACCTCAATACAAATATCAAAATGTCCACCCTAAACATTTACTGAATCTCAAGTCAGGAACATCTGAAAATCTCTTCACCTGTGGGTGTTTTCAGGGCCTTCTGCATTAGCTCTTGTTCTTTGTATAAATATTGCTTAGGACAAGTTGAGCTACTCCAGAGATAAATCACTATGAGGTATTTCAGATTTTCACCCTCCTGAAATCCTTGGATGCAGTCAAACAGCAAAATGGAAGCAATCCCTCTCTTCAGGCTGACCAGTTCAGATTAATAGTTTTCCAAGGAAAACAGGGATCTGGAGGACAGTGAGTTTTCCAGCTGCTGGCTGTTTTTCCTCCAGGACTGGTTATTATGTTTCAAGACTGTACACCAAAAAAATTCCCTCGGAATGTTTTGATGTAACCTTTCATTTGTCTGTAACACCACATAGATCACACACAGCCAGGTACTCATTATGTTACTACAGCCTATGGAGGGGTTTGGGACTTTGCAATTAAGCCAAGTTTATTTAGGCATAAAAAATAGGTTAAACCCCCCCAAAACACAGCACATGTCATGTTCACATCTAGTTTTACAGCACTCTCATATGAAGAATTCCACAGCTTGTGGTTCTCTAAAATTCCTTACCAAAGCATTTAAATTAGAGATCATGTCAGTGCAAAATAACTCAAAGCTTACACCCCACCACTCAATCAGCAGATCCACTTAAAACCCTCAGGGCAAATAGCCAACCCTAATCTCATGCTGTATTTCATTTCTGTAATACCTTTTAGCATGCAAATACTTGCTGTTGCTCTACTTCTACTCAAATTATCTTTAAATATGCTTTTTTTCCCTGACAAATGCCCAGGGACAATCTAACAAGAAAAGACTGGGGCAGCTCTGAAAGCTGATCCCTACTGGATTCCTAAATCTGTTTCAAAAATAGGGTGGGGGCTTAAGATACACAGACAAAATATTGCAAAAATCTCCCCCAAGTTTTCATGGGCAGACACATTTAGATCAGCTGACCAGTGCCCTGCTGCAAAATGTCACACTGGAATTACAGAGCTTTATGTTAGGGCTGGGTTGGGTTGGTTTTTTTTCCTTCAATGTAGTGTTGGAATAGCTTAGGGTGGAGGGAGATTATTTAACTTCTATTTTCCCAAGTTGTGCCAGTAGCCTGAGAGAATGAGGCAGGAAAAGAAGCAGTAATTAGATAATACCAATTCCGTAAAGATTTCATCTTAAAAAAACCCCACCCAAGCCAAAACAGTTCTATTTGAGGACTGGGGAACAAAAGGAACGATGCAGTGTTAGACAAAACACATCTTCCCTGTGCAAAGCCATTTAAAATGTCCATTCAGCATTGGCAAAGGCCTTTTCCAATTAGTATTTGCATAAATATCTCAGTCATAAACCAAACCAGTGCATACCTGTGCACATGGACTGCAGATCTGCTTTAGGATAACCTGGTCTACATAATAAGAATAATATGAGCTGGAGAGTTGTGGAAATACCTCGTTAATTTATTATTCAGCAAAAAAATCTCTAATCTTTCAATCCACATATGAGGTCCCACATGTCTCCCCCTCAGTTATGCAGCATGAAATAACAGGTGATTGTTTCAGGTTCTCATTGTAGCTAGGAGCAGGTCTGGAGTGCAGTGTGAAAAATCCCTCTGCCAAAACAAAAATAAAAAAGGGGATATTCTGCATTCTCAAGAGAATTCAGCATTCTTCAGAGAAATCAGACCTTTTCCTGTGCTTTGGCACTGGGCAAGGGGCAATGAATGGGTAATTTCTTTAGGAGAATTTTCACAGGTGGAATTTTATGTCTAGGGACCATCATCACAAATTCCACCTGTGATGCCACATTTAGCCATTCCCTCTGTTTTAGGGAGGGATTTCTTCTGCTCTCTTTGTCAGGGAATTGTCCCTACCAGAGGCAGGTGTTCTGTGCCTTTCCAAGCCTTAATATGAGTAGTTCACAACTCAGAAAATTTCTGTCAAACCCATATTAAAAACAAAAATCTGGGCTTTGACCCACAGGAACCAATCTGAGTTTTCAAGTCCCTTTTGTGGGGAATACAGCAAGGACATTTTGGATTCTAAAGGGAAATTTCTCCCCTCCACTCAGTGCTCCAGACAACTCTTAGCTTTGAGAAAAACAATATATAACAGCTCCAAGCCTACCCAGAGCCACTCCTTTATTTCTCTAAGTACTTTATCATTGATTCCCAAACCTTCAAATACCATTTGCTGCTAAAAGCTGACACTCAACCCTACCAAGAACTGCTCTTAGAGCTCCTGAAGATAAGAATCCCATTTGCCAGCTTTGTGGAAGAATAAACTTGAGTGAAAAAAAATTGTTCTTCTCATGACAGGTGGGTCTCCAGAGCAGTAGACTGATCTGGAAATAACAAAACTCATTAGACTGCACTTAATACTCACTAAACCACACTGCTGGGGTCAGAGATTCTGTGCCTCTTTCCAAGCTGGAAGCTTCCCATACCCACAGACTGTCCCACCTCTATGGACCAGCATAGACAGAGTGTCCTGGTTAAGAGACACACTTTGCTGGACTCTCATTCTTCCAGATAGCTCCTGCTCCAATGACTGTCACTAGAAAGGGGATGAGGATACAACAGAAACAGAGGAATGGGGGTCAGCTCTGCTGTAAACTGCATTTTCCCACACTTGGCACAGTGGCAGCTCATCCCTGCCCAGCCAGGGATGAGCAGGTTGGGACTGGGAGCACTGGGAATGGACAGGCTGGGAGATGTCCTCTGAGTGAGGAACATGGCAGCCACTGACCTGGAAGTTCCATTTAAGAGCTTATCAGAGCGCTTTCTCTCAAGCCCATTGTGCTGCTTTTCCTGCTCTGCTCCCCCAAGGATTTATTTCTGATCCCCACTGCAGGTAAAGCAGTGCATTGGAAATGAACACACCCACACATACACAAAGGCATGGCCAGGATTCAGGGGGGGTGGAAAAGAGACACAGAAAACCCAGGAAAGGGAGACATGAGAACATAAGTGTGGAAGAAAACTTGTTTCAGAGCTTTGGAGATCCCTTCTGGGTGAAATTGGGCAGAAGCAAAGCACAAAGGGCTGTGACAGAAATATCAACAAGAGCAAAGCCATAGAGAAGGAGGCCAGAAGAGAAGCTGGGTGAGAACTGAGGAAAGGCTGGGTTTGAGGGCTGTGATTCCCAAGCCCTGCTGGATTTCCTTTAACTGCTGCACCCAGAGCTCTCAGCCAGCTGTGGGATCTGTAACCTCTTTGGATGCTGTGCCTAAATCCAACAGGGATTGCAGATCAGAGTCCCTCATTCAGCAAGTTTATTAATCAGCAGGAACATCTTTGTCTAAGCACTTTTTCAGTGTAAGTGTCAGAAGCTGCTTGTTTTATCTCAGCACTGCCAGAAAAGGCTTCTCAACCCAGGCCCAGTGCAAACCTTCACTTGCTCAGCCTCCCATCTTAAGCATCTCACACGATGCAAGGAATCCACTAAAATGTATCAGCTGCTGGTTTCCCTTAAAAGCACAGGAGCACTCTCCTCTTGTTACTTTTCCACAGGGAACCTGCAAGAAACACAGAAAGGGATTTGTTACAACAGCATGTAGGGACAAGGAGGAACGGCTTCAAACTGAGAATAGGTTTTGATGGGATATTAGGAAAAAATTACTCCCTGTGAGGGTGGGGAGGCCCTGGCACAGGATACCCAAAGAAGCTGTGGCTACCCCTGGATCCCTGGAAGTGTTCCAGGCCAGGCTGGACAGGGTTTGGAGCAGCCTGAGATAATGGAAGGTGTCCCTGCCCATGGCAGGGGTGGAACTAGATAATCTTCCACACTAGCCATTCCATGATTCCATGACCCATGGTGGCTGTAGCTGCAGCCAGGACCTGTGAGATCACAGCCAAAGGGTGACACAGATCCTCCAGTTTCAACAATTTCCCTCAGTGAGACATTTGGATACCCTTCTCCCTCCTGGTGCCATTCCAGCAGCAGACAGTGCTCTGGAATTTGGTCTGAAATCAGGTTCTTGTCTGCTCCAACCTCTGAGCTACCCACAGCATTTTGCTGAGCCCACACAGCAAGAGGAGCCACCCCACTGGGCACAGGAGACAGCCCTGTGTCCCCACCAGCTGCCCCCTGATGCAGCTCCCTCCATGGGAATTATCAACTCAGAAAATCACCAAGTCAGGGGGTGGCTGCACAGAAGCTCAACAGACATTTCAGAGAGAGAAGCAAGGAGATTTCCATTATAAATGATGAGTGTGTTCACATTCATTAAACATTATCATTTTCTAAATAAAAGCCGTTCCCAGTAAGACATTTTGGAGGCAAGCCATTGTCTACAATTCATATTTGCCCTTATCACATCTCAGCCTGTGCCAAATTCCCCACAAATGCTGTTGTTAATTAGGAAAACACATTTTTCCTCCGCACCGTTCATTTTTGTTTTGCTCTGGAGTTACTTTATTGGTGAAGCTGCCTTGAGGACAATACCAGTTGGCCAATAAATTCAACATATGCTTAGCATCTTTACTTAGGTTGAAACAAGCTTTTCTTCCCAGTCAGACCCAAATATATGTAATTTCTGGTTTGTTGGAGGAGAGGTTAAAAAGACAAAACAGGAGGAACAGCAAAAATAAACCAGTGACAGCCTCAACATTTCTGCAGTTGTTAAAACAGCATGGCATGTGCTTTCTTCTTCCCATTCCCTTTCTTCAAAGCAAAATCCCCCTGGCACATTTGGATGAATATCTGCTGCCAAACTTCTTTATGTAAAGAAACCCAAGGTATAGTTCTCCAAATGCAGAGTTGTTTGCATTATCCTAACCCAAAATGTAAAAACATCTCATTTTCCCAGTTGGCTGATCCATATTGTGCTGGGTTTCAGCTGCATTTTCATCTGGATTATCTTTGTGGCATCATAAACAGTAACAGGTGATCGAACCACAGGTTACTTATGTTGTGTCTGTCCTTGAAAACCCAAAATTCATCTATTCCTGAAGGCTGCTGATCTATTCTGTGAAAAAGCCCAGCATTTTCCAGATAATTGGATAGGATTTTTTAAACTCAACAACACAGCCTCCAGAGCTCTGCAGAAGTATTCACTATTATATAAAAAAAAGCAAAGTAAATGGTTGTATTCCCAGGAAAGCGAACATAAACTTTTAGAAAGAATAAGCTGTCTTGTTCAACTAAGCATTTAAGCACGTGCTTAAATTTAAGCTGTTGGAGAAATCCCCTGGTGCACCAAGGTTTCTGTGTAAACAGTTCCACTGGAGCAATCCTGGAGTGCTTTGCAGGACTGCAGCTCAGACACCAGTGGTGGGCACTAACGTGGATTAATGATGCCCTCTCCACACTACTAATTATCCCTAACCATATTTATGGCTCCTGAGCTGTAATTAATGGAGGGGTTTGACAAGCCCGAGTCACATCTTCCTTATTTATGTTTGCCACGAGTTGTTTTGTAATGTGTAAAGAAATGAGGCACACGAGTCAGAAATCCTTCTGTGGTGAAATTGTGGTGAAAATGTGGAAAAAGCAGGTTGTGTTTTTCTGCCCTCTTCCAGCTTCTTCCCTGAGGCATTAGGAAAGAGAAGGATGTCCAGTTGTTAGGAGGGTAGCCAGAGTCTCAGCAGCTTTTCCCCTCAGGGAAGCTGCTTATATATATTTACTTCAATATATAGATAATTTTTTTTTTTTTTTTTTTTTTAAAGGCATAAACAGTCCCTGGAGCAGCTACTTAGACCCCACACCCTTTTCCTTCCTGCTTCCTTCTTGAGCAAGGGCCATGTCCCCCCTCACCCACAGAACTGTGCTCTGGAAAAATCATGGAATAAGAATCACACAATTGGAAAAGGTGTCTGAGAGAGCATTGAGCCCAGCCCTTAACCTGCACTGCCAAGGCCACCATTAAACCCTAGTGCCACATCCACACAGCTTTTAGATCCCTTCAGGCTTGGGGATGCCACCACTCTCCTGGGCATCTGTGCTAATTAAAAAAAAAAAAAAGTCTAATATCCAAGCAAAAGGAAGGAGAGGAACTTTTTCCCTTGCAGTAAAATGACTCTGGGATACTTTCCTGTGTAGCAGTGGGACTGCTGTTTAAGGATATGGTTTTTTCCTTTGGGCTACATTCAAGCACTGAAACATTGGCTGTTCTGGCCCTCACCTTGCTTCAGTACATTCAAAAGCATTTCTCTCTGCTAAAATCACTAATTCCTGCTTGCTTGTGCGGTCCTCAGGGAAGCAAGACACCTGCAAAGAAAAAGATACCAGAGCTGGAGAGAGATCTGACTCCTGACAGGTAAAGAGAACCTCTCTGCATTAGGTCTCCAATTTCAACCTTGGTTTTCCTCATCTTCACCAACAAACACAAGCTAAAATCCCCACTGTGCTATCACACACCACCAGGACCAGTCCCATCACCTCCAGGCAGGTTAATTCCAGTTTGCAGAGCTAAGCACATGGAGCATTTCAGCAGGATATTGGCCCTGTGTGCCTCTTTTTCCCTCTCTGCAGGTGCAGAAGCACCTGGCTGCTTTGTTGACTGTCAGATTTTCCATCCCAGCTGGAGCCTGATAAGGGAGGCTGCAGACAGGCCCCTGCACTCCATAAATCCCCCCCTTCATGGCTGAGCTGTAGGGTCCATGTCATAAATCAGTCTCATGGGTCAATAAGAGTCCTGGCAGACCTGGCCATTTCTTGTGGACCCTTGCTCTTTCAAACACTCTTTATTTGGAGGATCTGAGAGGATTTCCTCTTCTGCTCTGCCATTTCCAATGAGTGCTGTCTTCCCTGATAATCCAGTCATTTTTCACCTGTGCACACACCACAGGGTCCAGCTGATCCAGGAGCAGGGCTGGAAAAACACCACAAAGACAATCAGTGAAATTCACCCCACAAACCCATTCCTGCAAGAACAGCAAGACCCAAACTTGATCATTTGGGTGCTGGCACCACACAATCAGCCAATGATCTCTTTACCTGCTTTAAAATATATTAAAAAAAAAAAAAACAAACCTCAAAAAAGCAAATATTTCAACTCCATGTCTCATGGATTATAGCAGAGCAGGACCTCTCCTACAGAACAGTGCCAAAGTCTAAGAAGGATGTGTATATTCCCTGCTTTTAAAACTGCTCTTGCATATACCTGCTTCTTTATATATAAACTTACCATGCAGCCATCTGAAAACATGAGCTTTCTAGTAGCTGGCTTTTTATCTGGCATTTTGGCTCCATGCTTTGCTCTTCCCTGCTGAGCATTTCAGAAATAACCCAGAGAAGGGATGAATAACTCAGATTCAAAATCTCCATTTGGGCCCAGCAAAGGGGGCACAGGGGGCTTCAGCCAACAAAGTCTGGTCACATCACACTCCCTTGGAGGAGGCTCAGGACATGCATCATTTAACTGGTACAGTAAAAATAATATACCAGGAAAAGTAGAAATCCTGCTCCCACCAGAGCTGCCAGGTTAGTCCCATTCCACCTTCTGCCTGTTTTATGATGCATTCCCAACATAAAACCACTGAGGATGAAAGCAAGAGTCAGAGCAGCAAAATCAACCTCGTTGAAGGTGCATTAAATTTTGGATTTGCTTATTGCTATTCCTACATTAATTGTGACACTAAGACTGCATAAACATAAAACTCCTCAGCTGAAATGGAAAAAAGGCTGCAGACCTCAAATTATACCTGTAGGTTTATTAGCCAGCTGAGAGGCACTATTAAATATATTTATTGTAGCCAGACCAGAACATCCCAATTAAGATAGGTGAGAAAGACAGAATAATTGAGGGGAAAGAATGTGAAAGGTGTGCAAAAACACTGAGAGATCTGAAAAGATTAAAATCAATATTGTTTATGCTGTCAATACACTTAAGAATTTCTGACAGGTTTATTCAGCTTACATCATCCTGGAAGCAGTATGACTCTATAAAACCAAGTGCCAAAAGTGTCATTGAAATTAATACTTAGAATTCCAAAAGAGAGTGTAGAGAAGATCCACGAAAATAGAAAACCACACACAAATTTAAGTGTTTTAACTCCTTCACTATTGGGATCTACTTTCATCCACTAATGGAGACAGGGAGAAGCTTCCACTGGGGAAGTTTTGCTCATTTCATGGAACCCCAGACTGGTTTGGGTAGGGCAGGGACCTTAAAGCTCATCCAGTTCCACCTCCTGCCATGGGCAGGGACACCTTCCACTGTCCCAGGTTGCTCCAAGCCTGTCCAGCCTTGGACACTTCCAGGGATCCAGGAATGTTTTTTCCCAATCCCCCTCTGGCCAGCCTGACCTCAACACTGCTGGATCTGAGCAAGGCATTCCCAGCGTGTTCCCGGAGAGATGAGGCTGTCTGTTGCCAACACAATAAATTCCAAGAAGAATTAATGAATTAGTACTAATTGGAGAGCTGAGTGAATAGGTATAGTAGTGTTAGGATTGCCATTATTGTGTAATTTCACAATAATTTCCCGGTAATTGATATTAATGAATGAGTCCATTACACAAGTCATAACTGATCTGGCATCACCTGGAAATGGGTAAATGGAGTCAGCAGGAGAGGGGGACCCAGCGAGTGAGGGAGGGAAAGAGATTCCTCACCACGACACAGAAAGCTGTGCTTATTGATTTCACATTGATGGCACTAATCACTACTGCCTCTGAGCCACAAAGTGCATTTATAAAGCTGGGAAAACATAAATAACTCTCAGGCTGGCTCAGTTGTGAGAGGCCTGAGCTTTTCCTGACTCTTTCTGAGTGATGTCTCCTGCCTGCAGGACCATTGATTCCCTGTACCAGGAACTTGCAGAAGAAGGATTGCTCATCAGAGTGAAGAACGTGAATCTCTCTGACTACATTGGTAAAGTACCCCTCTTACAGCAAACGTGGTGTTTGATCCAACCTCCAGCCATTCCACCTCCACTCACCCCCCATTTCAGTCAAGACCGAGTTCAAGAATGGCTGCACTTTGAATATCTAAAGCCAGGTATGCAAATCAAGTCTGTTTCTGTGGGCTGCTCAGGACCTTTCACTTCTGCTACTGAGCCCAGGTCCTGTTTGCAGAGCTGGTGAGTAACTCCAGGCAGCAACACCTGAGTGCCCTGAATGGGTGTGGATGTCACAACCACTCTGAGGCAGAACCAGAGCATCCTTTAAGGAGCAGTGGCAAGACAGTGCAAGGCTGACAGAGCAGGGGTCTGCAGAATATCCATGCAGAATATTTCCCAGAGAACAGCAGAAACTGTACCTCCAGCTTTTGTTGGTTGGAGCAGAGAAGGCCCAGCCCCTCCTCTGCACCTCCCTGACTGCCCATGAACTTTGAGCAGTGCTTTGAGGCATATCTGGCCCTTCATTTCAGTAAGACATGTCTCTGCCTAGTTCTGCATTTCACACTTCTCTTGTCTGGTTTCTGTTACCTGCAACTGCAGCCAGACCTGTTTAGCTATGCTTTACAGAGAAAAAAGGGGTTACAAAAACCCCAAACCCCACATTTTCAGACTTTAGAGGGGTCTAGCACCATGTCCACAAACACAGTGAAATCACAGCAGGATTCAGGCAGTTTCAAAAGCCATGGTTTGAATTTGCAGCTATCCAGAAGCAGTAGTGCTACAGCTGATACAAGGCCAATACAGAAAAGACAAATTCTCTTCTATCACCCCCAAATGCCATGTTCATATAAACTCTTAAAAGCACCAGTTCAGCCTCCAGAGCCTCTGCCCATTCCTCTGAAGAGCTGTCAGTTCTCTGAATTAACAAGTGTCCCATCCATTCCATGCTCATTAAACACTATGAAGTAAAGGAAGGTTTTCATTCTTCCTTTGTTCTCCCGGCCTATCAAGGTCACTTTGGTCCAACAAACATTCCCCCACCACCACCACTTTTAAAACAGCACATCTCCAACAATTTTATGAAATCCAGAAAGACTCTTGGAGGGTCCCAGGACACAATCAGAGCTTGCAGAGAAAGGAGTCTTCATCTGCTCAGCCTTGTAGGGCTGCAGCCTCAGGAAGGTCACTTGCAGTTCCTGGGGAAAGGACAAAGAGTGGAACTGTACTACACAGCCAGGAAAGGCACCGAAATGTCCCCCCTCTATGACAAACTGACATCACTGAACTAATTTTCTTGGTGACCTTATCTAAATTAGTCAGAGAATATCCACTGTGATTTATGTGCAGTTGCAATTAAACCCTTTGATACCTTCTAATTAAATCTGTGAAGATTAATTCCTATCCCGTTCTTTTGATTTCTCCTTAAATAAAAGATAAAACCTGAAATTAATTTTTCTTCAGAGGGGAGGGGGCAGTTGCACCAGGGCTTGTCTGCCTTTTTTGCCCCCAAATTATACCTCCACTTTTGCTCTTAACCACTGCTAATTTACCCCTGCTCCAGAGGCCTCTTGCCCTCTGCCTTTTTATCAACAGTAAAACATAATATATTATTATTTTTCAATAATAATCACCATAATCACATGTAATTTATGCTAAAAATAATCACTGACTACACATCACAACTGGTTTTCCTGCTTGTGGCCCATCCCCTTGTATCTTTGTTCTCCAGCATTTCTTGGATATGGACTTTGACAGGGCAAGCAATGTGATTATAGCTCTATAACCAGAGCCAAGGCAAGATTAAATTGTTTCAGTTCACATCAGGGATTTTTCATTTTCTTGGGTTGTTTTGTGGAGGTTTTTGTTTTGAACAAAAAAAAGGCTGGGGTGGGGGGGAAGAGGTGAACTGCAAAGCAGAGAGCCCCACCAAATGAGGTGACACGCTTACGCGACTAACACAGCGAGGAGCTGAGATGGGACCCAGCCAGGGAAAAGCTTGTTAAAATAGCTTTCCCCCCTTTTTGAAATCCTTCTGAGAGCGCATGGTTCACTGGGATTCTAGCCCTGCAAAATCCCAAATCCAGGAATCAGCCAGCAGCGTGATTTATGGTGCTGCTAATGATTCTTCTCCACAAAGTTGCTTTAAAAGGTTACTCGAAACCGTCTGCTCTCTGCTGAACAACTTCCACAGCTTGTTCAGCTTAAATTTTCCTTTGCAGTTCACCTTTCTCAGGGCCACATTCCACCAGAATATTGCCCAGCTTGAGTCCCTGAGCCTGGCTCTGCTGAGTGTGTGCTACATCCCTGCTCTGTGGCAGCTCCTCATTCCCTGAGTTACGCTTTTTACAGCAACGGTGTCACATTTATTGAGCTCCTGCTTCCTCCTCACAGGCTACTACGACTGTCTGAGGAACATCCCCCGTGGGACAGGTGCCCAGCCCATGCCCTCCATCCCAGAAGTCAGACAGCTCGTGACACTCTATGGAATATTGCCCTTGGGTAAGAGCACACCAGAGGTTGCTTCCTGTCAGAAACGTGCATTTTACTGGCTTTGGCAGGGCTTGATTAGTCGTAATCTGAAGCATTTTGCAGTCTAATTGTTTTTCAATGAAGCCTTCAGAGTGAAGGCTGGATCATTTTAACAGCACAGAAAGGCAGGTATCGCCTCCCCAGCCCATCTCTGTCTGCATGGCAACAGTTTGTGAATGGCAGCACATAAAGGGAAACCACTGGGGAAAGATAATAGCTAAAACAAGCTCCACTGATCAAAATTAATCAAGTTAAGGGAAGGGCTAAGGTTGCAATTTACCTTTTACAAGCTGGCTAATGTTACTCAGTGCAGCACAGCGCAATCATTGAAGGAATTAGTCTGGATACATTCTGTACATCGCAGAGAACACTTGCAAATGCCCTTCCAGTTGTAATGTCAGGCTTAGCTAATACCCAGCGAGGCTTTGCTGGGTCAGGTTGTTTGCTTTTAATGTAAAGTCTGTCCCATATTTCACTTGGGAATGGCATTATGCCAAGCTCCAGGGATTGCAAGAACTGCCTGTCTTGAGGGCCTTTACTCAAAACCTCATTTGTGTCCCTTTCCACTCCTGATTGGATTTTCCAGCCTCAATTACTTCAGTTGGATCCTTTTCCATTCCTGAGTGGATCTCAGGGAGGTTTTAACTAGGCATGTCCTGCCCCAGGCTGTGTCAGTGTCTGCTCATCCCCTTTAGAGGGGAAAATCACCAACATCTGCCCACCTCCCTCCCTGGAAAACAGAGCAAAGCTGACACTGAACTTCTGCTTTTCCCTCCTTCCAAAGGCCAGTGCTCAGGTTATTCTCTCTCCACCCTGGAACACCCTCAGTGTTTGGGGTAAGCCCTCAGGGGCTGGCTGAAGGTGTGACTGCAATCAGCTGAGAGAGCTCAGCAGTTATCCCTGTCTGCACAATGTATTTCACACAACCCCAAACTCCTCCAAAGCTGTGTTTTGACACCATCTAATCTAGGGCAATCAAGCCCTGAAACACCCCTTAATCAAGAGAAACCATACATTTTATGCCATTTATACAATTGGCAAAAATTCTACAGAGAGGAGACCCTGGACTAGTTAAGCAAACAAAAGGTATTTGCAAGAGCAGTTTGAAAAATATGCCTTTGAGTAAGAAAAGATATTAGATGAGCCAAAAAAAAAGGAGGTACGGGAATGGTTTCACCTATGGGGTGATACGTTACGGATGACATTTCACTTAATCCGTCTCCAAACTAGTTCATCATGAGATAATTGTGTATCACAGAAGTGAAAGTTTTTCTCAAAATAGCCACCCAATGGCAAGGAAAGCTCCAGCCGAAATGGCATTAAGAAAATTATAAGCAGCTGAAAGGAGAAAGAATAGTAGAAGCTATACTTCATCTTTAACACAGAGGAGTCTGCTGCTCCCCTCCTAATAAATCTTTGTGCAATAGTAATGGATTGCTATGGAATGGCCAAATATTAATAAAGCCTGGGTGGCTGACAACTTCCTACACTCTGCACCATGCTGGAATAATGGCATTTGTCTCTGTGCTCAGTTCACTGCCATTTATTTGGGATGTTAAACCATTAGGACTCAGATAACCACCCTGATTGGATTTGTTTTAAATAGCAGCTGTCCCCATTAACCCAGAGGGCTTCTCCAGGCTAAGGCAAAGGCTTCTTCTGCAGCCCAGCAGTTTTGGGGCCCGTTTCACTCCCACAATCCAATGGACACTGGTCTGAGACGCCTCCAAATGCAGTGGATGCTCACAGAGATTTCCAAACACGTGTCAACACCACCACTATTGACACAGCACATCTTAAGGCATCGAGGCAAAGTGGGCATGGGCTCCCAGTGGCCATGGATAAAACATTTGACATTTCCTGCTACTCCCACCTCTGGAGGTTCACCTGTCCCCAGTTCATGTGGTGGCAGCTGCAGGGGAGACAAGTTCCACCCCCATCAGCCACCTAAATCTGTCTGTGCTTGTGTTTTCCCAATGTGATGCTTTCCCAGGTGATGGATCATATTTGTCACAGCCCAGGATGAATTTACCTGGAGCATCCATGGAGACAGAGTGTGGAAATGCTGAGCAGTCACTGCTGCAGGCACAGCAAGGGAAGCACAGCAACCTTGGCACTCGCATTTGCTCCAGTCTCAAAATCATTCTTTTAGCTCACATCAGTTTAAAACTGAAGTTTTCCCATCAGAAGGTACAAATAAGGGTGGACGAGTCTTGCTCCAAACAGAGATGTGAAATCTGCTGGGCTCTCAGCTCTGGTTATCCAGAATTGCACTCAAGAGCACTCAGAACATAGTAAGGAAACAATTAATTCACGTTATCAATTATTTATGGTGAATAAAAAAGGAGGAATCATTCCATTACCTTTATGGCAGATTTAAATGAAAGCAATAACAGTGCCTTATGACTTTTTACAGGTTCCCAGATCGTCCATGAGAATGCTCCTTTGGTGAAATCCCTGTTGCTGGCAGGACCTGCTGGTGTTGGAAAGAAAATGTTGGTCCATGCCATCTGCACAGAAACAGGAGCCAACCTCTTCAACCTCTCTCCTTCCACCATTGCTGGGAAGTGTCCAGGCAGGGATGACGTCATAATGATGCTTCACATGGTTCTCAAGGTGATCCAGTTCTTTTCTGGACAAACAGGGAATTGTAGTTTCTTCATAACAAGGAACATGTTATGTTCCTTGGGCACCTTGGGCAAAGCTGCTCAACCCAATTTGGAATTCCTCCCCTTCCTTCAAGTGTTCAAAACATCAGCAGGAATTTGTCCATGGCAAGGGCTGCCAGCCCTTGGAAGGGGCTGCCCAGGGAGTGGTGGGTCCCCATCCCTGGGGTGTCCAAGGAACAAATGGATGTGGCACTCAGTGCTCTGGGCTGATTGAAAGGTGGTGATAAGTCAAAGGTTGGACTTGATCTTGGAGGTCTTTTCCAACCAAAATGATTCTGTGATTCTGTGAAACCACTTGTTGACAGCCAGTGTGTGCAGCTCTGCAGAGGATTTAATGCCCCTGGAGAAATCACTGGGAGCAGCCATATTTTCCACATTAAGATTTATGGGAGCTCTGTGTTACCTGGAATATGAAAAGCAGCACAGATAAAGAAAATTCTGTTCTCTGTTTATGTGCACATCAGCCAGGAATGCTTGCCATGCAGCATTTAATCAAATGCTAGGCTGGGGGTGGTCAGAAATTTCCTCTCTGGGACTGTTGCTGGACAAGAGCTCTCTCCCCTGTATTGCACTCTGCCTATCAGCAAGCTCTTCAAATGAATGAATCCTGGTTCAGGTTTACAGGAACAGAAATGTATGAGAAGTCTGGAAATGAAAGCAGGCATATGAACTGTGAAGAACATAGCCCAAACCCTCCTCAAAAAAGAAAAAAAAATAAACAAAAAACCAACAAAAAATTTCTAAAATACACTATCCTGGCAAGATTTCTTCCAGATTCTAAGTCCTCAGCATTTCTGCTCCAGATGGGAGCCGGTCAACATTTTCAGACAAAAAAAGGTAGGAAAAAGCCAAATGTAGTATTTTTTCCAGTGCCAGTGGTCTACTAAAATTGGCTTTTTCTGGGGATTTATCAGCAGTATTCTATGGAATCCAGCCTTAGAGCAGGTTTTGTGACAGGTGCCTCCATTCCCAGAAAAGCCACATTTGGCAGTCAGGAGCAAAGCAATCCCCGAGGAGCCCGGTGACAGTGCTGTGATCACACACACCTTTGATGCTGTGGCACTGCACTGGGCCTGGCACTCCCTGACACGATTTAGAGCCATTATCCTGAGCTCACAGCCCCTCTTCTCTGCACATTTCACCTTTCTCCACTTCATTTCTCTGCCCTCATCAATGGCAGAGCTCAGGTCTGGCTGCAGGCATGGCACATGCCATCCTTGCCCTCACACAGTCCCTGCCAGAGCACAAGGACTTGGGGCACAGGACAAGTAAGGGAAGTCTTTTTACTCCTGGACAAGGTTCCAGCTGGAGATGGCAAGGGGTTTTTCTGTATATTTGCATATAAATAATATGAACAATGAGAGGATCATGCATAAAATGTGTATTTATAGACATTAATAAGCATATACACACACATCATGTATATGTGTGCCTTCAGGTACAGACAAACCCTTACATTTTTCCACATTAATTAAAAACAACTGGAAACACTCTCCAATCCCTTCCTTAAAATCATGGGGAGCACTCCAAGCTTATTTCTCTCTTCTTCAGCTCTTGCAAAAGACATTTCAGTGAACCCCCATGAGTTACTGGGATGGAGTTGCTCACAATCACATGGAATCAGGGATGTCCAAGCCTTGTTTATCTAAAGGTGACTTGTTCCAACTGCAGCAGCAGCACTGCTTCAAACTCTGCTGCTTTAACAGCAGAGCCAGTGGCACAGCACAGGGTTTCTCTTTCCTGGATGTTCAATCCTTCCCTGGGAGGGTGTTGAGGCCCTGGCACAGGGGGCCCAGAGCAGCTCTGGGTGCCCCTGGATCCCTGGAAGTGTCCAAGGCCAGGCTGGATGGGGCTTGGAGAAGCCTAGGATGGGCTTTAAGGTCCTTTCCAACCCAAGCCAGTCTGTGACCCTGTGACACAACACTGGCCTGTCCTAGCATCATTCAAATCCACTGAGTTCAGTTTTCATTTCCAGTTCCTCTGTTTGTTTCACCTCTCCCATCACCTTCTGTCCCCATGGCTGAGTCACCAGCACATCCCCATCTGCTGAGGATTTCAGCTCAGACCCTGCAGGTTCTCAGAGCCAGGCTGGAAACAATCCTGCACCCAACACCTCTGCAGATAAAATCCACCTCTTTATTCCTGACAGCACCAAATGTACCTCTTCTCCCCTCTCTCTGGTCAAGTCCATGCAGCAACCAACTCAGCCAAATACCTGCCTGTGCCAGCAAGAATACAGCAAACACCTTAAAATAATTCATTATCCCTGTTA
The DNA here is from genome assembly GCF_971803275.1 of Cyanistes caeruleus. Taxonomy (NCBI): domain Eukaryota; kingdom Metazoa; phylum Chordata; class Aves; order Passeriformes; family Paridae; genus Cyanistes; species Cyanistes caeruleus. The sequence continues at coordinate 4,687,977 of NC_141707.1, read as the reverse complement.
TTGGGCATTTATGAGACCACAGTTGTGTGCAGTATTGGGCTGCCCTGTTAAACACAGACCTTGACAAGCAGGTCCAGAGGAGAGGAGATGAGGGGGCTGGAGCATGTGAAACATCTGGACAAATCCAGTTGTTTCAGGCTAAAATAAAACTGGAGTGAGAGGGAATTTAACTGCTGTTTTCAGGGGCTTCATGGGATAACACAGAGGTGCACAGAGGTGCCCAGCAATGGGACAAAAAGAAATGGGCACAAGTAGCAACAGGGAAAATTGTTTCTGTATCAAGGAGAGAGTTTTATGAGGAATCACAGGACTAGGAATCTCCTACATCCAGATTTTCAGGAATTTACTGCTACCCAAGCTGAAGAAAAACACAGGGGCAATGCACATTCAAAACAAATTCCTTGACAAAAGAAAGCTGACCAGTGGTAACTGCCCTCCCCAAAAAGTTTACTTTTCACCATGGTACAAAAATCTGGTTATTTGGATTACTGTAAGACTGAACAGTGGCACATGTGGCAGACAAAGCATGGAAGGAGTTGGTATCTTGCAGCTGACATTAATAATCCCAGCTCTTGGTTTTATCTGACCCAGCACTGTACCCCTCAGCAGAGGGTCCTGTGTGCAGAGACCACTGAAAATCCCCCAAATCTCCAGAATCAGGCACTTCTGGGCAGGTTTTTTTGGTAACAGCAACTGTTGTCAAGCCAGCTTTGTACTGCAGCTTCCCAGAAGTGCCTTTATGGAGAGTTAGTCAAGCAAAATACAGACCTTCCACTGCAAGTTGTGAGTGAATGACAGGAAACATGACAGTTCTTTCCCTCTTATCTTCTGATCCACACAACCACTGTTAAACACCAGGATTTAGTACATAAGGATTAATGGTGCTCTGTGATAAAGGTGAAGTCACCTCACACTTTTGATTACCTATCCTATGTGCAAACAAAAGAGTTTCTGTAATGAAAGGAAACTCTGGAGAGCATAAAATGACCATTAGGAAACTTTTCTTCCATAACTGAAGTGGTGGCTGCTGGCAATTGTTTCGTGGGAGACGCCCTAAACAAGTGAATAGGATTGGGGAAAAAATGAAACTTTAATTTGTTTCAGATGCAAAAGCCAAATTCTTTTTTTTTTTTTTCCCCCTCCCCTTTTCAGGGAGGAGACTTAAAAGAGACACAGCAACCCTGATCCAAGAAAGGCTTGAGTGTTACTCCAGGCAGGCATTTTAATGTCATTCAGAGGAAATGACTTCTCATACCAGAGCAGGAAAACACCAACATTTCAATCTGCCTATTCAGAGGAGATGTAAGGGAGATTGATATTGAATAGGAAAACTATTGAAAGAGGCTGAAAACACCAAGCTTGAGCACTTGTGTTCTCCATAAAGCCACGGCAGATCCTGCCAGGTCAGCTCTGCTTCGGAGCAAGAGTCTCCAGTATAATCTGTCTCCAGTAGAGAATCCCTTCCCAGAAATCCTCCCTAAAACAACCCTCACCCTTCAAGCGTGAACCAGAACACTCTGGAATATTCCAATTAAGCCCCATTTCTCTGCCAAGCAGTCGTTTGGCTCTCCTACCCCCCCATAAAATATGGGAAAGATGCAAGGAAGGGCAGTGAAGGATGCATGGAAGCAAAATCAGATCCAGAAAGGACCGAGGTGAGAGGGGAGAACATCTCAGCCACACAAAAGGGCAGGTAGTTCACGAGGTTTAGCTGCAGGGCAATAAAAATGACGAGCAAATAAAGCAGCCAGGGGGTTAATCACTAGCAGAGGGACACAGCCCCTCTCTGGGGGTTCATCCCCTCTTCAGGGCTGCAGCAGCACACAGAGAGCACATTGTGCCCAAAGCCACACCTGGGGAAATGTTAATAGTGCAGCACTGACCAGGCTCAAAGGCGGGGAGAGAGGTGGCCAGGAGGAAATGCCAGCAGGGAAGCTCTGTGTGTGTTTGTGTGTGTGTGTGTGTCAGCAGCTCGCTGTGTGCTGTGCAGGGACACAGAAATATTGTCCAGAAATATTTCAACACCATCAGTGCTGGGGGACTCTTATCAGGCTCTTTAGCAAGTCAGAGGTGACTATAAAAGTGTTAGACCCAAAAGAAGGGATATGATGGAGTTGATTTAGATTAAATGACACAACCCCAGCCTTTAGAGGCAACAGAATTTTGAAGTCTGCCATTAATCTATTTTTTTTTCCCTACTGATTCATGTTCATTTCATAACCACTGCTGTATTGTCCCTTCAGACAGAGCATTTTTCTGGCAGGTTGAAGAGCTTGTCCTGGTACACTGACAGAATTCTTTGTGTGTTTAGCATTTCCATGCCACACAAGACTCTCCCACTACAGCTAAAATTTGGGAACAGTCTTTCCTCCAGCATCCAAAACAATTCTGCTCTTGGTGCAGCTCAGCCTGCTGGAATTCTTAGAAGCTTGAAGTGTCAAGTATCAACAGTGCTCAAATATGCAGTTATTTCTGTGAAAAAGCAGCTTGAACTTGTGTTACCCTAAGGTTAAAAATTAAATTTATCCTGTTGCAAGTAATTTTCTGCCTCACAAACCAGAACACAGTGGCATCATCACTGCAGCACGGGAATATTTACCTGCTCCCACTGATAAGGTCTAATCCCAGGTTTCAGTGCAGCATTTCTGGGTGTATAAAATGCAGAGCACTAAGCAGTTTGCAGCAATAACTTGAGCTTCCAAAAAAATCTTGGGCCTTTAAAAAAAAAAAGAAAATTCCATCAAACCCTTCGAGTTTGGAGGAGCCTTGTGCAACATGTGCTGGGCAAGAATCACATTTCTGCATTTTCAAGTGTAACAATTTAACTGCTAAACTCTGGCTCCCAGGTTTGAGAAGTTGAACCCAAGGCTCTCAAAAGTGCTGTTTGATCTTTGATGACTGTTGACAGCAGGATGAGAGGGGTTTTTATTTTATTTTTTTTTCCCCCATAATGATTTTCCCAAAGAGCAAATCTCAGTGTGGTATTAGAAGGGTTAAGGGGCCATCTGCTGGCAGCTCCAACAAATTGTGGAATTGCAGCAAAGCTAATAAAATTTCAATTACAAATTAATTATGTACAGTGCATTTAATTATCCACGGATTCAAACTGTCCATGGATAATTCAAATGGAGCACTTTCATGGGGGGATATACAGATCTACAGATCTGCCAACAATTTAAATTAATTCCAATGGATTCTGGGTGTCTGATATGGATTTACAAGAAGAAACAGCCTGCCCAAACACAGTGTGTTGAATTGAATTGTATTAATGTCTATTAACACCTGAAAAATCATGGAATGGTTTGGGTTGGAAGGGATCTTAAAGCTCATCCAGTGTGCCATGGGCAGAGACACCTTCCATTATCCCAGATTGCTCCAAGCCCCATCCAACCTGGCCTTGGACACTTCCAGGGATGTCACATCCACAGCTTTTCTGGGAAAAAAAATACATGCAGGTCATTCTCCACATTCAGCTCTTTGCCTCAAAACAGAATTAGGAAGGAAATTCTCTCTTTAAGAGCCAAAACTGAGGTTATATATTGATATTTCTACTTAGTGAGGAAATAAAAGGGGCAAAGAAAATGAAAGGTGTGACAACAGTAAGCGCTCTCCTGTGAGAGTTAAAATGAAGGTATAATCTGATTTCAGCCTTCAGGCTGCGTTTGAGGGGGCTGCTCACCACAGAAACCATCTCCAAACCAAACAAGGAATATCTGCAGCTCCCAGCCTGTGGTGACCCCACCAAAAGGACAAGACACCAGCAGTGTTCAACCTTTGCCAACAGCTTTTGTAGCCCCTGTAACCTTCCCCCTACCTTTATTTCCTTGTCACTCCCACTGCAGCCTCAGGCACTGAACAGGCTCCCCAAGGACGTGATACCTTTTCTGATATGTTGTTTTTATTGTTTTTAATCTTCACTATTAACACTAAATATTTGAGTTCCTGACATCCAACAAAGGAAAAAGCTCAGGAAGGACACTGATCTGTTGGACTGAGTCCAGAGGAGGCCACCAATCTAATTAGAGGGATGGAGCACCCCTCCTACAGGGAAAGGCTGAGGCAGTTGGGATTGTTCAGCCTAGAAAAGGTTTTGGAGTCGCCTTAGAGCCCCTTCCAGTGCCTGAAAGGACTGCAAGAAAGATGGAGAGAGGCTATTCACAAAGGCCTGCAAGGACAGGATGAGGGGGAAGGGGTTTAAACTGACAGAGAATAGGTTTAGAGGCAATACTGGGAAGAAATATGTGAGGGTGGGCAGGCCCTGGCACAGAGAAGCTGTGGCTGCCCCTGGACCCCTGGACAAGTCCAAGGCCAGGTTGGACAGGGCTTGGAGCAATCTGGGACAGTGGGAGGTGTCCCTGCCCATGGCAGGGGGTGGAATGGGATGAGCTTTAAGGTCCCTTCCAGCCCAAACCATTCCAGGATTTACAATCCAACTGTTCTGGACTTGGAGGTATCACTGGACACATTCTAGGACTGAGCAGCTGCCATCCATAAAAGTGTCACACGCTGAAGGTGGTATTGCTTCCACTTCACCCCAGCAGCAGCACAGCAAACAAACTGCACATCCCTCATTTCCTGCCCTCCTTCCCCATCCCCAGCCCATCCCTCCTGCACAGACACACTCACTCTTTGAAACACGGTAAAAATCAACGGCAGTGCTGCGAGCAACGATGCTCACAACTTAATTCTTCCTGCCTGGCTGTCAATCAGACGGGAGCTTGTGATGTACACAGGCCATGGATTTTGTAAGCTGTCTTCCTGGAAGCAGCAGTTTCAACTAGGGGGAATTAAAGGGGGGAAAAGAAAAGGCAGGATAGAAGGATGCTGTGCCTCTCTCTCGTTACCGCTGACTACTCGAGCCATCACTTTTGTTGCTGAGCAAACTCTGAGAGCCACTGGAAAGTGATTAAAATTTGGCAGCAGAATGTCTAAACCTCTGGAACAGCTCAACCTCTGGCGTTTCTATAGCAATGGGGAAGAGTGCAGGATGTGGGAAAAGCCTGTAGCATTGCTGCCATCCTGCTGTGAACCAGAGGTATGGTGCCTCTGACTTTGGAGCAAGAAAATCCATTTTTGGACAATGCCCCCCCCCCCCCCCCTTTTCAAATTTCATTCTTGGGCTCACTGCAAATTAAATACTGGAATTTCAATCAGAAAATTGACAAAGTCTTTTGCTTAATGATTAGTGCCCTCCCTCTCATGCAACAGCATGACATGCCTTGCCTGTCTCCCCATCCAGAAATCCAGGGTGGGATCCCAGCCTCAGCCTAAAGCTGCTCTTGGACTATAATTTTCCACTGAACACCAAATCCAGGCTTCATTTTGCAAGATCACAACTGAATTTCTGCTGAGAAGTTAAAGATAAGCATAGCAGACAAAATGATCCAGCTTGGGGTGGGCTCTTGATGCTCAGTTCCTAACTAGAAAGAGTTGGATTTGCCAAGGCTGCTGAGCAAATGTTATCCATGATTGCTGCACATTCCTGGGGATAAAAAATAAGCCAGGCTAATTGAGCTGCTGAAATCTGGATTCAAAAGCACAGCAACAGGCTCCCAGGTATGAAACTGCAGCTGTTTTAATCAACTCCTTGCCTTTTCTCCCCCATTTTCTCCTAGGTGGGCAAGGAACTGCAGCCTTCAGTCGTGTGGATTGGAGACACGGAAAAAATGTTTCCCAAAGGGGCACCGAAGGGAGAAGAAGAGGTGAATTCTTCTTTATTTCAGTGCAGATAATTTCTCCTGTTGCACTAGAGCCCACACAAAGGAACAAGTGTATTCCTTAGCTTAGCACATACCTCTATGACCAGACCTGCCAAAGCTTGCTTGATAATAGCTTGTCTCGCTAACTTTTTTTTTTTTTAAGCTTTTAAGATAGTCTTGTGACTTCTTAAGAGCCCCCAAGAGGTCACATTTCTCTCTTCCACCTATCCTTGCTTTATTTAAAAATAGTCCAGTCACTGCTCATCAGTGCACTGGAAAGTAAAAGGGAATAATAGAGAATTTCAAAATATGAGGCAAGGAGCTAAAAGTTGAGATGAGCTTAAATTGTTCAGCTCTATTAATTTGAGAAATTGGATGGAGCCAAAGTGAACAATAAAGTAACAAGGATAAATTTCCACTGCAAAAACAAAGAGCCTGTGTTGAATAGTTACAATTACAGATTATTTTCTTTGGGCTCCCAGGAGTCCTAATGCCACTGCTTCCATTTCTTCCTCTCCTGTGTGGCTTCCCCATTGGAAAGAAAATTAAAAGACTGCCCCACAGTCACAGCAACAACACCACAGCAGGGAGCAATTTGCCCCAGTTCCTGTTGCCTGCAAAATATTTTGCTTTTAGAGCTTTATGTGAAAAATTAAACCTTTTTTTTTTAGAGTGTCTGTGGGGTGACAAGCCTGTATTTTGGAAAGGCAACTCAAGGCAGCCCAACCTTGGCTGGAGCTGTTCCTTCTGCCAGGGCTGGGTGAGGTGATGGGTGTGCAGTGGTCGATGCCCTTAGTGGTCCCCACAGTGAGAAGGAACTTTTCTCTTGGGTTCAAACCCTGGAAGAAAGTGCAGATGGGGATTAAAATTACGATTAGAGGCCAAAACCAGCCTGGATTACTCACGATCCTTGCTTGCTTAGCCATCACTGTGGGAAAATTTCTTGTCCTGCCCACTTCAGAGTCCCTTGGTGGGAGCCTATTGGCTCCAGGCTTGGAATCCCACACATCCCAAACTGTTCACAGCACATCCAACGTTTAGAGGGACCTGGAGGGACAGGCAGAGGTCAGGGGAAGTCTCTTAGGAGTGCTGGAATTTTGGAGAATCATGGAATGGTCAGGGTTGAAAGAGGCCTTAAAGGTCATCTTGTTCCACCTCCTGCCATGGGGCCGGGACATCTTCCACTAGATCAGGCTACTCCAAGCCCCAGCCTAAAAGATGAGCTAAGCTCAGCCTTCAGAAGCCAAAGTATCAGTCATGGTGCTCATCCCCAGGTGACACTACTGCCACCAGGAGTAAAACCATGAGCTGGCTCACCCTGGCCAGCCCCAAAGGGGACCCTCAGCCCCGGGGCTGAGACATGCTCAACTCATTATCTTGATTAAGCAATTGGCACACTTGGGAAAATGCATAGCATGACTATGAGAAGAAAAGGAATGATCCACCAGATGTATTGTGCTAAGACAAGCTTATTTAGGGGGAAAAAAAAGGTGCTACTCTACCCCAAAACTTGTGGGAAAGCTTATTGATTAGCAGTAATGACACCACAACAACCTGATGAGGCTTCTCCAGCCAATATTCACTTGAACATTATCAAATATAACCCTCCAATAAAAGGTTTTGCTCAATACTCATCTGTAAATATGTGTTACAAAGTCAAGCAGTAAATTATTGCAAAGAAATGAACCTCGAGCTCCCAGAACCTTTGTTCTCAGAGCTTCAGCAAGTTACAAAATACAGCAATAAACAGGGAGTGTATTTTTCACACTTAGAAGTCAGAAAATCATAACCTCCAAGAGCTGGGAAGATTCCCAGCTGGGTTACAATTTTCTACCTGTCGAGGTTCATCAGGTGTGCAGGTCCCTGCAATATTTCTCCTTGAGCTGAAAATAAGGATTTCCTTCTTTGAATTAGTTGTTTCCTTCCTGCCTTTCAATAACCAGACCAGTAAATTCAGTAGTGAAAGGAGCTGGCACAAAAACAGAAGCAGAAATCAAGTGCTTACCTGAATTTGAGGAAGCAGTATCTTCCTACTTGTGTTACCTCATCTGCTCATACCAAATACAACCAGACCACTAAAAAAAAAAAACAACAAAAACCCCAAATCCTGTTGCAGGCAGCAGGTCCAGCTCCAGCTCATTAACTCTGAGCTGTCAGCATCCTTAACAACTCTTTCCTTGTCGTGTTCCCACGTGCTGCAGGTGAGCGCCAAACGCCTGGCAAAGTTCCTGCCCCAGTTCCTGAGGGCTCTGAAGCCAAACCACAGGGTGCTGCTCGTGGGGACCACCAGCAAACCCTACAGTGCCAATATGGGACCTTTCTTCAAAGTTTACCAGAAAATCATTCTCCTTCCGAAGCCTGACTACCTGACAAGATTTGGCAAGTATTTCAGGTCGTTCTCGTTATCCCAGTGTTTCAAATTCCTGCTCGTTAGCTGCTTATCCTCAGAACTGCCCTTCAGCTCAAGCCATGCCCCTGGTGTATCTCAAATCCTCCAAATTTTGCTTAAATCAATACAGGCTACTCCAAAGGCCAAATAATAAAAGTGGAAGTTGGGATGTTTAAAGTTTAAAATACTCTTCACCATCAATTCACATTTTTCCATGAGTTTAGTGTGCACCAAGCTCAGCCTGAGCTGATTTCTCCTCCATGTATGAAACACAAAATCCTATTTCAACACACATTTTCTATTTTAAGCTTTTATTTTTAACACAGGTATTCTGAATATCTGGTTCCAGTTTGTAGTTCTGAATTTCCAGTCTCCATATTCTCAACAACACAACTTCTCAGCCTCTCCAAAACCATGTCAGGAAGATTAAATTTTCTCTCACACAAATCCCACTTTTTGTGCTCCACAAGAGAAATTGTACAGGCATCTATGATTTTGCATGCCTGGTCTATCAAATGTTTACAGTGATAGACAGACCCTCCCAAATTCTGACAAATTCACTGAATATTCCATGTATTGAGACTCAAAGCTTGTAAGGAAAACAGGGATTTTTTTTTTTCTTAGCCATGTAAATTGGTCTAATAAAACAAACTTCCAATGATTTGGGATTTTAAGCACCCAGAAGTCTGCAATAAAGAGCAATAGAAGAAAACACTTTTGGCTCAGGAACCTTGCCACACCTTTGCTCTGTCCACAGGGTCACCTTGTAACAAAACTCTTACAAACACGTTGCGCAGTCCAGTTTCATCCTGCATCCCTCAGGGGCAGCCAAGGTACCCAGGTGATGCACATCTGGGCAAGCCCAAGACAGAGTTTGGCTGCCTAGCACATTGTAAATCTCTCCCACATTCCATAATTTTCCTGGTGGGGATGGGAATTGGTCACCAAGCAAGGGAACATGTGTTTCATGTTAGGTTACAGCTCTGAGGAATTGCTGAGAGATAAGGAGACATGAGCAAAACCTAGAGAAAGGAGGTGACAGCAGCTGAATTTAGCTGTGCTCACTTCTGGGGGTTGAACTGTCACATTCTGGGACTCTCACCACTAACTTGGAGTCCAAAAAAATGGCCAGCTCAAGAGATTTCAACTGCACACTTAAGAATGTCCAAAAAGTGGCATTTTAAAGCAGAACAAATTTGTAGCTTTAATTCTTTCACCCTGCCCCATTTCACACAGTGCCTGGCTTGTTCTTCAGCTCCAACCTTCCCTCGAGTTCTGTGGAAATAGGATCTTCACCTCCCCATCCTGTCAGTTTTCAGTGCCTGACACCCCATTTGAGAAGGAAAGAAACTCATTTTGACAGAAAAATAACGACATAACAAATACTTGTAAGGCACAATGCACAGCTACCTGTCTGCTGCAGCCCTCCCTCTGCTTACAGACCAGAGTATTCCAATCTGTGCTCAGTGGGAACAGTAAATACACAATGGAAATCATTAAACTGGAAGATTCACAATCCCATACTGATTTCTTGCCATTAATCACCCAGGCAAGGCAGTGCCTTGTGTTACACACCTGCACCAGGAGCTGCAGCACACAATATATGAGCGTGCTTGCTCTTGTGTGCATCAATTCCTCTTTTATGAATTAGTGATGCAGCCAATATTTATTGAGCACAAGTGCAATTCAAGTGGGAGACCACAATTTGCTGGAGTGAGAAATGCAGTGCAGAGCTGTCAATAGTTATGGGCTGGAGCCCGCGGTATCGACATCGCAATCCAAGGAAGAGGAAGGCAGCTTTTCCAGCAGCATCAACTTTCTCCCAACATCTTCATGCTAAATCTGAGCACACCACACTCAAAATGTCTCATTCAAGGGACTTTTTAACCTCTCATCCATAATCCTCCCAGTTTTTCCAAGTATTTCTATGTAATCCTTTAAAGCAAAGCCTGAGGAGACAACATCAAAGTTCTCCTAAATTTCTCTGAAACAGACCCTTACTTAACATAAATCAAAATATTGGTATTATTCCTATTTTCTGGAAGCAAAATCTCAGCTACTTCACAACCCCAAAGAAAACAATCATGGCACAGAGGTTCACAGCTGAAAGATACAACCAGGTTCACCTTTTAAATAACAAGTAAAACCCCAATCACAGAAAATTTGCACCTTGCAGCACATGCCTGCATAGCTGGAAGCCTTTGGGACATGGAGGCCCCCCAGCAGCCCTCAGTTCAGCAGGAATAAACTGTGAGGAGGGTCAGAGAAATAAAAACAGGCTGTTGGTAAAGGTACTTAACTCTGCACATCCAAATGGGAATGCTGGACAGCTTCTGTGTAGAAAAGTAGCATTTTTCCATTTTTACATGCCCACCTCACTTTATGTGCCCTTAACGACATGCTGAAAAGTACTGAGTGGTGGCTAAAAGTTATCAGTAAGGGTTTAAAAACACACGTGCCTAAAGGCCTCTGTGCTGCAAATCTGAAGGTCAAGGAAAGCACACACAAAAAAATTTGTAATATTGGCTTTCCCGATCGATAGCCCTTATTTTCTTGTTTCAGTTCCAAAGTAAATAATAATAAAATCTCTTTCTCCTGCTTTCCTTTAAATCCCTGCCTTGACATTGTCTCTTTTCCATGTCCTGATGCTCAGCCCTATGGAAGCACTACATCCTGCAGGCTGGTGGGGCCCTCAGCCGGCGGGTGAACCTCAACTGCCTGGCCCAGGTGTCGGATGGCTTCACCCAGGGACACGTTGTGGACGTGGTGCACACTGTGCTCACCGAGCTGAGGCTGCTGCAGATGGCCAGGAAGCCACTGAGGACTGCTGAGTTTGTCACTTCTCTGGCCAGACACGACCCAGTGTACAAAGAGGAGGAGGAAATGTTTCAGGTGACTTCCAGAGCTCTGTTGTCTTTTATCATTCCCTGCCAGGTCCAGCCACACTTGATGTAGGGCTGTGTTCACTGTGCTGGTGGCTGGGCACCTCACTATTTGAATGATGTGCTCAACACCACCAAAACCCATCTCTCCCAATCTGGGGATGTGCCAAACCAGTCCTTATTTTGGCAGCACAGCTGGCAGAGTGCTTTGGTGAACCTGTGAATCTGCTGCTGCTCATGTTGGGCAGAGTGGCTTCCACGTGCATGGATGAAACACACAGGGGCCATTAATTCCATGCATTTGTCCTTTTCCTTCCAGCAAGCCTGGATATATCACCTTGAGAAGGCAAAGCACCTGGCCATTCAATGTCCACACAGGGATCAAGACCTAAACCCTTCTCTTAAATCATTTCAAACAAGAATTTCTTGAAAAGTTTTCACTTCAGGTTTTAAAAGAAATGAGTTTCTGCCTCAAGCTCCATCCCTCTTCTCTTCCTGCCCTCAGGGCTTATAAAATCCTGAGGGCAAAACTGAGAGCACTTGAGGTGTATTTGATTCACTGGCACAGGGTGTCCAGGAAAGCTGTTGTTGCTCTGTGGAAATGTCCAAGGCCAGGTTGGAAGGGGCTTGGAGCAACCTGGGATAGTGGAACATGTCTCTGCCCATGGCAGGGGGTGGAATGGGATGAGCTCTAAGGTTCCTCCCAACCCAAACCACTCTGTGGTTCTGTGATTCTACACGTGCCTTGAATATCCACGGATCATCTCCAAGCCTGAGAAATGCTACAAAATCCTTGGCCACTGGGCAGAGAGCCCTGCTGTGCCCCAGGGAGCTGCAGGCAGCCCACACCAGGGGCTCCAAATGAGGTGAGACCTGGGTACTGCTCCAGGAGACCCCAAAAGAGCTTTCTGCATCCCATACACCCAGCAATTTCTGCTGCTTACAAACCCCCCACTCCTCCTGGCTGAGAGGTTTCCTTGTCTTGCTCTTTGAGTCCCCCAGCACCTCCCACCACAAACAGGATGCTGATTCTCACAACTTTCTCCAGGGCTTCTTCCTTCCACTACTGACCTAATGGAAGTGGATATTTCTCCCAGCCCTGCTGAGTACTTCCCCATTTCCATTTGGCTCGCTCAACACAGGCAGCATTTGCAATATTTGGCAAATTACTCTTTTTTTTTCTTATTTTTACCTCATGCTTCTTCACTAAACCAATATCTCTCCTCAGGGAAAGGCTAATGGTTCAGTGTTACAGCAAAGGGAAAAGAAATACTCCATCTTTCCCAGCTCCAAGTAGTAATCCATTTGTACCCTGAAACACGAGAGGAAGTATTTAGTGGGAGTTTAACTTGAAAATAATCAAAAAATCCCAGTCACTATAAACCGTGCCTGTTTTGTGCAGCACAAAGTGCCCAGGCAGCACTTCATCTGGAACACAGCTCAAATGATCCTGTCCTCAGCATCCCATGGCAATCATCTCCTTGCATTAATTACAGCCCTTACAAAAGTATTTCCTTTTATCTGCTGGAATTTTGTTTCCCTTAAATGTCATGGAGCCTTGCTGCAGCACCTGTGATATGGCACAGGGGAAGAGGATTGTCAAAATAGCCTTGTGCATTAATTAACTCCAGTAATCCCCATCTCTCCTCACACAGAAGCCCCTCTTCCCAAGCTTCCAATCACTGCCATTTCTGGACCTTTCCCCTTGCTTTGCTTTGTCCCTTGTGGAAGTGGGGCAGCTAAAACACTGTGATCAAAGTGAAGATTAGCCCTGTGATGAATCTTTGATTTTTCTTCCCTGAAAGCATGAATCTCCCAGTCTGACATTTATATTCTGCCAGTGTTCCAAAATGATTATAAATAATGCAGAATTTGTGACAATGTGATTTCTCCCTTCCATTTACTCAAATTTCTGCCCCAATTACATGTCCACATTTTTTGAAATTATAAATTAGTGCACCAGGGTGGTTGTTACAAATCCTTATACAGAAATGATTTCTGGAGAGGCAAAGCCAGCTAACCCCACCAGTTCTGCCTGGTAGTAACTGGACAAAAATCCTGGAATGGTTTGTATTGGAAGAGACCTTAAATCTTACCTTGTTCCACTCCATTCCATGGGCAGGGACACCTTCCACTAGACCAGGTTGCTCCAAACCCCATCCAGCCTGGCCTTGAGCATTTCCAGGGATGTGGCACCCACAGAAACAACAAATGTCCAAAGCCTGTGGACATCATTCCTCCAAAAACCAATATTTTAAACAAAAACAAATATTTTAACTCTGATGAGTCACTGCTGCCAGTAACTTCCATCTCCAGTTCAGATGCTGGTGATAAAATTTTATTGTATAATTATTTATTATGGATTTTATTTTAGCTGTGTCTGAGGAGCTGACTTCACTCATCTATGGAACAGTTACACCAGTTAGAGACAAAAAGTTACTGTTGTGCACTGGAATATTTGCACAAAGAACTGGGAAGAGAACAGAAAGAAACATCCCAAGTCTCTTGGCTTCTCCTGCCAAATGCCTCCGAGTCCTTTGCCAGACCCAGAGCTGGCAGGGAGATGCTCACCCCACCAAAGAGCCCTCTCCACCCCACCAAGCTCACAAAAAGCTCTTGGCAAGGTTTTCCTACTCTTTCCACCTCCTATTTAAGGTCTAGAGGGTGTTAGAGCCAGGACACAAAACTGAGGGGAAAATAAAATGCCTGTGGCCTGGTGGAGTCTCATCCAGGGCCAGAGACATCACTGGGTTCTCCTGGCCAAGGAAGGCAATTCCTGCTGGAGCTCAAACTCACAATCACCCTCATCCCTCTCATAGGAAGAGCCAGAAGCAGCAACACATCCCAGCTCTGTTATTCTCCCCAAACCAGGAATAGTTTGGCCTAGGACTAAGGCAGCAAAATTCAACTTCACTGAGAGCCACAGGGTTCCTGTCCACCACCACTCACACCCTGCCTAGATGTGGGCACACAGGAGGCTGGAGGATGTTTTTACCAGTCAGAACAGGGTTTTTGGTGGGGAGGTGCTCTGCTAATTCAGATGATTAAAGCAGAACTGCAGTGTCCATTTGATCCCTGTCAGCCACCTGCTGACAGTGTTTATCTGCAGGGTGCCTGTCATCATCAGCCCTTCCTGAGGCCCAAAAGAAGCTCTTGAGAAGATGATACCAAGAAGGATCCAGGGTCAGGAGAGGAGATGTTGAGTTTTCCTTCCCTATATTCTTCCAATACCTCTTCTCCCAGCTTCTCTTCCTGTAACACACACTGGGCAACCGGACAAGGCAAATTCTCCAGGGATGCCTTAAGAAGCTGGAGGTGGAAGCAGGATTTGGGATGGATCAGATGGAAAAGGCCAACTATGCAGGATCCCATTTTGAGAGGGAGGTTGGAGATGACATAGGCAGAGGAGGCAGAGATGTGGCATTGAATAGCAGCCCATGGTGAAAAAGGGAGGCATTTTATCAATCATGATCAATGCCTGGCAGAATTTGAATCTGTGGTTTAGGCAGGACTTTGTTGAGAAAGGTTCTTGTACATACAGGGAAGGAGTAATTCCTACCCAGTGCTGACTCTAAAGCCTCCCCTTCTCCTTCACTTCACATTATTCTCACACAGCCCAGGAGCTGGGCAAGTCTGCAGAGCAACTCCACCAGAATCATTCACAAGTCACAGCCTGTGAACAGGCATCTGAAAGCAATAAACAGGTTCTTAATGTTCGGGGTTTGTTTTGCTTCCTAAGCTCCCTCATCGAAATCAAAGCTGTCTGCATCGATTTGCAGAGGCACGAAAAGGGGATGATTTGTCTGTTGCCAAGTCTGGAGCAGAGGGAGCTCTGACAAGAGCTATATTCTCTGGAAATAGGGTTGATCATGGAATTTAACATTTCCATAACTATAGCAACACAAATGGCCCAGCTAAGTATTGCTGTTAACGAGACTCAGCTCGATCAATTGCTGCACTTCTTGGTATAAAAACGTTCTCAAGAGATCTGAGAGTTTCATTTTGGCTTCTCCACCAGCCAGCCTGGATTTAAAGAGTTTTGGTTTTTTTAAAGAATGCTCTGTAATAGTAGTAAAAGGTTTAAGTGGTTTGTCTTGCCTTGGGATTTTTGGGTTTTTTTTTTTTAAATTTTATTAAAACATACAAATGCTTTTTAATTCTCCAGGCCTGGTATGCCAAGACACCGATTGGGAAAGCATGGAGTGCAGCACAGGAAGCAAAGGAAGAAGAAAAAGAAAAAGGAAAGAAAGGAAAAGGGAAAAAGTAACTTCCTCGAGGATTTTTCACCTGTCCCTACCCAGTTCACAACTTTGCTTCACTGGGAAGGCATGGCAGATTAATGCTCCTCAAGTTATAGATATTCCAGGGAAGAGAATTCTTCTCCAAATTAATTTTTAAAAGTTTAAAAAAAAAAATTAGATGAGATGTAACATGTAGCTCTCAGAGGATAAAGAGTTAATGACCACTGACTTGCTCTAGCATTATTTATTCTAAGAGATTTTAGGGGGCAGAAGGGTTCATTACTCAGGCCTGTAACATGCCATCAACTTTTAGGCTATACTCATTTATTTCAGCAAGTAACTCTCCTTAAAAATTGATGTCAGTTTAATGTCTTTCATTACTTTAATATCCTATATGCTTTATAAAACTAACTGCTTTATGTATCTGTGGGTCTAAAGCATTACAGTCCTCAATAAAACTATTACAGCTATAAAGACTGCTTTTTAATTGGGATGGATTAGGAGGCACTTTGTGCAATCCACCACAAGTTGAATATTTACACAGCTGCAGGAGAAATTGCACTTGCACCTTTTGAGGCCTTAACATGCACAAATTCATACATGTGGGTGTCAGCAGAAAAAAGCAAAGCAGCTATGTGCTAATTCGAGTGGATGTCCACCAAAATCTGTCTTTAATCTATTTTGCTGTAGAAAAGAATGCCTAATTAGCTTGTTTGCACAAACTGCAATGTGTTTGTTGCTTAATGCACCTTGTTTATTTACAAATCAGCAATTTTGAGGGCAAAGGATTTATAAGGAGTGCTTAGAACACTGTAAAGCTTTGGGCCATCCTACACTGATGGAGCCAGCACCACCTTCATGTCAGGAACAGGATCATATTCACCATATTCATTTGTATAAATGAGAGCCACAAACACCTGTTTTCCCCTCTGATCACAGAATTCCTGTGTGGACTTGACAACAGATAACTGGAAATACATGGCCCACCATCCCCAGGGAGTTGAGGAACCTCTCTGTGTCTGTATCCCCTGGGAAGGGGATGGTATTGTGCCACTCCTGCTCCTAAAAAGAAATCAAATGGGAATAGGCACTTCTGGGAACAGGAATGCCTGAGAAAATAGGCCTGGGAAGATTCCTGGGTGTAACTAACTGCACAGAAAATTATTCAAGCAATTGTAGCACTGTGCACAGTGGAGGGAATGGGATGGGTCTGGTTAATAAAGGGAATTTTCTCCCTGTAGGCTATCCCAGCACATAGGCTAGAGCCACCCCAGTCTGGGATTTTTGTGGTCTTTTCTAGCTATGTTTTACTGCCTGGTACAGGGCTCCCCATAATTTCACCCTTCCAACGTCAAGGCTGCACCTCCAGCCCTGCCAAAGAGATCCAAGCAGTAAGAGAGGAAATTCTTGTTACATCTCCCCTGTGCAACCCCTCAGGACATTCCTGATGGACACCAGCCCTTCCCCCAGCAGTAATCCAGCTGCTGGAATCTCCACACAAGAGAACCCAAGAGCTGCCAGCGCCTGGGTTCAATCCATTGCTACAAATGTTACTTTTCCATCCCTTTTTCTCTGGAGCAGGCTCCCCAAACTCAGCAGCATGCCCCAGTTTTATCAAATAAGGTACTTCTAACTTCATCCTAGGGGAGAAAAGCCAGGCTCTCCAAAGAGGTGACAGGGTTTGTGTCTAAAAACCCCTCATCTCTGCTCTCATCCACAAGGAAACTAATTTGGATAATTCTGCCCTCAATCTTGCTGACAGCGGAACCCTCCTCTCCACACCAGGTTTGACAGCACGGCGTGATGTGATGAAAGGACCACATTTCGGGAGGATGTAAGCAAGCCCATTAACTCATATTTCAGCAGCTTCACTGCAATCTCAATAGCAAAGTAAGAGCAGCTGACTGGCAACATCCATCTCCAGGGCACAGCGCCGACCCCGTGCAGGGGGGATGCTGAACTTCCACAAACCTGCAGGTTTTCCCCAGTATTCACCAGTTCACAGGGGAAAAAACCACCAGGGAATTTATCCTTTAGGTGTAGCTTGCACTGGGGGATGCTTGCATTTATTTCTTTCTGTGAGGCTCTAGAAGCCACAGCTGGTTTAGCTACAAACATCTCAGTGGGTGCAGGAGGTGACAGAGCGGTGGTGGAGCGTCCCAGGCCAGGTTGGAAGGTGTCCCTGCCCATGGCACAGGGTGGAACTGGTGAGATTTAGGGTCCCTTCAACCCAAACCACCCCTTAAAGGAGAAAACCTCTGCCCTGTGGGGCTGCTGAGCCTTTGCTCTCCTCAGCTTCTTGTGGGGACAGAATGAGGAGCAATTCTAATGCTGTTTATAATTATTATTATTATTAAAGAGAGTGCAGCTGTTTGAAAAATGAATGAAGCAGCTGCATCAAGCAGAGACAACACACAGAGTAATTTCAGTGTCAGTGGCTGAATTATTCAATGAAGTGGCCCTGGCTGGATCCCCAATATCCTTCCTGCTGGGAGACTCTCACAGGAACACCTCTAGAAATGCTCCTCCAACACCTCCACCCAGACATCTTCCATGGAAAGAAGGTTGTGGCTTTGTTAAGCCCAGCTCAGCTGCACTCTGCTTTCCAGCCACAGCATTCCCACAGTCTGATGGAGGAGGAAAATCCTGCCTCCTCCAGCCAGCCAAAGGTGAGCTTTGAGGGACAGCAAAGACAGGGGCCACAGCTCTGCCTCCTGCTCTGGAGGTGGCAGGCAATCCAGCAGCAGCAGCAGCAAAGTTGAAAGAAGAAGCTGTCATGCTCATTTATATATGTAAGTGATCTAGAGAATTATCAGCTAAATTATTTAAATGTCCCATTACTATTAAATTACTGGGCATTCATTGTAAGAACAGTCATAATACAGTAACTAATTTGGTATTAATGTGAATGTCAGCGTTTCATTGCAGTTATTTTGTACTTCATCATCAGATAATTTACCAATAAATTAATTGGCTTAATTGCTTCCTGCAAACCCATGAGAACCACATATGACACGACTTTTGTAAAAGTCTTCATTCTCACTCCCCCATCCTCCAGTTTAAACCACACCAAGCAGGAACCCCTCTTTGGAACACCTGGAAGGGGGAGCAGAAGAAATAAACCCTTGGCATCTCCCTGCCCTGTGGGTTTTAATGTGTTTTAAACACAGCACCCAAGGCCACGCTTGGGAACAGGACACAGGAAACAGCTTCCCACAGCCAGAGGATAGGGATAGATGGGATATTGGGAAGGAATTATTTCCTGTGAGGGTGGGGAGGCCCTGGAGTTCCTAGAGAAGCTGTGGCTCTCCCTGGACCCCTGGAAGTGTTGCAGGCTGGGCTGGATGGGGCTTGGAGCAGCCTGGGATAGTGGAAGGTGTCCCTGCCCATGGCATGGGGTGGGAAATTGATGAGTATGTGCTGTTCTGCCTCCTCACCAGTACCAGTCCAGAAACTGGGACTACTGGGATTGCCCCTGCCTGCCTGAAAACCGACTGCTCCAGCACTGGCGTTTTTATCAGCAGCACAAAAACTCTCTGGCAACCACTGCGAGTCTCCCAGAGCTCCCACCCTCCTTTCCCCAAGAGCTCACAAAAAGTTTTCTGCTGTTTTCTTCTCCAGGAGATGAGGGGGGAAACTCCATCGAGAGCACAGTGGGGAAGGACAGCTCTTTCCTCCTGTTCCAGGCTTTAAATGTTTTTAACTAAGTGAGCAGAGCTCTTCTGCAGAGTGCAGCAGGCTCAGTGCTCCTGCACCACCAGGGAGGGATCAAAGTGACTGCAAAACGCTAAATCTTTATCGATGCTCATTTTCCCTGCTCCTGTGCAGTCTGCAGCACGCCAGGCAGGCACAGGGACCAGCTCCAGGTGGGAACAACCCCAGGGAATACACCACACCCTCCCTGAGACGAGTCCCAAGCGCACAGCACCTGTGGTAGTCCGTTATTGAAGTTGCCATCAGAATTAAAACACAAGCCGACGTTTCTCAGCAAAACCCCCCAAATCCGGTAACACAAAGTGAAGCTGACTGTTCTATTAACTCCCATCCTGCATCAGCAATTTTCTAAAGTGTGGAAACATTATAATTGACTTTTCTGCTAGTAGCAAAATGTCATTTTTCCTTAATACTCCCCAAGTCAGTAACGCATTTCAAAAGCCTCCGATGCCACTACCACAACAGGACTCACAAATTAGCACATTTTTAGCTTTTCATTAAACACAATGCCAAAAAAAAAAAAAAATAAAAAAAAGGAAAAAGGGAAAAAGTCTTCTCGTATTAGGGTTTCTCTCCTCATTATTGAAAGTACTGCGACTTTGGAACTTCTGGCAGCAAATTATAATGCACTCAGCCTGGGGCCATTGTAAATCAGGGCTTCAAAAAAGGTGTCATGTAGTCGGGCCCTCTTCAAGCACTGAAAATATCGGAGTCTATTTGAAAACGCCTTCTGTAGTCTCTCACTAGCCTTGCAAATCAGCACAGCTACTGGGTAGAGCTGCCTTTTATTTTTTTTTTTTGCCTCGTGGCATCAAGCCATTTCTATTCCGACCAGAAAAAGAGGATTATTTCGTGCTGGGATTTCAAATAAAAAATAAAATAAAATAAAAAAAACCTACACCTAAGATAACAAGCTGCATAAAATCCCCAAATCATTCGGGGCTCTTGTTAGGGTTTGGGCAGTGCCTGTGGGGCTGTTACAGCCCTGGGCTGAAATCCCTTTTCTTGGCACAGCAGGGAAAACCCTGGGGGATGTGCCAGGACAGGGGGAACCACATCCCACCCCAAACCCCCCCAAACCAGGTGCCAACTCTGGGGCAGGGCACTGCCAGGCTCTGCACCCACCTGCCCTAAAACCAAAGGATGGAAATGTCAACGCCACATGACGTCCAACTTTTCCCAATCCTCTGGAAATTTACTTATCCCATCCCTAACTTCCTCTCCAAACAAAACCACTCAGCGTCCCACAGCTCAGACCCACCTCTTGTTACAAGTCTTGATGTTTTAAGTTGCTCAAATTAGCAAGAAAAGCATCATTAAATGCAGACAAAAGCAAAGGTAGAGAGAAGTCCAAAATAAAGCTGTTCCCTTCCCAGGAGGGCACCTCCAGAGTAGCATTTCCTTTTCCAGCTTCCTCACTTTAGGTTTTACCCTGCTGCATTTTCCCAACTGGGATTGGCACCCAGGATTAATGGAAACATGGGAAGGGGCAAAGGGAACCACGGCAGCACCAGAGCACAAAATAAGCAATAAGCACCAAGGAGAGCCTTGAGAAGAGAGCCAGGTCCCACCAATGTGGAAAAACAAACTCAAGGAACTCACCTTCATGTTCTGGAAGGGCCACAGCTTCTGCATAGATAGAGCTGTTCTGTGGCTGGCAGGAAGGAAAAGGATTTCCAGTGCAGCTTTGGCCACCAGAAAACCAACCAAAACCAAGGAATTCTGCATCCAAGGCTTTTATCCGCTCAGTGGGACACATGCAAATGGGAAAGCCAAATCACTTGCTGGCCCTCACAGCATGGCAAGGACACAGCATTATTTGTGGGATTCTGTGGAGTGAGAAGCCACCGTGTCTGCCCACCAGCAAAGGGGGATTTTGGCTTTCTGAGTAAAAATAACTCGAGTTCAAACTCCGGGAATCTAAAAAAAAAAATAAAATTTAAATTTAAATAAATAAATAAATAAAGGAGGGGAAAAAGAATGGGGTGAAATGAGGAACAAAATCAATAAATACTATTTGGACAGCAAGGGAAATGATCAGACTGGACTGGGCATGGTGGGCTCTAAACCTCAGTGAAAGTTTGAGCAGATGTTAAGGCCTGAGTGCAATCCTGTCCTGTCTTCAGGAATAACTGGAGCAGGGAAAGGGCTGGGAGATCAGCAGGAGATGGGAATCATGCAAACGAGCCCTTAGCACCACTCAGCACAAAGTTTGGGAAGTTACTCCCATAATTAATTACTCACACAGCTCCATCCCAAATGGCACCACTCTGCTCCCAAAAAGCTTCTCAGGGAGGGGAGGGGGTGCTGGGCAAAGAGAAATGCTAAAAGGCATCAGGCCTGCCTGAAATGTGGGGGTTTGGTGTAATCTGGGGGTTTCCAAGCCCGGTGGGAACCCGTTGTGGTGCCCCCTACATCCCCCCGAGGGGAGCAGCCCCTCCTCTCCCCTCAGGGTGGGCTGGTGTGGTTACACCCGGTCCCAAAACCTGCCCCATCCTCACAGTGACCCACCCAGCACCCTAAGGCAGGCTCCTGCCCTGAGCCACCGTTCCATTTTATATTTACAAAGCCAGCCTTGCTCCCTCAGATGTGGCAGTCCCGGGAAGCCGCTGCCCCGCCGCTGCCGCCGCCTTTCTCCCCTCAGGGACGCCCCAGAGGCCCGGGCCCCGCTCCTCCGTGTCGGGGACAATGTGCGGGCCCTGGCCGGAGCCAGCTGCTCTTCCCACCTCACAACCTGTAATTTTCAGCCCTTACCCCACGGGTGATGGGAAGAGGAGGCAGAACACAAACCAGGTGGGTCCCTCCTGCAAGTGCAGCTGCTCTGAGGGGAGGTGGAGGCCGTGATGAACCGGGCTAAGGCCCCGCTAATTAACACTGACAGGCCGAGCTCTGATGTGCCCAGTGGAAAAGGATAAATCAATCCCCCAGAAATGGGTGTGGGCAGCAAGGGAGAGCTGGGTTTGTTCTTCTGCATCCCAGAGGGCAAGCAATTATCTCTATAACTTTTTAGGCAGGGTGTGTTTGGGAAGCACATCCTCCAATCCATAAATAACTTCCACAACTACCTGGCACTTTCAGGTGTCAAAAGCTGATTGTGCTCAGGAGCAAAATAATTGGGTTTGACATGAAGCCAAGTCACTTGTTGGAGCTCCTGGTGGCCATCCAGCTCCTGTTTCCATCTCCCATAGCAATGACTGTGCTGGAATTCCAGCTAGGGAATGGGGTGAATCTGCTTCAGATTCCACAAGTCAGGGGGAAAAGACTGGGATCTGAGTTCTGAAATGCCCAGTGATGGGTCCTCACCTTATAATCCTTTATAAAACCCTTTTTAGGTGGCAGTCTGTGAGTGGTGGTGTGACACAAAGCAAATCAAAGATTGGTGTGTCCCACCCCAGGAGGAAATCCCACATTACAGACCCTACAAGGAGCCTCTAATCCCTGTAGAGGAGACATGTGATGGAGAGTCAGCCCAAGCTGGTTTTCCAGCCTGGCACACGGGGTGACATTCCCTGAACACATAACTCAGGGGTTAAATAACTGGGAGGGCTCCACCTTTAAAAGAGGATGTGCCCTAGGACTGAATTCCTAGAGGATAATTAACACAGCTGCAGCTCTTCGGTAGAGAGGTGGGGAGAAGGGAACCCTTGAATTTTTACTTAAGCTGAGAGCTTTTTCTTTATTATTATTCCTATAATTGATGGGAAAAGAGGGAAAAAAAGGGAAATAGTGCTGGTATAACTGGAAAGAGTTTGGGGAGGGGTTTATTGAATTATTTACATCTGACAAAGTTGGGCCACTATAAACTAAGGGTAGCACAGGACCTTTCCATATTATATAGAGCCGTTAAAGGGAAATGCTTAAATATCATCTAATTTCCAATAAAACCTGGACAAAATCAATGCAGCCTCTGGACGAGTTTATATTTCACAGCTTTTGAAGAAGGCTGAGCAGCAGCAGCAACATCTGCCAAAGTATTTTGGGGGGGGGGGGGGGTTTAAAGGCATGACCCCCTCCCCAGGCACAGGGACATGTGTGTTGGCAGGGGCTCATCCCACAGCCCGACCCAGCCACATAACTGGGCAGTGCTGTCACATGGAGAGCTGCAAATATAAATGTGGGGACGTGTGGGGCTCTTTGCAGGGTGGCACCTGGCTCCCAGAGAGGCACTGAACCTCACTCCTCACTTTGCCTGGACAGGGAGAGTGATCCAGGGGGGATGAGCGACCACCACCCAGGAGAGCTGCCCTCACATCGCTCCAAGGTAGGTTTGGGGCAGTGGTGGCTTGTCCTGTAGCGTGGTGGCATTACCACCCCACCTGCCCACCCCTCCATCCTGCCATCACAGGGACCCTGTTTGAGTTATTTTGGGGGGGCTAGGAAGGGTTTAAATCAGCCACTCTGGAGGAGGCAGTGCTGCAGGCTCCTGCACCACACTGGAAATTTCCCTGGAAAAATAATAATGATAATAATGCTGTTCCCTGCTGCCAGAGGGCAGCTGTAAATCAGGGTGGTGGTGCCAGGAGCTCTGCACGCCTGCACATCTGGATGTTTTAACAGAGCCTGGCGGGTTTTTGGAACCAGGAGATCTCCCTAGAGTGAGGACTGAGTTATGTGGCAGCTGAACTTGGGGGACGAGCTCTCTCTAAACCTTTTTGCTGCTGCGTGTTGTGCTCCTGCCTGTGCCAGGAGTGAGTTTTCCTGGTAATGGGAAGCTGGAGCAGGCAATTTAAGCTGTTATTAATAGACACACTTGATCTGAGGAAGGGAAATGCTTAATGTTTTGTTCAATGAGGTGTGCTCTGCAAACAGTCAGGCGCCGGGAGAAGGTGAAGATGCTCCCCTCGCGTTGGGGATTGATGAGGGCGAGGCTACAAGTGCTCACTCTCACCCCTTTTTGGGGCTCTGGTCTGTGCAGGGGCATCCCTGCTGAAGTAAGGACACAGCGGGATGATCCCAGGTTGAATTTTTGCAGGATCCCTCAGATCCTAAGGGATCACTGGGCTGTGATGATGGGTGATGTGCCCAAAGCTCTGCAGCACAGCAGTGGTAGAGGAGAGGCTTGTTTCCTCCACCACCCAAACTTGCTGCCTGAAGGCAACAAGTGCTTTACAAGCAGTTGAAGCACCCTAATTTTCTTTCTGAACCCCACCAGGGGGTTCTCCCCCTGCTCCTGGCCAGCCCCAGGATGTTTCACAGTTGTCCTGGCTCCTCTCTGCAGTAAATCCCACCTGCCTGTGCAGCCACATTCCCCTTAAATCCACATCACTTCATCCCGACATCACTCTCCACTCCTGGGTGGTAACAGCACTTGACTTGGCTGGCAGGAGCTCAGACTCCGGGGTTTTGTGTGCCAAGGGGACCTTTTCTCTCTACTCTCGCTGTCCCAGGCTATTCTTAACCTCCTTCCTCAGCCATGAGTTAATCCTTGAGTGTTTATATGCAAATAGGTGCTGATTGAGAAGGGGCACGTCTCAAGGGCAATTCAGTGCCAGACACACACCCCCCAAATAACAAATTCAGCCCAGCTCTGACCCAGAAGGTCTGGACTCCCTGCTAAATTTACCCGGGGAGGTAATCCCTGCCTGGGGAAGGTGATCCCTTTGGCGTGAGCAAGGACATGTGAAGGCAGGATTCCTCCACGTCACCACAGAAATATTACAGGGTTGCTACTGGGAGGAGAGGAAAAGCAAGCCAGAGCTCCAGGAACGTGACCCAGGACAAGTTCCTGAGGTAAATGATCCCTGTCTGTGCTGCTCCCTGGATCTCCAAACCTTCTCCTGTACTGGGGGGATAATGAGGGTGTTTTTCATACCAGAGCAGCGCTTGGAGGAGGTGGTTCCGTTAGTACCAGAGGGGAAAATGGGCACAGAAGGGCTGCTGGGTGGGAGCAGAACAGCAACAAGTGAACAAGCAGAGAGAAAAATGAGGGGATTTGGAGGCTCCAAACCAACAGAGAGGTTGTGGACAGCCAGGTGGGAATTCCAGCCCTGAGACAAAGGGGAAAAGAAGGAGAAAACAGGGAAGACCACCTAGGATGGCCTCAAATTAACTCCCAGTGCTTCTTGCCATGGATAGGGACCTTAAGGGTGGTCCTTCACCAAGAGCCCCTTAGCTCAGCAAACCCCATCCTCCATGGACACAGCCTGGAGTTTTTGGGGCTCCATGCCCTTCCCATGGTCTGCAGGTGAATGTCACCACAGCCATGCTGAGGACACACACAGGGGAGCCTCTGGTGGCTCTGGCAGCATGGCCCAGGGATGCTCAAGATCCCCAGGAGGGTCCCAAAATTTTCTCCCAGGCTCAGGCTGACTCCACACTAGCAGGAACCACGCAGTGTTCCAGTTCTGGTTTAACATCCCAAAATCTGCTTTGAGCAGGTTTATTCCCCCAGGAGGTGGATGGGAAGGGGAGGCTTTGTCACCCAGAGCCTCCAAGTCACGAGGTGCCAATCTCTATTCTCATCCCCACCATGGGTTTCTCTGGTGACCTTGAGGAAAGGCGCCTCAGGGAGGTGGGAACAGGGAGAGCTCTGCTGGCATCCAATGGCAGCAGTGTCTGGGTGCTTTCTCTCTCCTATACAAGGCACTGTCGGGGAGAGCAGCTTCCCCTGCCAAAGCCCCAGAAGGACTTGGACCTCGCTGCTCTGTGCAGGGACATCCCAAAATTCCAGGCTGGGCCAGTAACACAGAGCCCAGATTTTTCCAGAGAGCAGCCACAAGACTGGAATCTCGTAGGAGCACCTTCATAAAAAAAAGAAAATAGAGGAAAACCTCCCAGAGCTCAGAGGACACAAATAAGGTTATTGGGAATGGAAAGCAACAGTAGCTGACTGAATTTCTTTTTGCTTTTTTTTTTTTTTTTAAATTTTCTAAACACTAGGCCTCGCTTTCCTCCCAGCCTAAACACACCTGTCCCAAACTGGAGCCTCCAAATAATCCAGCAATTTAATCCAAGAGGTGCTGCTGCAGCACAGCCTGGTGACCGCCTGACCCTCATTGTACCTCCATGCCCATCGTGCTCCAACCCTTCTGGAATTATAAATACTCCACAATAGAGCCTGGACTGGATTATAATTAGACAGTGAGCCAAGAGGATGGAAACAATGAACTATAAAAGCCAGGCTATCCCCCCAGCCAGGACCTGCACACCAGGAAGCACTGGAATGAACGAGTCACCGGGAGCTGTGACGGGAAAGCTGAGGATTTCCTCCAAATTGGACCCGGAGCGTCCCTTAGCACCTCGTGCTCCCATCTCCAGGTTTTACACAGCCCTGGTCACAGGAGACCTGAGGAGCCTCCAGGTCCTGACTGAGCGATACCACCTAGATGTCAACCTGGTCTTTGAGATCAGTAAAAACGAGCTGGAGTGGCAGGTGAAAAGCCAAGCCTCTTATGGACTCTCAGGTACTTTTCCTTTAAAGGCCAGGCCAGGAAAATGAAATAAATGGGTATCTACTAACCCTAAACAGGAGAGGTGAAGTGGATTTAGGTGCCTTAAGTGTTCCCAAGGTGTCTGGTTAGTCCATAGTTCTGGCCATTAATATTCATCACTTTTAATATTCTCTTCTGCATGTACTAACCCAGTGGAGATGTAAAAATCTGTGCATCCACATGATTTCTTCAGGCTGGGATTCTGTAGCTTGGGAATGCTTTCAGGAGGGCTCACAGCCCAAATTCCTCATGGTCCTCCTGTCTGGGAGGGAAAATCCATCCTGATGCCACTCAGGATGGTGGTACCTCCTGAGGTGATGCTCCCCATGGTCCCAGGTGCTCATGGAGCACCATGCCCAGGAGATGGTCCAGGAGTTCCTGGAGCTGCTGGGAAACGCAATTCCTCGCTCTGGCTGATCCCAAACCCAGCACATCCCAAGCCCAGCTTTCCATCACCCACCCAACACGCTCCCACCTGCCTTGGGTGCCTTCACTCCTAGCAAAGACAGCTTTTCCTTTCCTGAGGAATTCATGAGCTGCCTTTTAGCTCCTGCCACCCACTTGCCCACAGGACTGGTGGCCAGCGGGGCGTTGGCTCGCCATCCTGATTCCACACGAAATCCTGCTCCTGGACGAGCACGCACCGAGGGAGTTTCATTTCTCCTCTTGCCAACTGTGGCCCACCAGAGAGAAGATGGGAAAAGCAGCGTCTGGAGCTGATTCAGCCACCGGGCTGGTGGGCAGGGGGTGGCAATCCAGGGGCTGATCCCGTTCCCGTGTCCCGCAGGGCTGTGGGCGCTGGAGGAGAAGCGGGAGCTGAGCACCCCGCTGTGCCTCGCCGCCCGCCACGGGCACCCCGACTGCCTGCGCCACCTCCTGCGCCACGGGGCCGACCCCAACCTGGCCCCGGGGGGACGGGGACCCCTGCACGAGGCCTGCCAGGGGGAACACAGCCACTGCCTGGAGCTGCTGCTGGAGTACAGGGCCGACCCCAACCTGCGGAGCGACGAGGGCACGGCCCCGCTGCACCTCTGCACCAGCCGGGGCTCCCTGCGGTGAGGAGAGGGGCCCCATCAGCATCCCACCACTGGGCTGCCCCTGGAAGGTTGGATGGGGTTTGGAGCAACCTTGGGATAGTGGGAGGTGTCCCTGCCCACGGCAGGGGGTGGAAGGAGATGGGCTTTGAGGTTCCTCCCAACCCAAAGCGCTCTGGGATTCGTGATACCCTCACTGTGCATCCCCTGTGCGAAGAGCCCAGGAGTTTTGCCTGTGGGAAGCGAAAAAGATGCCATGATCCATGGCAAGGCTTCCCACATGCTCCCGCACCTCCCAGCTGCCACAGCAGAGACAAAAACAAAAAAAAAGGACATTTTAGTGCCAGGCACATTCTAAGTCTTCTTCCCATGGACACGATCAACCCAGCCTCTGTTTTTCCTTCATCCTCTTTCCTGACTATTTCTTCTAAAATCTGCATCCCCAATCCAGCACATTTCCCCCAGGAGATGCTCAGGATGTGTTTATGGGATGTGCAGCAGTGCTCCCACACCCTCACCCCACACAAGCCATGTATGGATTCACCTTGTTTCATAGTCAGGGCTGAGGCTCATCCATGTGCATCCACATCTCCCTCTGGATCAGCATCACACAGATGAGCACAAAAAATGCCTGGAAAAACACAGAAAAATATGTTTCCATAAGACTTTAGGTGCCTAGATTGTTAGACACACAGAATCAAGATATTTTCTCTTTTTTTGTTTTTTTATAAAGAGCTCAGCCACTTGAAATTATCCTGATAAAACTGCTTAGGGCCATAGTGAATTCCATCACCTCCCAGCTTCCCTGAAAAGCCAGCCTGGCTTCAATCCAGGCAGGCAAGATTAACTGGAAGTAGGTGGTGAAAGCAAGGTTATATCATGGACCAGACACAGGGAGAGAGTTCTGGAGAAGGGAAGCAGCCAGAGAAGGAAAGACTTGATCCCAGTTCATAAATAAGAGTCTCTGCAAGATGTCCAGAATCAAACATTAATCAACTTCTGGTCCAGCCAAAAATCTAGGGATGAATCCAATGCATCCTTGGTGCCATGAGGGCTGGAAGGAGTGGGATGGGAAAGGGAGGATGCTACAAGCAACTCTATGATTAACAAGAGCTGGCTTTAATTCCTTCACCTGACCTCCCTTTACACCTTAAACTTCATCCTCCATCCCCATCCTAAACCCCCAGTGCTTTCCTGATTTTAGGCTTCTCCCCCTGAAGAGGTGGGGAGACCAAACCAACCCAGGGCATGCAGAGGATCTCCTGGACCACAGAGGTCCAGGTGGCCTGATTTTGCTTCCAAGCTTGGAAAAAAATAGGATTTTTTGCATGTATCTATTAAAAACCGGAGCTGTTCCCACTGATTTGCATGTTCCATTCCCTTGGAAGGCAGAGGGGGACGGCAAGTGAGCCAGCACAGCCACCAAGGGGATCAGACAGTCCCAACGTGGCAACAGCTGAGTTGTAAGCCCTGGAATATTGGGGCTTTATAATGGAAATGCTGAGAGCCCCTTAACTACGGCTCCCGGCGCTACGGGGGCTTCTACAATAACTAAGCCAACTCCCTTGAAAGATCAAAAATTAATAGACATTTCAGACAGGGTTTGAGGTTTCGACCACTGCTTTTTCAATCGCAAAGACTTTGCTAAAGTTAGAGACTGAGGAGGTCAAGCTTTGGGTAACACAAACATTTCCTCTTTGATTAGGGGGAGACTACTTTACCTCGCCTCCTTTTTTTTTATTTTATTATTTTTTTCGTTGAGTAGTAGATTTTAGGTCATCCTTAATTTTTTAGTGACAACAAAGAGCAGGTCATTGACCTACATAGAGAGCTATTTTATTTTTCTCCCTCTCGATAACAATGGCCAGAACACCTATGTGCCAGGTTCTTCTGTATTCCCATATACTCGGCAATTCACCATGGGGGCAGGACTTAAAACCTTTGAGCCTCTCAGTGACTGGGATAAAAAAAAATTATCTGGGCTTCCTTCCAGCCATTTGAGCTTCAGAATCCATGAGATTTCAACAAAAAGGATATCAGAGCTTTAATCTAGGAGCTTTTTGAAGAGGTGGAAAAAAAAAAGTTCCAGTAAAGTTCAGTCTTACCTTCTTCACTTTAGGAGCTGTTCATGCCAACGTCGGCCTATTTAGTAGAGTTCCTCTCCTTGACCTCTTTTTTACAGCCGAGATAATTAACATGGTGGGGTAAGATGAGTCTCTAAATTCACTGCACTCTCTCCCTGGCGCTCTCCCTTTTCCCTCTTAAAGCTGGGGATGATTAAAGGAGCCTGCCTTTATTGGCACCCCGAAAAAAAATAAAATAAAAATAATTGAGGGGGAGAGGAAGAGCCTCGGCGGCGGCAGGGAGGGGCGAGCAGGCGTGGGGCGGTGGGAAGGTGCCTGGCAGGGATGCAGGACGCGGCTCCTGCCTCCCATCATGGGAGGAAGGGATGCTGAACATCTGTAGAGTCCTCCTGCAGGTCTCCCCCAGCATCCCAGGCTTCCCTCGTGATCAGGGAGAGCCTCCCTGGAGAGGAATTTCCCTTCTCCAGCCTTGCTCAGGAGGGCTCTGTGAAGCCAAGGGATGGGACAAGAAGATGTCACCCCCGCTTCCACGCAACTCAGCTGAGCAATTCCCTTCTCCAAGCCTTCCCTCCACCCTGGGAGCATGGAAGCAGAGTTATCCACCTCCTCCAAGCCCCCCAGAGCTGAGGGATAGGGAATAAAAGGCGGGATGAGTCAATGCAGGAGCTCAGGCAGCATCCAAGCGGCTCCATGCAAGGAGCAGTGGGATAGGGAGCAAGCACCAGGGCTACCAGGGACAGGGTGGGAGGGATGAGCAGGGAACAGGAGCTGAGCAAGAAGAAAAGTGCCTAAAAAGGCACCATGGCCAAAACAAGGCTCCCAAGTGGCTGGGAGATGGATCAGGGCCCAGTGGAGCCAGCCCCACGCACCCTCCAGCTATTCCAGCCTGGACACTCTGCCCCCGTGGCTGTGGGAAATGAGCAGCACTGCAAGGCAAAAATAAAAGCCCAGGAATTTGAAAAGGCAGCATTTAGCATCATCTAGTGCTAGACCTCATCCTCTGCTCTGTTTAGCCTTGCTAAACAACACTCGGAGCATTTGGAGCCATTGTTTTGGGAAGCTGGGGAAGAGCAGCTCCTTAATGGGTCCTGAGTGAGAAATAAAGAGCCCAAAAGCAGCCCAAGGCCTGGCCCTGCTCTCTGAGACGTGACAAAATGAGGGCTTTCACACATAAACCTCGCTCCAGCCCCGGGGATGGGAGGAAAAAGCAAACAGGACGCTTTTCCTTAAGGAAACTGGGGCCTGAGTGGGGTTTTGGGATGGGAATTTTCCTGCAGCCTCCGCTGCCCCAATCTCCTGCTCCTCCTGCTGGTTGTTCATCGCATCCCATTTCTAATAAATCCCACTTTCCCAGCCTGGGTATTTTCCACCCCAGCCAGTGGGAGCCATCCTGGCATAAGGAGGGCAGTGGGCACATCTTCCCCTGACTCTCTGATGAGTGAAGAACTAACAAAAAAGTCAATCCCAAATAATTTTCACCCATTCCATTTGATCCAGGAGGGCAGGGCAGAGTGAAGGTAGAGCACTAGCACCACTCACCCCAAATTTCCTTTACCCTAAGAAGTGAAAGCAAGGAGACATCACCCACCACCTGCAAATGGGTTGGGAATGGCTTGGAAGTGAGTTAAATTAGTTAAAATTAGTTGCCAGGCTGGATGGAAAACAAATTTATTTGTTTTGCCACCGAATTTCTGCTGAGATAAACAGAAAGCTGAACTCAGAATACTCTTTTGGTATTCCCAGAAGCTTGGAGACGAGCCCTTTATAAAGCAGCAAGCCATCACTGGGCCTTATTTAATGGGATTGTAGTCTAATCTGGTGACAACAACCAAGGTGTGGATGAAAATACAGGAAGCCAGAAATGCTGCTGAAAGTCTTGGAGCTCGTGAATTCATGAACAGAGATTTTAAAGGTTAACAAGAGCACCTACCCAAAACCTGCTGATGCCCAAATACCCAAAAAAGGAGTCAAATGCTCCTCCCAGGCTCCCACCTTTTCCATTGACTGGAGGAGATCATCCCTTATCCATAACTCCTTGCCAACATTCCCTCTGTGCCAAGAGAGGAGTATCAAGGTGGGAAATTCAGTATAAATCTGCTTGGCTCTCTTCCAGCAAGTGAGCCTTTGAACTTGATAACCAAAAATGTGATGAAGCCTCTGGGAAGGATGGCATTTCCACAGGAGAATATTTGGGATGTCTAGATCAAGAGGAACTGAGCTCCCAGGGTTGAATTCTCTGTAAGGTGAAGACCCCACAGCAGGTTGAGGATGCTGGGCTGGATGCAGCTCCCGGCTTTGCTGAGGAATAATCCCTCTGTGCTGCCTGTGCAGGTGGAAATCTTCAGCCAAACCAGGGCAATGTTTGTGCCCAAAGTCTCTGGGCACAGCTGCCCCCTTGCCTAGGGATGCTTTAAGCATGATCTACCCCCAAAAAAGAAGAAAAACAGAACAAAAGGGGATTTTTCTCATGGGCTAGGCTGTTGCATTTTTTTTTCCCCATTTTTTCCCTGCAGAACTATCCCTTGGTTTGCCCTGAATATGTTATTTTAGGGTGCCAGAGCTACCTGTGACATCAGGATTAAACTAATACAGAGAGATCCCGAGAGAATAATTATCACCAGGGCTACAAATTCTCTGCTGACAAGGATGGACAAGATGAATAAAAGAGACTGAGTGTCTGAGTAATCCTCTCCAACAGCAGCCAGAAAACCCCAAAAAAGCCTCAGGGAGACAAATCATTCCTCAAGAAAGAGATTCAGCATCCTAGAGCAAAAAAGGAAATTGGAAAGTAAGGACCTGAGGATTTTGGGAATGGCACAACCCCACCCCAAGCAGAGCATTGTCAGCCCAGGACAGTGGTGGATGCCTCTGGTGAGGGCTGGCACCCTTGGGACCATTACAACTTCCCAGGCTGCAGGAAAATATCCTGCAGGGTTTTTTTTCCTGGCAAACTCAGGCTTGAGATGCACAGGAAAAGCAGCCCAGGGAGGTGTTTGTAGATTCTGCACTGCCAAGGACAGTGAAAATCTCATCCCACCTCACAGCAAATCCATGGGGAGGTGATGAGGCAGGCCCACAAAAAGTCAAGCACAACAACATTATTATTATTATTATTATTATTATTATTATTATTATTATTATTATTATTATTATTATATTTTTCCCACATATGTTAGCCTTCCCCTGGGCCAGGAAAAACAAGCAATGTCTTGGTGCTGTCCTTCCTCCCTGAGGTTTCTCCTCTTCCCCATCCCTGCTGCTGGAAGGATCGGGCTGGGACTTCTCTGTGCTGTTTCTGTGTCAGCCCAGACCCTGAGCCAGGGCTGCAGTGACACCTGAGCTGGAAGAAAAGTGATTAGAGGAAAACTGGAGAGGCAGGGTGGGGTTAAAAGTTGGTGCTCCTCCCTTGGACTCCATGATCCTCATGGGTCCCTCCCAGCTCGGGATATTCCATGAAAACACAATCCTTTAGTGAGCACAACTCAGGTGTTGGGGTCCCTCAAAGGAAAATCCATTTTTATATCCAAGCAAGTGGGCCTAGGATGGTCAAAGTGTTCAGGAATGGTCAGGGATGGTCAGGGATGGTCAGGGATGGTCTGGGACAGTCAAGGAGGGTCAAGGATGGTCAAGGATGGTTGAGAATGGTCAATAAATTCAGGGATGGTCAAGGATGTCAAGATGGCTAAGGACAGTCCAGGACGGCCAAGGATGACCATCCATGAATGGTGCCGGTCAAGGGGCAGAGGGAGATACTGCCCAAACCACCATTGCCCTCACTGTGGAGGGCAGCAGGACACAGCACCACCCTGCCCAGCCTCTGCTGCTCCCTCCTAAAATCCCTGAGTGCCACAACCCCAGCTCCATCCTCACACCTCACCCCGCACCCCCTCCCACCCCATCACCCCTCGTGTGCCCACACCACCCCTAAAGCCTCGTCCTGGAGGTTCATCCCCCGTTCCTGCAGGTGTGCCAGGCTCCTGCTGAGACACGGGGCCGCCGTGGAGCTGCCGAGCGAGGCCACGGGGGACACGGCTCTGCACGTGGCCGCCAGGCACGGCCTCTGCGACCACGCCCGCCTCTACCTGCGACGCCGGGCGCGCGTCGACGCCCGCAACGCACGGGAGGAGACGGCCCTGGGCATCCTCTGCGGGCGGGCCCCGGGCACAGGTGATGATTCCCTGCAGCTTTTCCAGCTGCTGGATGCCCACGGCGCCGACGTGGACGCCCGGGATGAGAGCTGGAGGAGCCCCTTGCACCGGGCGTGCGGCGCGGCCAACGCCGAGCTGGTGCGGCTCCTGCTGCGGCGTGGGGCCGACGCCAACGCCACCGACTACGACGGGGTGTCCCCACTGGGCTGGGCCCTGCAGGGCGCTGCCTCCCACAGGGATCTGCGTCCACACCTCACCATCCAGCTGCTGCTCAACCACGGCTCCCAGAAGATATGGCCCCCTGCCTTCGTCAAGGTACCGGCCCCAAAACGGTGCCTCGCACCGCGGTGGTTGGGAGCCTGGGGAAACGTAAAGGTGGTGGGATGGGAGAATTTGGGAGAGCTTCACAGTCTGGGCAGGGAGAGGGGACTGTGGGGTTGGGAGTGATGGAAGTGAAGGCCCAGCAGAAGGGCAGGATG
Organism: Cyanistes caeruleus; assembly: GCF_971803275.1. NCBI lineage: Eukaryota > Metazoa > Chordata > Aves > Passeriformes > Paridae > Cyanistes > Cyanistes caeruleus. The sequence goes on along the minus strand of NC_141707.1, from coordinate 4,653,877 downwards.
GAGCCAGCGTGGCTCAGAGGGGTTTTTCCCTGCCAAGGTGATGCCTTGAGTAGGCTGACCTGGAACAGAGGCTGGACAGAGTTAAGAATAAAGCAGGTATTTATTGAAAGGCCTTAAAGAACACACCTTGGGCAGTGCAAGAGCCTGGCCAGGGCTACACCCAAGATGGACCCAAAATGGTCACAAAATCGATGACAGGTCATGAGGTCTCACATTTTTATAAGTTTTGTTCCATCTGCATATCAGGATTTATTGCTTCAGGTTATGAAGTCTCATCCTTCTTGTTTTCTCTCTTCAATCCACCCTTGTTTATGCTTTTGGGCCTGGAACTTGTAACACTTCTCCTTGGTACTGAGCTAGAAAAGGAATTGTTTTGTCTACCTGCTCTGTGAAGAGTGCTCACCAACACTTAATATGAAGCTCAAAACTACACATGTAGGCAGTGCAGAATCTGAAAAATATGACAGCTAAAACTTAAGGCATCACAGGGAATATCAGAGACAGGCTTGGCGCACGAGCTGCCTCGTGGCTCTGCGTTCCATTGATTTTACATCAAACTATAAAGAAAATATTATCCTGCCTTGTCAGGCACAAGCCAAAAATGTAAATAAGGAGCGAGGGCTGCATCCAGAGGAAGAAGTGCCTCAGCAGGGCGGGACTTCCCACTGCTCCACGGATGGAGCAAGAGCTCCAAAAGGCGCCAGACAAACCCCACTCCTGCCTGATCCCGACACAGAGCTGTCCCAGCCTGGAGCGTGGTGGGGTGGGACAAACCCTGGCTGCAGCAGGTGGATGTTTACCCCCTCTGTCTGAGCCCTCACACCGTCCCTGCACAGGTGCTGAAATCCTGCGCTGCTGTGCCGGAGGTCATCGAAGTCCTCTTCAATTCCTACTCCCAAATCCCAGTCTCCCAGGAGTGGGCTGAGGCCGTGCCACAGGAGGTGTTCCAGGTGAGGCAGCGCTGCTTTGGCAGGGCTGGCTGAGACCCAAGGAGGGGATTTTCCCCACAGAACAGGGATTCATTTTATTTTCCCCACAGAACAAGGGTTCATTTTATTTTCCCCACAGAACAAGGGTTAATTTTCCCCCACCCAGACTTCATTTGGATGGAGAAAAAACAAGGAATATTCCCCTAGAGCAGCACCACTCTCCAGGTTTGCATCCCTTCAGCTCCTCCATCCTCAGACCCCGCATCCCTGCCCCAACCTGCCACAGAATCCACTCTCAGCCTCTGGGAGTGACCCTGGAGCCAGAGCACTTCCCAGCAGGAGCCCACACCCCTCGTTTTAGTTGGGAAGAGCTCCTCCTCAGACATGCAACATTTCCAGCTATCCCTCTCTGGGATGATTTGGGATGGCTGCTGGCCCCACAGGTTGTGAGGGATGGCTGGAATGCAAATAAAGCCATCAGCTTTTTCTAGGGAATGGGAGAAAATATTTCCCCCCCCCCCCCAATTCAGGAAAGGCTGAGGCTGCACAGCCCAATCCTGCTTTGTTTCCCTGCCTCAGGAGCAGGGTCTCTTCTACATCTGTGGGATGCTCCACAAGCAGCTGCCTTTCCCCACAGGAGAATTCCAGAATTCCTCACCCACCCTTTCCCTGCAGAGCCGTGTCAGTGCCCGGATGCCTCACCCACCTGGGCTTCTTCCCTGCTTCCCTTAGCTCTTCATCCCTAAACACCTCCAGCTCCTCTGGCAGTTGGGAAAAGACCCAGCCCAGGTGGGTGATGCTGGCCTTGCCCCTCTCTCTGCAGCAGCACCAGCCTTTCTACGAGTCCATTCTGGGGCTGGCTGGCACAGCCCGCTGCCTGCAGCACTTGTGCCGCTCCGCCATCCGCGCAAATTTTGGGAGCAGGTGCCATTCCCTCATCCCTCTGCTGCCCGTGCCCAAGGCTCTCCGTGACTTCCTGCTGCTGGAGCCCCAAGGAGTCGTGCTGTGAGATCCAGGTGCAAATTCCAGCCCTTCCATGGAGCGCGGGAGCATCCGTTTCTGTCAGGGGAGCCGCTGTCCGTGATGGATGGCTGCTGTCCAGGGATTTACAGCAGGACTAAAATGTGCTTTCGGCTGGAAATTTGGATAGATTTTCTTTTTTTTATTCTTTTTCTTTATTTTTCCCCCCCTCCTTCCTTCTAATTGTGCTTGCAATAGATTATAAAGAGTAATAAAATGATTGGTGGCTGATAGGAATAATGCTCTTTTCCGAGGATCCCTGCAAAGCAGCGGGGGCTCCTCAGGTGTGCCAAGGGCAGGTGACTCAGAGCAGCCCAGGGGAGCCCCAAATCCCCTGGGGGAAATCTCACCTGGCAGTGCCACAAGCTGAGGAAGCCCTGCTTGGAAGCCCTCAACAGCATGCAAAGTCCAGTGGCATTGATAGACACCCTAAAATAGATTTAAAGATAGATTCAGATTCAAAAGATAAAGATCTAAAATGAAAATAAAAATCTAAAATTAAAGACAGATTTAAAATTCATTTTTAAAATTTTTTTTTAAGTAGAAGCCGCCAGGAATGTTGTATATAAATCTATATATGATATATAATTTTGTATATATATATTTATGTTTAGAGAGATAGAGATAGAGATAGAGATAGAGATAGAGATAGAGATAGAGAGATATAGAGATATAGATATAGATATTTATGGATGTAGATATAGATATAAGATATATATATGGATATGGATATAGACATAGATATATAGATATAGAGAGATATAAATATTTATGGATATAGATATAGATATAGATATAGATATTGATATAGATATGTATATAGATAGATATAGATAGATATAGATATACAGATATAGATATATAGATATATAGATATATAGATATATAGATATATAGATATAGATAGATATTTATGGATATAGATATAGATATAGATATAGATATATGGAGATACAGAGATAGAGATATAGAGATTTATGGATATAGATATAGATATAAGATAAAGATATGGATATGGATGTAGACATAGATATATAGAGAGATATAGATATTTATGGATATAGATATAGATATGTATATAGATAGATATAGATAGATAGATATAGATAGATATTTGTGGATATAGATATAGATATAGATATAGATATAGATATAGATGGATATAGAACTCATTTTTCATGTTTGGCTGGACTTTGCAGCCCTGGCTCCCAGGGCTGCTGCCTGTAGAGATGGAAATGGGGAGCAAAAAGAATTCTCCCCCTCTCCCAGCTTCCACCTGCTGCTCCCATGACTTCCCTCGCCCTCCATGGACCAAGAACTCTGCCAATCCTGCCCCAAATTCCCAATATTTTGTGCCTCCCGCTCAGGGGGATGCCCCATCCCAAACCTCAGTGACCCCCGTGGCTGTTTGACTCCTTGTTTTTGGCTTTTTTTTGTGGGAACTGATGAGGATTCAGGGAAAATCCATCCTGGCTGAGCCATCCCGCTCCTTTGAACCCACCCAAATTAAATTTTGGCTTTTACCTCCGTATGCGGCGGCGGAGAGAGAGCGCGAGTCCCACCCAAAACCCCCCAAAATCCCGAATGCGGACGGGTGGAGGGCAGGAATGCACACGGGAGGGGGCAGAACAGCGCTGTGGGTGGGTGCTGGGGGGGACAGGGGGGTCAAGGGGTGTCCGTGGGAGGGGGACACGCGTGGGGGGGGAGGGGAATGCGCGGCGCCCCGCGGCCGGCAGGGGGCGCCCTTTGCTCGGCCGTCGGGGGCAGCCGGGACCCCCCCAAAACCGCCCCGAAAAACGAGATTTAAAGGCAAAAAAAAAGCTCCAAAAAAATCAACTCCGAGCCTTTTGGGAGGCGGAGGGGGGTGTGGGGGGGTGTTCTCCCTTCGGTTTGCCGGCGGCGGCGGGATGATGCTCCGGGCGGGATGGTGGTGGTGATGATGATGATGATGCTCCGGGTGGGATGATGCTGATGATCCTCCGGGCGGGATGATGATGATGATGATGATGATGATGATAATGATGCTCCGAGTGGGATGATGCTCCGGGCTGGGGTTGATAAGTTTGACGGGCGGCTTTTATATATATATATATATATATATATATATATATATATATACACACATCCCAAATATATATATATATATATATATTTTATTTTTTTTTTCCTTGTTTTGATGCAGATGTTCTAGGGAAAGGCTCGGGATTTTTTTGTGGGTTGGTTTTTTTTTTTTTTTGGTTTTGTTGTTGTTGTTGTTTTGTTGGGGCTTTTTTGTTGTTGTTGTTATTATTATTATTTTCCAGCAGCTAAAGACGGGAGGTCACATTAACTTCTAATACGGAGACACATAAAAATGCGATTATGCCTGCTAAACAGAACACAGTAGGCTGCTAGTTAAGACAATGAGATTTCCAGGAAGCGATGCATAAATTCTTCAAAAAATGACACATTTTTCACGTTTCATTCCAATTAAATTACTGAGGCAGCTAACACAGCGCTGCACACGCCATACATTTGGGGGAAATGAAGGCTTTTTCTCTTTATTTTTCCTCCCTCTTTTATTTTTTTTTGAGTATCTGGATGTGCGTGTTTTATGAAAGGCGTTTAATATTAAGCTGCTATTAAGGAAAAAAATGTCAGGGACCTTCTCTCTCTCCTCGAGGATTTTTTATTTTTTTTTTTTTTGTGTGTGTGTGTGTGTGGTTGGGCTGCTCCTGCTCGTTTTCCCACCCTGCGGTATTAAAGCACCGATGGTCCAGCTGCAAAACAATTTCCAAATAATGGGAATTCCCCGCCCTGCTGCACACACCTCTCTGATTGCGAGGAGCTGGGGAGAGTTAAGGAGTGATGCGCACCCTCCACAGCAAAAAAAAAAAAAAAAATTAAAAAAAAATTAAAGAAAAATATTTTTAACCAGGTTTTGCTGTCCCGTCTGGTGGTTTTTTCCCTACCCGGGGACCCTCTGGAGCAGGATCGAGCCCTCCCGGGATGCAGGGGGGGTGATGATCCCAGTGGGAAGCCGAGCTTGCCTCTCACCATCTGAGCAGGAGCTCCTCAGGGTGATAATCAAACCCGAAGTGGCCCCGGTAATGAAACAACGTTTGAAAATTTTTTTTTATTATTTTTTTTTATTTTTTAATCTATTTATTTATTTAATTTTTTAATATATATATATATTTTTTTTTTTTTTTTTTAAAGCGCTGGGCGATCCGCAAAGCGATACGAATCAGAAATGAGATTTTTGAAGTCCTAATGAACCTGATTGCAGGAACATTTATAATCCCCCATGGCTTTAAATGAAATCAGATATAATCAGGAGCTGTGGGGAAAGGGAGTGTTTACAGGCAGAGATTGGGAAGTGCTGCTGTATTAGTAAAGATGCTGCTCCTTCTATTGATGTCTAAAATGATGGATAATGTGAGAATGGCAAATATACTATTTGTCTAATGGCTCTGCAATTAAATTCCCCTGTAAATGACCCATGCCTCATTTCATCCTAATCTATGGAATTTTGATTGAATTCGTCAGCTCTAATTGAAAAATACTGCACTTTAATGTCTGCAGTGCAGTTTCAGGACCGCGCTGGTTTTAATGAGACGGTGCCCCTCTGACCTGGGAATATTTTAGACTTTTATTCGGGAATTTTTTTTAATTTTTTTTATTATTATTATTTTATTTTTTTTTAAACCGGTGCATTTCTCAACTCGATTCCAGAAAAAGCCGGGAATGAGAGAGGGTCTGTCACTACTAAACTCTCCGTGGCGATGTGTTTGATTAAGGTCTCCTGTAAGGCTCTTAAAATACTCGGACTCCGGTTGTTTAAATATGTCTCCATTTAAAATAATTTTTGAAATAGCCAATTTCCCATTATCCGAACGAATTTCGGGATAAGAGCTGGGATTATGGAAGTCAATCTTAATTTTTTTTTTATTTTTTTTACTCTGCACCGTGTTAATTTTTTACCCTTTTAGCTTCTTTTTTTTTTTTTTTTATTTCCTTACCCAAAAATCCCGAGCACCTTCAAGTTTGTTAAAAGGGCGGTGGCGGAGGGAGGAGAAAAGGGAGGAAAAAGGGGGAATAAGGGAGGATGGAAGGGGAAAAACAAAAAAAAAAATAAATTAAAAAGCACAGAAAAAAAAAAATAAGAAGCGTGGAGTGGAAGTGGGGGGATCCTCCGGGGAGGGCTGGAAGGAGTTCAAACGGGAACACGCGAAGGAGTTAATGGGATTAAGCGGCGAATGAGAGGTTTGGGGATTGTTTTTTTGTTTTTTGCTTTTTTTTTTTTGCTTTATTTCCCCCCTCCCTGTGAAGGGAAGGGGGGAGGAGGGAGGAGCTTCCCCTCGGGCACGCGTGGGGTGGGGGTGCATCCCTGGTGCACAGCCAGGGGGCAAACCCTGCCTTCCCACACCTCCCAAAATCCTGGAGCCGTGCACGGAACTGTCTCCCCCTTTCCCCCGGCTGCATCCCTGATTTTGGCTCGCACCTGATGCCTGCATCATTAAGAACTCACTGATTTTTTTTTTTCTTTTCTTTTTTTTTGGGGGGGGGGGTTAACTCTGCTCAGGGTCTCACCACCCTTTCCTAAAAAGAAAATAAAAAAGGCTTTAAAAGCACTTGCAGGGTGAGGCGATTCCGGTGACGTTTCCCACGCAATTAAAATTTCCCCGGTAAATGCAAGAATCAGCTGGAGAGAGCCTGGGGAAAGGCTGAGTTTTTTTTCTTTGGAGAAAGTCCCTGGGTTTTATGGGCTGCTGGAAATCAGAGCTGTCCCCTCTGGGAGGATGGATCCCGAGGGAATCCAGCCTGGGGGTGCCCGAAGCAGGTCCCAGGCCCAGCTGGAGGGATGCTGTGCCCTGTGGATTCCCACCTGGAAGGGCTGGAGCGCATCCCAGCCTTCCTTCGCTGCTCCTTGCTGTTCCTCGCTCAGGAAAGATGCGTCCCCTCCCTGCCTTGATTTCTGCCAGAGTCACACCCACCCTACAAAACCTGCCCCAGCATCCCTGCTCCTCCTCCCCTGCTGAGGTTTTTTGGGGACAGGAGCTGCCAGGAGCCACCTGCTCCTCAGCACTCCCCGCTCCGGGTGACTCTGGAGCGGCGTTTCGGTGCCACATCTCAAAGCGGCTCCAGCCGAGGGGGGAAAGCTGCTCCTCACCAATCCTGACCCTCTGGAGCTTGGATTCCACGAGATCTCCGGGGTTATCCCCACTGGGAACGGCTCTTGAGGTGTGGGGCTCCCCTGGTTCCTGTTCCTGTTCCCAGGCGCGATCACGCTCCGCTTGCTCCTGCCACAATCAGGGATCGCACAGCGCTTTTATTTTATTTTTATTTATTT